>NC_045432.1:442884-777884 GCF_902635505.1 Sarcophilus harrisii
TTGATACAAGAAAAGAATATCTTTACTTCCTGGCACTGAGGATTTTACACTATGACATTGCCCTAGGTTATCTGCTAGTTACTGAAAGAGGCAGCTGCCATAGACAATGCTTCATGTTGCTTTGGGATAAATACCAGTGGGGAAGAGGCAATAGCTTGGGAAAAGATTATGAAACAGCTCAGCTGGTTCTCCAAGTTCAAGTGGAAAGGAATTTAGCCTCCTGGTTCAGGATAGACTCTGAAGGAGAAGGGTACAGAGGTCTTCCTCAATCAGGTTCCCCATTACTCACCTTATGCGTCATAGTGTAAATGCAGGTCCAGTGTTCCTGAAAGATGTATGCTCAATTATTTTACATCCTATGGGTTAAGGTAAATTTCCTCTGAAGGTAAATCTTATGTTGAGGCAGTCCGAGACAGATTTATCAGAGTGTATTGATTACCGAGAACTGTCTGTGGCCCAGCTCTTTCAGACACAGCTTCTGTTAAGGCCAATATGCAATCAGTTCTCATTAGAAGTGGTCAATGAAACTTGGATTACATGTATTAAGTTTTGTCCCTCTGCAGTCCATCAACTACTTATCAGCTACTTGAAAAACATATGCAATTAACTCTAGTGGCTCCTAGTACATTTTGGATCAAATACAGATTTCTTTGAGGAACTCCCTGGTCTCTTCCTTTTTTTTTTTTTTTTTTTTTGCTGAGGCAATTGTTGTTAAATGACGTGCTTTTAAAGTTAAGATGCTCTGATTCAGAATTGTAAGCCCTTTAACAAAATTGATATGAACAGAAATAACTTGAATAGATTTCTAAATACCTTATTCTACCCTAGTAAGTATGCCAATCTAGGCATCACTACAAACATTTGAAAAGTTCTTTACAATACATTTTCATGTTCTCATACTGTGTTTAGAATTAAAGACTCAAAAAATGTTTAATTAAAAATGAGGAACTAAAAGGAAATGCAAAATTTTAATTGCATCATTTCTCTGTCATGTTGAGGATCATTTCAAGAGTAATTTCTGTTTGTGGTTCTTCAACATCATCTATTGTTATCCCTTATACAACAGGAACCATTTCATCTGTAGCATTCTCTATGTTGACAATGGAAATATCTCCAATTGGCATTTGCTCAATAACTTTATATGAAAAAAAGAGACCATAATAAGCATTATCAATGAAACATTAAAATCAGAATTTACAGACTGCAAATGTATAAATTTATGCTGAAAACTAACTTGATCTAAAGCATAAACTCATGTATTTTAGGGCATTAATCCACGGTGATGGTATATTATAAATACTTCCATTTTCCCCCTTCTATTGGTGAGTTTTGTAGTCCCCAAAAAGAAATATTTCAAAGATCAACTGAGTATTTCATTGCCTCTTTTTACTCCAAATCAGAGATATATTCTAGCAAACTAATATTTTATTTCATTTATTTCCTACTTTAACTACCTAAGTTATTCTTAGTTTTATTTCTGTTAGAAACAAGACACAAATAGTGTCATTAAAAAAAACTGTTACAATCCATTTGTCTACTACTTCTTCTTTGTCTGCTCAATCAATGTTTACTGAGTGTCACATCCATAACATTGTCTTAGGTGCTATGAAGGATATGAAGTAACAGATTTTTATTCCCAATCACAGCAAGTTTAAACCTTATAATGGGGATTTAAAAAAATTTGCACAAGTAACTGTTATTCATACGATTTGATACACTTTCTTATTGGCCATGAACATCCAAGGGACTACTCTACTTTCCTGCTACAAACATTAGAAGAAAGAACAGCTTTAATTTTAAACATCAAAGGGAGCTTTTTAAGATGTTAATAAATTATATTTGTAAGAGTGTTTTAAATTTGTTTTGAATTCTTCTTTAAAAAAGTGACACTGAACTTAACCTTCCAAAGTGTTCTATCAATAGTTAGGTGTGGTGTTCTTCTTCTTTAAAATATAACGGTTCTCTGGGAGCAGGTTTCTTGGGAGGTAGCCCTAGTATCAGTTCAGATTAATAATCACCCCAAATGCAGCCAGGGATTAAAGTACAGTCTTTTATTGTCTCTTCCAAAATCTTATCTCCTTCACTTGGGGCTCGGCTAGTTTTCTGGAGGCTTTCTCTCTCCTTGGTTCCAAGAGCTCTTGCCGCTAGTCCTTTGCCTCTGCCAGCTTCAGCCTCCAGCCAGCACAAAGGCGGAAAATGGAATGAATCTGTTGTGCCTCTGAGAGAGGGCTTCTCTCTGAACTGACTTGATGCTCCTCTCAATCTTTTCAGCTGAACTAACTCTGACTGCGTCACTGAAGCTCTTTTTATGCTCGGTGTAAAAGGTTGACCCTTCTTCTGAGAGTGGGATTGTGGGTTTCTGACTTGTGAATCTCATACTGAATATTGACTTGTGAATCTCCCAAAAGTGTGAAGTCCAATGAGTACTTAAATATGTTAGTGAGCTAGAGGATTTGCTAAGTACCATGCTAAATTAGGCAACTGACTTTTCACTTTGTAAGGATTCACTCTAAGGTGTGAACCAATAAGCATCTATTCCATTGAGTTAACACTAGGATTCTAACATCTCCCTTGAGTTATCACCTTGTTTCAAGTTAATACTAGGATTCTAACAGTTAGGCTATTTAAGACTAGTATGCCAAAAAGCAAAATGTTCTCTTCTCACTATTGGAATAAAGTAGAAGTATTAGATAATAATCTGAATAAATTGAGAGAAAGCATCAATTAGGAAATGAAGCTTCTCAAATCCACTGTTCAAAATGAAATTATCACAGTTATTAGAATTCTCTTGACAACAGCGAAAAGAGGCCAAGATAGGAAGACAGGCATTTGGCATATTAGAAAGTGTTCTGGATTTGGAGGCAGGAAAAGCTAAGTTCAGAATCCATGACACTTGTTAATTGTGCAACTTTAGCCAAATCATTTAGCATTCCTGAGTCTCCGTTTCATTAATTTCTTAAATCTTGAGCAGTTTGAAATCCAAATAATACTAAAAATCATCTTTTACATGAATCACCTTGGAACTTTATTTTACTTTTATGTTTTGTTTGTCCTCTTCATGTTTTTTTCTTAGTTACTCCCACACTTTGCACCATACCAAAAGATATTAATGTTCAATTAAATCCTTAAATATCTAGTCAAATTGGCTAATTCTGTCACAACATTCCTATCATAATTGTCTCCAATCTTTTTTATTGACTGCATCTAAAGAAATTTTTGGATTCAAAGGTAGTCTGAAAATAGGAAGATAAATATGAACTAAGATGCATCTTTTGTCTATTTATAAAAATATTTTGAAATTTAATCATCATCAACGGTCAAAATTAGCAGTTAGTAGATGTGAACTCTGAATTTAACAAAGAAGTGTTATCAAGTGTCTAGGACTTAACAGTAACAATTTAAGGCCAATTTTTATTTACATCAATTGTTAAACTTTAAATGTTTCTCTAATTTTTATTTGTAATAGGAATTTTAATAGCAAGAGATTACCAACAGGTGCTTACAATTATAAATTTGTTTATTGTATCAAAATGTCATTGTTAGTATAATTAAATATGCCTTTATTACTCATAATAAAACCCTAAGAAATTTTTTGTTAGTAAAAATTATGTAATACACTCATTTTTAAAGAAAGGAAAGAATTTAGAATTATGTCTACAATTGTAATAATTTATAGTCTTTTAGAATAAACAATAAAATATTTTCTCTGGATGCTTTAATGCATTATTCTGCCTAGGGTTTGAATTATATGACCTCTAAAGAATATATAACAATTTATTGATTATACCCAGATTATCATTATTATATTATCTCATATGAAAATTTAAAATATTGATCAGTTTCAATGAAATGCTTCAGGAAAATCGCTTACTGGCACTAAAATTTAAATTAATGTGTTTCTTTTCTATTTGTACATGAATTAAGTATTTAATGTCTGAAGAAACTATATCTATAAAGGTATGGTTTTAATCTATTCCAAAAAGCAAATAGAAATGGATGAGTTATCTGGGGAAATACAAAAACTACTCTATCCTATAAGGCCAGAAGATCCCGACTCTAACCCTTGACCTCATGAATTTCTTGTGACTCCTGAAACAGTGTTTACCTTCTTCCCTTGGACCTTGTTCTGGGCCCTTTTGGTTTTTCTCATAAGTTTTTCTTCCTTTTGCTGATAGAACAGCCTTTCCTCTCACCACTTCACAATGCTCAGAATGATTGCGCACATTTCTTCTGTTGGTAAAATGTTTCAGAGTCAGCATAATGAAAGTGACATTATTTTCTAACATTTTAGTAAAATATTTATGCTTTAAGGCATTAATACTGAGAAAACATTGGGTCATATCTACTTATACCACTTGTACAAATAAAGATGATGCTATTTATTAGTACAGATATTTTCATCCTTGTATAGCTGAATGATCCATTGTTTTCTAGAATTAACAGAATGATGCAGATCCTGTAAAATTGAATAGAAACTCCCAAACTTTGCTTATTAAGAATTTTCAGTTCACATAAATAGCATTTGCTAAAATGCTCAACCATAGACTTGTTTAATAAATCCTGTTAGAAAAAGGAGAAAGTAAAGTCAAACTTAAAGAACTGTGAATGTGCAGGAGGAATAAGAAGAAATTACTATCATTTGATAAAACAACATGTGATGTAGCAAGATAAGATTCTGTTGCTAAGAAGGCAGAGCAGGTTAATTCAAAGTGTGGCAAGAGAATTCTCAAAAAAGCAAAAACAAAACATTCAACATATCAGTGGGAATATTTCAGACAAACTCCTTCAGTAAAGGGGAATCATTTTCATGGGGAACATGGGTCTTGTTTTACAAGAGAAGTAAATAATACATTAAGCGTCACTTCACAAGCAGATTTTCTAGAATGTGTCTGCTCTGTACAGCAAAAGATACAATTCGACTAATTTCTGAACTCAAAAATTGAAGGTTAGAGCACGATAGAGGAGATGTAATAGATCATTTAGTCCAGCCCCCTCATTTTAAGAGTTGGTGAAGAAGCTGAGGCCCAGAGAAGGGCAGCTCTTTGCCCAAGGTCACAAGAGTGAGGAATGGCAAAGTTCAGACTTAATTCAAACTCTCTGACTCTGGTCATTCTCTCCACTAGGTCATGATACCTTCTTAGACATAACTCTCTCCAAGCCTCTGAATTTACAGGACAGAAAATGAGACCCAGTGAAGAATGACTTGCTCAAGATGACACAGTTTGTTAGTAGCAGGACCATGATTTAAATCCACTTCTCTGGACTCTTGGTCCAGTGCTCTACAATCGCATGATAAAATTAGAAAGAAAGTTCTAAGTATATTCAATTTTAGCTATCAGGTAATGAATAATGGAAGTACTAGTGCCCTTTTCTAAATTTCTTCTGTACTCATCCGGGTATATTGGTTTTAACGTGAGATTATACTTCTTTCTAACACTGGGTTTTCCATCCAAAATTATTTTTAAGGAAAAATGAGAGAAAAGGATGTGGTAGTTCTCGATGGAGTCAGACTTATTAACAGTCAGTACAGCCTCAAATTAAATATGTAAAATAGTTAAATAAAAAGTTATGATTTGGGGAAGTCTAAAAGCTTTTGCAGCAATTGGCATATGTGTCATCAGCTTTTAGAGTGCTATGTTCATGAATGATTCATGTCAAATGTCTATTTTATCTAAACTTTAAGAGGTTCATACCTTTGGACACAGTGTTCCCACTGGATGGTATCAAGAACCAAAAAAAAAAAAAAAAATACCCACATGCCACAATAATCCATCCATCGGCATCCCATTGGGAAGCAGCTAAATCACTGAAAAAACACAGTAGCTGCCCAAAATTGGGGAACTGGTTGAAGAAGGTATGGTGGATAAATATAATGAAATATTGTGTTGCACGAAATTAAAAGTAAGATAAATTGCTGCAGAATGAAGAAGTTAGAGCCAGGAAACAATGCAAAAAACTACAACAATCATATAAATGAAAACAACACTGAAGGACATTAGAAATTAGATTAAGTACAATTACTAATACTCATTCTAAAGGGTCCTTGATGGGACATTTCCCCCCTTTCAGTAAACAGGCAGCAGACTATGAGTGGGAAATATTGCATGTGTTGTCTGGCTCAATTGCTGCATCAGTTGTTTCTGATTGAGTGTTTTTCTTTGTTATGAGGGAGAAATCTATGGGAAGAAAGTAATTACTGAGAAGTGTCTTGTAAAAAACAAAAAGGATCAATAAAACCAAAAAATTCCAAGCCTAAAAAGCAACAAAGCAGAGTAAAAAAGGATTTTATAATGACATTTTAGAATATTAAGTGTCTAAATTGTGTGCCTTGGAATAATAAAGCCATAGTACATGTACTTAGTGCCTTGCAAAGCTTTTGCAATAGAGAAAAGTTTTTTTCTAATATGATTCTCATCTCTATCACAACAGAATCTGTCTAGAGTTAACTGTCTTTCTAAATTAACTTACCAATCGTGAAAAACCTTTGCCACATTTAGGGCATTCATGAACAGGAGGTACAGACGTTTCATTGTGGTATTTCTTGAAATGAACTTTGAGAAGTTGTTTCTGCCTGAAACTTTTGTTGCAGGAAAGGCAGGTAAATGGTTTCTCTCTTGTGTGGATACAGTTATGTATTGTCATGTGCTGTGCCTAGAAAGGAAAAAGCCAAGAAAGCAAAAATCCTTAAAACAGCAGTCATTCCATGTATTATATTTTAAATAGATTGTTCTCTCTTAGAGAACTTAGAGTGGTAATCAGTAGATAGCATATCCTCAATTAAGTATTTGGTTGATTCCAATTTTGAAAGATCTCAGAAAAATTTCCCCTAAAAAGAATAAGGACTTGCAAACAAGGTTATGATGTCAACCCCTGAGGTTATAATTACAATTTAATGAGGAATGTTGGAGGGGATGTGGGGAAAAAAGGGACACTGATACATTGTTGGTGAAATTGTGAATACATCCAGTCATTCTGGAGAGAAATTTGAAACTAAGCCCAAAAAGTTATCAAACTGTGCATACCCTTTGACCCAGCAGTGCTACAACTGGGCTTATACCCCAAAGAGATCATAAAGAAGGGAAAGGGACCTGTCTGTGCCAAAATGTTTGTGGCAGCCCTCTTTGTAGTGGCTAGAAACTGGAAACTGAGTGGATGCCCATCAGTGGGAGAATGGCTGAATAAATGGTGGTATATGAATGTTATGGAATATTACTGTTCTGTAAGAAATGACCAGCAGGAGGATTTCAGAAAGGCCTGGAGAGACTTACACGAACTGATGCTGAGTGAAATGAGCAGGACCAGGAGATCATTATATACTTCAACAACAATACTATATAAAGATCAATTCTGATGGACGTGTTCCTCTTCAACAAGGAGATGAACCAAATCATTTCCAATGGAGCAGTAATGAACTGAACCAGCTACACCCAGCGAAAGAACTCTGGGAGATGACTAAGAACCATTACATAGAATTCCCAAACCCTATATTTTTGCCCACCTGTATTTTTGATTTCCTTCACAGGCTAATTGTACACTATTTCAGAGTCCGAATTTTTTTGTACAGCAAAACAATGGTTTGGACATGTATACTTATTTTGTATTTAATTTATACTTTAACATATTTAACATGTATTGGTCAACTTGCTATCTAGGGGAGGAGTGGGGGGGAAGGAGGGGAAAAATTGGAACAAAAGCTTTGGCAATTGTCAATGCTGTAAAATTACCCATGCATATAACTTGTAAATAAAAAGCTATTTAAAAAAAAGAAAAGAAAATACTCACTTCCATCAGAATATATCTTCATACAATATTGTTGTTGTTGAAGTGTTAAAAAAAAAAAAAAAAAAAGAATGGAAAGCGGCCCGTATGTGTAAAAATGTTTGTGGCAACCCTTTTTATAGTGGCTAGAAACCGGAAATTGAATGGATGCCCATCAATTGGAGAACGGTTGGGTAAATTGTGGTATATGAACGTTATGGAATATTATTGTTCTGTACGAAATGACCAGCAGGATGATTTCAGAGAGGCTTGGAGAGACTTACGTGAACTGAAATGAGCAGAACCAGGAGGTCATTATATACTTCAACGATACTACATGATGATCAGTTCTTATAGATTTGGCTTTCTTCAACAATGAGAGGATCCAAATTAGTTCCAATTGATCTGTAATGAACAGAACCAGCTACACCCAGAAAGAACACTGGGAAATGAGTGTAGACCACAACATAGCATTTACACTCTTTCTGTTATTGTTTGCTTGCATTTTTTTTGTCTTCTCAGGTTATTTTTACTTTCTTTCTAAATCCGATCTTCCTTGTGCAACAAGGTAACGGTGTAAATATGTATACATATATTAAACATATACTTTATCATATTTAACATGTATTGGTCTATCTGCCATCTAGGAGAGGGGGTAGAGGGAAGGAGGGGAAAAGTTGAAACAAAAGTTTTTGCAAGGGTGCATGTTGAAAAATTAGCCGGCTAGACTGTTTGAGATGATAGTCTCGTCTAGCCCTGGGATCCATTGGTCCCAGTATTTCTCTCCATTTAATAAACTATTGAATTGGTCTCTAAAAAAAAAATTAGCCATGCATATGTTTTGTATATAAAAAGCTATAATGACAAAAGAAAAGAAATAAGGGGTGAGGGATAGATGGATGGAGAAGCAAAGGATAAGGGAAGAATGATAAGTGAAGAATCCCTGAGTAGGGAGAAGTTAAGGAATTGTAAATCAAAGTATAGAGCAGAATTTAATGAAAGAGTCAAAAGGGATAAGAAAGACATGTGTATCTGGGGATGGGGGAGAGGGAGAAGAGAAGGAAGGAAGGAAGGGAGGGAGGGAGGGAGGAAGGAAGGAAAGAAAGAAAGAAAGAGGGAAGGAGGTGTGTGTGAGTATGTGTGTGTATGTATATATCTACATATGTATACATTAATACATCTTTTTTTAACTGTAGCTTCCTTGGGTTTGGGGATGGGGGAATGAAAGGGAGATATATTATGTATCTATGTGTGTGTGTATGTATGAGCATCATATCCAGCATATATGTATAGATATGCTTTATGTATATATCTGCATATGCATATATAAATATATGCTTTCTTAATTGAAACCTGCTTGGAGGTGGTGGGGGAAGGATAGGAGGGGAAAAAGAATAAAATAAAGAAGGTGGGCAGCAGAGAACAAAACAATTTACAAGGAAAAAAAGAAAGACAGACTCTCACGAATATAATTTCTTATACTAATATATACATCACCTATACTTTCTTAAATTGGTATTTGTTGTCATATATTTTGATTCCTCCATGATGTTCTGCTGAGTACATAATAATGTTCTCTTTTGTTTCATTTTGGTTTTGCATTACTTTTCTGTCTTTCTGTTTTGATTATTCTGTTTCTTCAAACACAGTAAATTTGGGGGGAAATATTTTGACATACCATTCTGGTCTGAGTTATTGTTCAATTTTAGGATCCTTTTTTGTTCCAGTTTGGTTCAGTTATGGGAATGCTAATCTGACACAAACCTCAGTTCTATATTAGGAAAATCGGCAAGAGATCATTTTTCTTTGGGATCTGTCAGATTACTCTCTGATTCATCTTGTCAAATCGTTGTTTTGCTGTAACCACAGAACTTGGGGGGACAAGGGAGTGGATGGAGGATCCTTCTTTAACAAAGGACACAAAAATTTTTCCCTCATCAATCATCATTATTTGGTGGTGGGGAGGAATTCCTCAGACTAATTCTGGTGATTTCAGTACAGATATCCTTCTTTAGATTTTTCAGTTTCTAGTCCATTTTTCACCAGTTGAATTGGGATCTGGTCAGTCTACTCCTTTTTTTTTTAAATTGTAACTTTTTATTAACAGAACATATGCCTGGGTAATTTTTTACAACATTATCCCTTGCACTCACTTTTGTTCCGACTTTTACCTTCCCTCCCTTCACCCCCTCCCCCAGATGGCAAGCAGTCCTATACATGTTAAATATGTCATAGTATATCCTAGATACAATATATGTGTGCAGAACCGAACAGTTCTCTTGTTGCTCAAGGAGAATTGGATTCAGAAGGTAAAAATAACCCGGGAAGAGAAACACAAATGCAAACAGTTTACATTAATTTCCCAGTGTTCTTTCTTTAGGTATAGCTGCTTCTGTCCAGCATTGATCAATTGAAACCGAGTTAGATCTTCTCTTTGTCGAAGAAATCCACTTCCATCAGAATCCATCCTCATACAGTATCGTGGTCGAGGTATATAATGATCTCCTGGTTCTGCTCATTTCACTTAGCATCAGTTCATGTAAGTCTCTCAAGCCTCTCTGTATTCATCCTGCTGGTCATTTCTTACAGAACAATAATATTCCATAACATTCATATACCACAATTTACCCAACCATTCTCCAATTGATGGGCATCCACTCAGTTTCCAGTTTCTGGCCACTACAAACAGGGCTGCCACAAACATTTTGGCACATACAGGTCCCTTTCCCTTCTTTAGTATCTCTTTGAGGTATAAGCCCAGTAGCAACACTGCTGGATCAAAGGGTATGCACAGTTTGATAACTTTTTGAGCATAGTTCCAAATTGCTCTCCAGAATGGTTGGATGTGTTCACAATTCTACCAACAATGTATCAGTGTCCCTGTTTTCCCACATCCCCTCCAACATTCTGCATTATCTTTCCCTGTCATTCTGGCCAATCTGACAGCTGTGTAGTGGTATCTCAGAGTTATCTTAATTTGCATTTCTCTGATCAATAGTGATTTGGAACACTCTTTCATATGAGTAGTAATAGTTTTAATTTCATCATCTGAAAATTGTCTGTTCATATCCTTTGACCATTTATCAACTGGAGAATGGCTTGATTTCTTTCTTTTTTTCTTTTTTTTTATTATTTAATAGCCTTTTATTTACAGGATATATGCATGGGTAACTTTACAGCATTAACAATTGCCAAACCTCTTGTTCCAATTTTTCACCTCTTACCCCCCACCCCTCCCTAGATGGCAGGATGACCAGTAGATGTTAAGTACATTAAAATATAAATTAGATGCACCATAAGTATACATGACCAAAACGTTATTTTGCTGTACAAAAAGAATCAGACTCTGAAATATTGTACAATTAGCTTGTGAAGGAAATAAAAAATGCAGGTGGGCATAAATATAGGGATTGGGAATTCCATGTAATGGTTTTTAGTCATCTCCAGAGTTCTTTCTTGGGCGTAGCTGGTTCAGTTCATTACTGCTCCATTAGAAATGATTTGGTTGCTCTCGTTGCTGAGGATGGCCAGGTCCATCAGAACTGGTCATCATATAGTATTGTTGTTGAAGTATATAATGATCTCCTGGTCCTGCTCATTTCACTCAGCATCAGTTCGTGTAAGTCTCTCCAGGCCTTTCTGAAATCATCCTGTTGGTCATTTCTTACAGAACAGTAATATTCCATAATAATCATATACCACAATTGATTCAGCCATTCTCCAACTGATGGACATCCATTCAGTTTCCAGTTTTATAGCCACTACAAAAGGGCTGAATGGCTTGATTTCTATAAATAACAGTCAGTTCTCTATATATTTTGGAAATGAGGCCTTTATCAGGACCTTTGACTGTAAAATGTTTTCCCAGTTTGTTGTTTCCTTCTAATCTTGTCTGCATTAGTTTTGTTTGTACAAAAACTTTTCAATTTGATATAATCAAAATTTTCTATTTTGTAGTCAATAGTGATCTCTAGTTCTTCTTTGGTCATAAATTCCTTCCTCTTCCACAGGTCTGAGAGGTAAAGTATCCTATGCTCTTCCAATTTATTTTGATCTCATTCTTTATGCCTTAAATCATGAACCCATTTTGACCTTTATCTTGTGTGTATGGTCTTAAGTGTGGGTCAATGCCTAGTTTCTGCCATACTAATTTCCAATTTTCCCAGCAATTTTTGTCAAATAATGCACTCTTATCCCAAAAACTGGGGTCTTTGGGTTTGTCAAACACTAGATAATTAAAGTTATTGGCTATTTTGTCCTTTGAACCTAACTTATTCCATTGATCCCCTAGTCTATTTCTTAGTCAATACCAGATAGTTTTAGTAACCCTGCCTTATAATATAGTTTTAGATCTGGTACAGCTAGGCCACCTTCATTTGATTTTTTTTCATTAATTCCTTGACATTCTTGACCTTTTGTTTTTCCATATGAACTTTGTTTGTTATTTTTGTAGGTCATCAAATAGTTTTTGGGAGTCTGATTGGATAGCGCTAAATAAATAGATTAGGTTTAGGTAATATTGTCATCTTTATTATATTTGCTCGCCCAATCCAAGAGCATCTAATATTTTCCAGTTGAGTTAGATCAGACTTAATTTGTGTGGAAAGTGTTTTGTAGTTTTGCTCATAAAGTTTCTGATTTTCCTTGGCAGATAGATTCCCAAATATTTTATACTATCAGTAGTTACTTTAAATGGGATTTCTCTTTGTAACTCTGACTGTTGGATTTGTTAGTGATGTATAAGAATGCTGATGACTTATGTGTAACTCGGGCTATATTGAGGGACACAATAAAAGATCTTAACTTTTATCAGCTGGCTGCGATTTTGGGTGGTTATTTACTTATAACTGAAACTAAGGCTGCCTTCAGAAAACCTCCCAAGAAACCCTCTCCCAGAGAGAACCATTATATTTTAAAGAAGAAAAACACCAACAGAGGTTATCAGAGCTGTTGAGTTGTTTGATTCGCTGGGTAACTATCTGTGTGGGTCAGGATTGAAATGGGGTATCTTTCTTGTATGGTTGCGGGGTTGGGCAATGGTATTGTGTTGGAATCCTAGTGTCAACTCAACTTGAAACAAGGTGAAAACTCAAGGTGATGTCAGAATCCTGGTGTTAACTCAATAGAATTGCTACAGTGCTTATTGGTGAATCCTTACAAGGTGATAAGTTGCTAATACTGATGGAAACAATGCTTGTGTTCCATCTCTAGAGCTCATAATATCTAAGAACTCAATGGAGTTCACATGTTTGGGAGATTTCAGAGAGCATGCTGGAGATATCCCACAATCCCACTCTCAGAGAAGTAGCATAAATTCAGTTCCTATGAGCCACTGGAGGGAGTTCTAGGAAACTTCGACTGGGGTTGGAGACAGAGCACTCTGGGAGATACAGAAGGGTACTTGCCTCAGTTGGAGATTGAGAAGCCACGAGTCGGAGCTGGCTGGAGGCTGAAGAAAGCAGAGGCAGAAGCCAAGGACAAAGCTGCAAGATCTCCTGGAGCCAGGCAGAGAGATGGCCTCAACTAACTGGGCTAATTTTGTAAGGAGAAATAAACGCTTGCACTTTTATCAGCTGGCGTGATTTTGGAGTAATTATGTATTTCAACTGAGACTAAGGCTGCTTCCAAGAAACCACCACAGTATTGTTAGGTTGGATTTTATTTATTACTATTTTAGTAGTTTTGGAAGTTATTTGAGGTCTTTAATTATATGATTAGGAGAATTAATGTTATGGAGACTATGAAGGACAGGAAGTAAGACTTAATAAGCCCCTTTTGGGCAGAAGTAGAGGCTGAAGACATGGAACTGTGTCATCTGAGTCAATATGCAGGGAATGCCATTGGGCCATGAGAGACAGCCATGCTCCACAGATGGGTTTCAAGTGTTTTCAGATCTTCAAGCTGAAGGAGAAGTCCTCTCCGTTCTCTCCTGTCCATCTTCCCTCTCACACTAAATCTCCCAGCCTGATGGCTTGAACCCGATGCCATTGCGGTTCCCTTCTCCTAGGTAGGCTCGGGAAGCTGCACTTGACATTCACTTTTGCATCTCTCGGCCCAAGCTACTGCGCCATCTGTTTCCACCTCGAGCTCGTCAGATCGTCCAGAGCGTCCTGCCTGCCTTCCAGTCTCCGGCCTCCTCTCCTTCCTCTTTTAAAAGCGCCAAGGGCCTTTCCTAATGGTCTCTGCAGAAGTGACTGGAAGCGTCCCCCAGCCGGACACGCTGCTCCTGTTCCTTCTCCCTTAGAGATTTCTGAAGATTCCTGCAAACTCATAGAGGACCTGAAACTAGTCTTCCCCTGGACCCTGAAAACGCTTCCCTGAAAGGGAAGGAAGGTGAGAATTGTCTTGTCCTTCTTTCCTTCACTCTAGTTTTTCTTGCTTGGGACTTCCACTGGTTTTTTCAGGTGTTCTTTAACTAACACTGGATGAGAACTTAAGGCCTAGTATTTCCTTCCGGGTCTCTTTGTAACTCTGTGGGCCCCTGCCAGCGGGAGATAACTTCTCAGTCAGCCCACAGGCTACTCTGTGGGCAATGGGGGCATTCAGGATTGTTGGGTGTGCCTCGGCATCCTCAAGGCATCCACAGAGGTGCCCTGATGCGTCTTTGGAAAGGTCCCTTCCCAAATGCCACCAAATCTCCACCCCGCATGCCCCCCCATTTGTACTAGCTATCCCCAGGAGAAAGACTCTAACCTGACCACCCCTGTTTTCTCGCTGGAAAGGACCTCATAGCTATCTCTTCTCCACACCATTGTGACAGGGCAGTACTTGTCACTGTAGCCTCAAAGTCCCTGATGTGGGGACAATGGCTTGTACCAATGCTGTTGTTGCCAAGGAGTGGAACTCCTCTCACACCTGATGCACTTTCACCTCGGCACCATGTACTAGCTGGACAGGTGGGTCAAGGGTAGCAGTGCCTATGGCGATGGACCACCCTGAGCAGTGATTGGAGGGTCCCCATTTCAAGATGACCCTGGCATGCTCACTCTAGAAGAAAGGCTTCTAGATCACCTTCCTTGAAGCATCTTCCTCCTCCTGAGAACCAACCTGGCCAATGTCATGCCGTCCTCCTCATCCTTGGGGCAACTAACTTGGGGAGTTACTTCAAAACTTGACCTCAGGTACCATCTGTGCACCTAATAAGGGAGATGCTTTTCTTTGTGAAATGGGTTCTACTTCGGTGTTCCTGAGGGACCCGTTAAAAGGAGCGCCTCTGACCAGAGCCCTCGCCAGGCTGTAATTGTCTCTACTTTTTTAAACACTATGCTGTTTGCAGCACTCTAGGTCACCTGAGCGCCCCTTTCACTGTGTTTAACATGGTTGCTTCAAGTCCCTGGAGGAGATAAAAGGGGGCATTTGGGGGGAATGTTCTTTGGCATTTAAGGAAGGGCACAGCATTGCTAGTTCCCTCAGACCATGAGGAATATCCTCCAGCCTGACGGCCAACAAACCAGCTGGCCTATGGAAACTGCACCTCTCTCCGAGAGTGCCAAGAATCTCTGGACTCTCTTGCTCACAGGTTGCAGACAACAGGTTGGCCTTGGGTCCTCTTCTTGCCTCCAGGAGAGGTGTCTGTGCCCTTGTCAGTACCTCCTGAACTGCGTCCATGACAGCTCAGGGACAGCTGAGCTTCTACTGAGAGAATCTCAGAGAAAGCTGGCTGGATGCAAGACATTGATGAAAAATCTCATCATAACCAGGCTCCTCTCTCCACTCGCCCACCCCCCTCTGTCTTCCGCTAGATGGGGTTTCCGGCTATGGTCTCTACTAACCCTTATATGAGTCCCACTTTTAATCATTCCTGTCTGCTCATCTTGGGCCCCTGCGTTTTTAACCGACTTGTGAGACTTGTTTCCAGCAGGCTTCACGTGACCGACTTCCAACTTCTCGTTCAGGCTGAATGTCGAGGGTTGCCTGACTCAGACATGCCCTAAATGTTGCTGCTGCCATCTTCACATGGCGCATTTCCCCTCCCGGTCTGACCCCCACGAAGTAGGGCCAGCTCTAGGCGCCCTATCAGCATGAAGCAGCTCCACAAGATGAGCCCTCTGTCCCTTTGTCCCAAATGAATTTGGGGGGGTGACTGCTTGAGAGTGAAAAGGATGTAACATGATGTTGTGGTCCCCTGATTTTAACAGTAAGTCAGTAATCCTAAATCTTCTGGCTTTAGAGTCTGCCTCAGGGACTTGCCACAACTCCCACTCTGAGAACAACAAATCTTGTCTGATTTTGAATAGACTACACCCCAATTCATTGCTAACTGATAATCCTGTCGGAGGGAACCCAGTTACCAAGCCACGCCTCAGTGCGTGGCTGACCGATGATCTGGTCAATAATCATCTGGTCAGCAAGAGCCGAATTCCAGAGACCACTTTTCTGCCCTATCTCTGGGCCATGGAATTAGCGTGTCCAGGACAGAACGCTGGATAAAGTCGTCCTCTGCCTCTTAGCACTCTACCAATTCCTTTCTGGACCCTAGCCCACTGTTTTCAGTGATGATCTACCCCTTGCCATTAACTTTTCACCATAACTGCGACACCGCCCTGGGGACCTCCAAACACTGTTGGGGTGCCTCGTTCCTCAGCAGCTATAGATACATAGACACAGATATCTATGAAGCTACACATCCGTACTCATACACATGTAAGACCATATTATTGTGATTTCCAGTTGTCACCTGTTTCTCTGGAGTTGGATAGCATCTTCCTTTACAACTCCAAGTGTTTCCATATTTTTCTAAATCAACTGAGCTCATCATTTCCTACACCTCAGCAGGATCCCCACTCAATCACATTCCATCCGAGAGACAACAGTTCTTCCCCTCTTCCCCAACTCCAGTTTTCTGAATCCCTTCTATTGTTGACTGTCTTGGTTTTATTTATGTGAGAAAATTTTAGTTTTAGGTTATTGGGATTATCACTTTTTTACATATTAAGCATGTCCTTCCTATAATATAGTTGTCAGGTCTGATACTGATGATGAATCTCCTCCCTTTACGTGTTCTTCCACTAGTTTCTTTGAAGTTCTTGAGCTTTTGTTTTTCCAAGTGAACTTTATCATTTTTTCTAACTCTGTAAAATAATATTTAACTAGATGGCGTTTAATAAATAGATTTAGCTAAAATTTCCTGTACAAAATCATATTGGCTTTACCTCTCCATAAAGGATAAATATTTACATCAACCATTTAGATCTGAGTTTAATTATATAAAGATGTTCTGTGTTTTAGGCCCATATGGTTCCTGTGTCTATGTTGGCAAGGAGACGCTCTGGGATTTTATGCCGTCAAGGTGTTTACGTGATCTAAAGCAGTGCTGAATACCATTGCTGACACATACTGTAGTTCCCTTCCCCTCTTGCCTACTTGATTAAATCTATTTTAACTTTACCTCGGTCTGACATAACAGTAACTATCCTGCCTTTTCCCTACAGACTAAATTCTATCGCTGCCCTTTACTATATCTTTGTGTGGTCAAGATTAAAAGACACTCTGCTTTCCAGAGCTAAGGTCCAGCAAGCAAGCTGTGCCCTGAGCTTTGCGTAACAATAACCCTGAGCACTGACCTTCTGGAACTGATAGACTCTAAGGACCAACAGGCCCAGGCACAAAGCTCTGCTATGAACAGGATACTTTGTCACCAGACAGCCTTGACTCCCTGTTACTCTTGTGCCTCACGGCTATTGCTGCACTACACTGACTCTTGTCTACCCACAGGTAAAATCAAGAATCGGCCAACACCTGTCTCCTCTCCCTCTCACTTGCAAGCCATTTCCCTCAGAAATTAAACTCCTGTTTCATTCCTGACTCTCCTACTTCTAGCCTGAAATATTTGGCTCCCGCCACCCACAGGTTAAAGGCTGGTTCTGTCAGTTTGTTACGATGTAGCTCTGGTTTTTCCAGCGTTACCTGAAAGCAAGATACTACCGAATTCAACTTTTTACTCTGCTACCCTGTTTTGTGGGTAAATCCATCCCATTCACATTCTAAGCCGCAATCACTCCCTCTCTCCTAATTTTCCTCACTGTCTTTCTCATCCTGCAGATGAAGTGACCCTATCCCTCCTCATTCTTTGCTTTACTTCTGCCCTCTACATTACCTTCCTAGAGTCCTTCATCTACCCATCCCCATGGGAATCCCTCCCTTGTCCTCTCTCCTCACTCCATCAAGAGGCGAAGATCAACGATTAACAAGGGGGGAGATGCCACTAAGACAGAGGCAAGTCCCAGAAGAAGGGGAAAGACATGCTAAGATGGGCAGTATCTAATGAAGCTGTGACCCTTAGCAGGTGAGCTCACCCCGAAGGGGGCTGGCAGAGAAGTGGAGCTACCCACAGGTTCTTTTAGAGGAGGAAAAATAACCTCAGGGGTTGACATCATAACCTGGCCTTCTGACTGGACACAGTATCTATGGAGTCTGGATAATTTGGTTTGTCCGCAAGGAATTTTAAAAGATAATCCTGTCACTTCTCCTCCCTGCTTACATGGAGTAGCTGTGGAAATTCAACTAGCTAACCATGGTGTCCATGGCAACTAAGGTTCATTGAGGGGCAAGATAATCCCCACCCTCTGGCCCCATCAGCCAGCACCCTGAGATGCTCGCAGGGATATGCCCTTTTGCTGGGGTCTTATTCAGCCCCCCTAAATTTCATGACTAGGTACTCGAAGTTGGGTTTGCAATCCCCCACTTTCAGAATATACCCTCAAATGTGACATAATGCATCCTTTATCACGTATGCTTTAGGAAAATATTTTATCTAAAAAAGAAGATTGTATCTCCTGGTTTTGAATAAAGTTGCAACCTTTCCTGTATAAAACATACATTTGCTTGTCTATGTATTTATTCTGACTTCTGATGAGGAAATGAAAATAAACTTATGAGGAGCCAAACTTGCTTTGTTGTTGTTGTTGTTTTGTTTTGTTTGGATTTTTTTCCTATGACTTTGTCTTGAGCTGCCATATTTTCCAGAAAGAGTGAACATGCAGGAGGCCCTTGATGGGAAGCTCAAGCCAAGCTGTCCTCTCCCTAAAGCTTTTTAGATGAAGAAATTGAAACTATTTCTAGTCACATGAAAAGATGCTCCAAGTCATTATGAATCAGAGAAATGCAAATTAAGACAACTCTAAGATACCACTACACACCTGTCAGATTGGCTAAGTTGACAGGAAAAAATAATGATGATTGTTGGAGGGGATGCGGGAAAACTGGGACATTGATGCATTGTTGGTGGAGTTGTGAACGAATCCAACCATTCTGGAGAGCAGTTTGGAACTATGCTCAAAAAGTTACCAAACTGTGCATACCCTTTGACCCAGCAGTGTTGCTACTGGGCTTATACCCCAAGGAGATACTAAAGAAGGGAAAGGGACCAGTATGTGCCAAAATGTTTGTGGCAGCCCTGTTTGTAGTGGCTAGAAACTGGAAAATGAGTGGATGCCCATCAATTGGAGAATGGTGGGTAAATTGTGGTATATGTATGTTATGGAATTTTACTGTTCTGTAAGAAATGACCAGCAGGATGAATACAGAGAGGCTTGGAGAGAATTACATGAACTGATGCTAAGTGAAATGAGCAGAACCAAGAGATCATTATATACGTCATCAACGATACTGTATGAAGATGTATTCTGATGGAAGTGGATTTCTTTGACAGACCTAATTCAGTTTCCATTGATCAATGATGGACAGAAGCAGCTACACCCAAAGAAAAAAAAACACTGGGAAATGAATGTAAACTGTTTGCATTTTTGTTTTTCTTCCCGGGTTATTTCTACCTTCCGAATCCAATTCTCCCTGTGCAACAAGAGAACTGTTTGCATCTGCACACATACACTGTATCTAGGATATACTACGACATATTCAACATATATAGGACTGCTTGTCATCTAGGGGAGGGGGTGGAGGGTGGGAGGAAAAAATCGGAACAGAAGTGAGTGCAAGGGATAATGTTGTAAAAAAATTACCCTGGCATGGATTCTGTCAATTAAAAGTTATTATAATAAAAAAAAATTAGCTTGTGTTCTTGTTTTCAGTTTACAAACTTTACTGGCATTTAAGAGGCATGTTTGGTACCTGGATCCCCACTTTAGGCATAAAAAGGAAAGCACTACCCAAAAGAGGCTTCTGGGATTTCACCTAACTTCGGGAGCCTCATTTGACAGGCTGATCTCCACAGCCCCTTTTATTATGAGATGCTATGGGCATATATTGATGAATCAGTCGTCACTTTTATTATCTAGCCATACATCTTATCTCGACTTGCAGAATATATTAAGTACCTCTTTCCATACAGCTTCCTCTTACCCCAACCACTTGATTTTTTTTATGAATTCTAAAAAATATATATCATATACTTTTCAGTCTATTAAATTTTGTTTCTAAACATACGTTCTGGGGGTGGGGAGATGGACCATACAAATACATTTTACTTGAGGAGTTCAGCATCCTTCCTTGAAGGCTAAGTGATCTGAATGCTACTGAGGTGGGAGGGGAAGCTAAAACAAAACAAAACAAAACACCTCTTGTCTGCCGGTCTTAAAATAAGGAGAGAAAAGAATGGGAAAAAAAAAAAGGACACCAACCACATTCCAAGGCACATCAAAGCAGGTATGATTTGGTTTAATTTGGCAAGTGACTTCTGAACTTGCCTATAAAACTATGAAGACTCAGGTCTTAAGTATTTATTGCCATAAGTTAGCTTTTTAAAACAAGGCTTTGGATCAACACTTTCACTGTCATTTATTCCAAGTTAATTGTATTCACTGAATGTCTTTTCATCAATATTTTCAAGTATAAGAGACAGTGGGGAAAACTCTTTTCCCTTTCTCCCCATGTCTTATCTCCTCAGACAACAATTTCTAATTTGAAGTGAATCAATAGGCTCAAAACTCTTCAGGTTCCTATTGGAAAGAGAAGAAATCGAATTGTTTCTGACTAATTATCTTAATTCGCTTTAAGGTTTAATGAGGAAGACACTGAAAGTCTTGACTGAGTATTAAGCACAGCCACAAATTCTTTCCCGTCTTCTCCTGAATAGTCTGCATGGCCAAATTCTTCTGGCCTGGTAGTATGTAAACAGAGAAAACTTTCAAATAAAATAAAACCTTACACCTGCTTAAAGCTCAGAGCAGAGTAAAAGGCAACAGTGAGAGAGGAAAAGTAGAATTGCCAGGAAAAAGCTTCTAATAATCATATTAAATTTAACAAGTAGTTGTTTTTGGAGGGGTAGGGGAGGGAGAGTGTGTGTGTGGAAGAGAAGAATCCTGAGCTCAATTCAGCCATTCCTTCAAATGATGGCTGATCGTTTGGATAGTATTTCTTAAATTTGAGGAAATATCACGTTTGACTAAGATTTTACCAGTGTTAAATCAGACATGTAGATGAATGCTTGTTTACATGCCAAAGGCTTAAAAACATCTTAAGCTTAATTTTTTTTTGAATACTGCAGGATTCAAAGTCAGATAGTAAGTGAGGTTACTGCTGTAGACAATGTACTTTATAGTCAATCTGGGATTCTCTTTTGGTGCTTTGAACTTCACTGTGTAGATAGATAGAGATATATAGCTATAGATATATGTATATATAGAGACATAGAAATATATAGACAGACATAAATATAAACACAGATATATAAATATACATACATATGCACATATATACATGCATATACCCGTATAAATATATATGTACACACACATATATGTACATACACACATACACATATACCTGCATATACACACATGTATGGCTGATGTAGACAACAGCCACTAGGATTTTGATTAGGAAGTAGAGAGAAATTTCATTAGCCTTAAAGGAGGAAAGGTTATTTCACGATGGAAGTAGGGGGAGAGCCCGGACGTCCCAATAAAAGATTTCGCAGATCTTCCCCGGTATACAAAAGCAGAGCGTACCCTTTTGTACATGAAAGAGAACCTTGAAAGACGGCGGTGCAAGCACAGCTTTCAGATCAAACCGGGAGCTCGCCTCCACTAAAGGCATTTCACTCTAGGTTACATTCTCTCCAACCAGTAGTATTTCTTATAGGACACTTTCCAAAATCACAATGGAAGAAATCGAGCGCAATACTCTCATAATAGTGAGGATTTTAAACACGGAGCCCAAAGAAAACTTGTTGCCAGGCCAAGGGCCTTCATCTATCTATGTGAATGAGAGAGAAACAAAAACGTTTCATCCGTCCCCTCTTCCCCAGGCGTACTTGGAGACTAGTCTGGGCGAATTAAAATCGGGTCGCATTCCCAGTCACACAACAGCCCCTTATTCTTGCTGTCTCTGAGCATTGTGCCTGGGCTATTGGGTGGGGGAGGTGCGTGGCTCCTTACAAAGCAGGATTATCCGAAGGAGAAGGCGGGAGATGATGGGTATTAGAACCAAAAGAGGGTTCCTAAGGGGTCAGTAACAGAGAAGGGGCGAGTGCCTGCTGGCCCAGGCTGTTTATCCGTCTCTATGCGGCTAGGAGAAAGAGAAGGGGAAGAGCTTTTCTACGTCCTCTAGAGCCCTCCAACCCAGCTCGTCTCAGTTTACGACCTCCAGACCTGGCACGGATGGGGAGCGGTGCCTCTATGGACCGCTGGAAGCACTGCACCACCTTATCCTCCCCCTCCCCTGTCCCGTCCTTGTAGGGAAGCCCAGGGTGCCTGGACGGGTCGCGGACTGGCCAGGACCGGCTCTCTCTTGCGGTTTACTGGCAGCAGCGGGCGGCCAGGGCACCCCTCGGGCACCCGCTGCTGCAGGGAGCGCGCCTGCCACGCCTTCCCCGCGCGCTTTCAGATTCCGGGGGAGAGGGGGAGGCGGGGAGAGGGGGAGGCGGGGAGAGGGGGAGGCGGGGAGAGGGGGGGAGGCGGGAGAGGGGAGGCGAGGGAGGGGAGGGGGAGGGGGAGGCGGGAGGGGAGGCAGGGGGAGGCGGGGAGAGGGGAGGCGGGAGAGGGGAGGCAGGGGAGAGGGGAGGCGGGCCCTGACATTTCGAGTTCAGCTGCGGTCCGCGCTAAGCCGACCGGTTCGAAGTGAAAGACTCGAAGGGCCGTGGAAAGCCCTCCCTGCGGACTGGTGGGTTCCCCCAGCCCCCTGAGCCTGGGAACAGCCGACCTGCTGCATTTCGGGGGCCACGGGGCTCCCCAAGCTGCGAGCTCTTCTCACAGAAGAGTCCGTCTCTATGGAGACTCGGCTGCGGGGGCTCCACTGAGTTCTCGGTGGCTGAGCGGGTCTCTCCCTCCCCTCGCGCCCCTGCTGCCTACTTCCGGTCCCTCGCCCCCTGCCCTCCCGCCGTCGCCATAGCGACCACCTGCCGTGGAGGGATGGGCGAATTCGGCGTTCCGGAAGCAGACAAAAGGCAGGATTCTGCTGGGCGCGCTAGCCCGTCCCCGTGGCCATGGTTACCACCACGCTTAGCCGCCGCAGAGCTTTGTCTGCCCAGCCTCTGCAGGTTTCCGTCCCAAGGCTTTACCTCGCCCCGGGAAGGAGAGTTCTCGGACTTGCTGTCGAGTCCGGTAGGTCGGCCTGTTGGCCAGGTAGCTGCCAGCCCCCCCCCCCACTGCCCGGGTCCGTCCTCGTCATCTGCGGAGGCTTTGCTCCTGTTTCAGAGTGGTCATTTCGGTCCCCTCTTCTCCACCCCCTTGTGGGCCGGGACTCCCCCCTCCGCTTGCTCGGACCGCTGTCGGGGCCCCCCGGCTCCCCGGGTTGTTCCTCACCCCCCCCACCCCCAGCCAGGACCTCTCCTCTGCCCTTAGGCTCGACTCTAATTCGGGCCCCACAGGAGGGAAGTAGAGTCCCAGCTGAGGAGGGCGCCCCGGCGGGCGGAGGGGGCACCTACGACCCCAACCCTGGCCTGCCTGCTTGAGGGAATAGAGACCGGGACAGTGTGTGAGTGTTATCCTGGGGACTCAGGGGCCGAAGAGGGTGGCGGGAGGGTGCAGCAAGCCTCAGCAGCGCTCCTTCGCAGACGGAGCCTCCTCCCGCTCTCCTCCTCTCCCCCTCTCTCTCAACCTGCAAATGAGGAGAAGGCCCTAGTGGAAATCTTGCCCTTAGCCAGGGGGGGTTCGCGCACTTAGGGCTACAAGGCCAGGGAGGGGCTGGTCAGGGCTGGGGCGTGCTTCGTGTCTGGGCTGGGGGCGGTGCTCAGGCCTAGGCCTTCCGGGCTGGGGGCGGTGCTTAGGCCAGGTCTGGGTTGGGGCGGTGCCAATGGTGCCTCGGAGGACCGCCTCCCCGGCGAGCGCATTTTGCCTTCTCTGCTGCGGCATTTCTAGCCTTGCCCTCGATGCCTGCTGAGGTGCGGGGGCGACACACCCCGGGAAGGACGTGGGAAGGACCCGAGTCCCCAGCGTCGGGATGCAGGTCTCGGCCTTGGCGCCATCTGTCTCTGGGTTAGGCGGTATCTCTCCCCGGGCCCTGCCTGCTGGGAAGGGATGGGCGGGGTGGGGCAGCGGGCGGGGGTCCGCGTGTCAGCCATTCTGGTCGTGATCGGGGTGGGGGATCTGTCGCCACCCAGTTTCTCTGGCAACGTTTCCGCCCGAAATCCTCAGGTGAATCATTAGCCAATCTTGGGGTGAAATGGTCCTCTGAGCCCAGGGAGGGAGGTAGGGGAGTGAGGGCGGGGGCGGTGGAGCTGGGGCTGGGGCTGAAGGAGCATGGAGGAGAGAGAAAGATAAGGAGAGGAGTTGGGAGGGGATGAAAGGGCCGTAGTGCAGCAAGCCAGAGTTGGAGAGCCTAGGCCTGGATGACGTCACTTGGGCCTGACAGGAAGGGTCCCAAGTGGGAGCACTGTGCTAGGAGAGAGCTCTGGCTCTTGAGAAGGAGCAAGTCCGTGTGGGTTTGGGGCAAGGATAGGAAGGTCCCGCCCCAGCCTTCAAGTTGGGAACAGACCCCAGAATTGCATCGAGACTCAAGATGGATTGGCCTGGTATGTGGTGTGAGTGTATGTCTGTATGTGTGTGTGTCTATGTGTGTGTGGTGTGTGCCTGTGACTGTGTGTCTCTGACTGTGTGTGACTCTGTGTGTGTCTGTGCGTGGGATCACATGACTAAATCTGAGCCTAAAAACACATATATTGGCACTATGTGAGGTCATGACAATATGGCTCCTCTATCATCAACATTTTCCTCATCATCCCAGCTAGCACTTCTATAGTACTTACTATGTTCCAGGCACCATGCTAAGCACTTTATAGTTGTCATCTCATTTGATCCTCACAACTACTCTGGGAGGTAGGTGCTGTTATTATCCTTAGTCTACAGTTGAGGGAATGGTGGCAAATGGAATTAAGTGACTTGGCCAGGGTGAAGAAGTGTCTGTGGTCAAATTTGACTGCAGGCCCAGTTTATAGTTTATAGTGCCACCCAGTTGCCACTAACTGCAGAAAGCTGTCAAAAGGGAGATGGCAACTCATGCCTCCATATAGACCATGTGGATACATGATTGAATAAATCATAAAAATCACAAAAGTTCAATATCTTGCCAAGTGTGCTAATAAGAGACACAGGTCTCTGAAAGATACAGATACTGAAAGATACAGATCTTGGTATTTTCACTTTCATTGAATCCCAGAATGGCTTTCATGTAATTCTTAGTGGGACCTTAGTGGGACCTAAAATGTCCCACTCAACCTACTTAATCTTTTAAAAACAATTGCTTGTCTTGTTCCCCTGATTACGGCTCTCAATTTCCTTTAAAAAAAAGTTTCACTGATGTCTTTGGTACTTTAATGGTTTTACTGTTTCCTTCTCCCTCACTCTTCCAAAGAGCTTCTTAATTTTAGATGATGAAAATTGTCCATTTTACTTCCTGAATCCCTCTATCTCTTGTCTAACCCTGAAATCATCTCTCTCTATATAAAGTAATTTCTTCAGCACTCTTCTTTTTGTTGATGTTGTCACTCTTTATTACATATGTGTCTGTGTGTGTGTGTGTGTGTGTGTGTGTGTGTGTGTGTGTTTGTAGTCCCAATTTGATTGATCCTTACTTGGTATGTAATGTGAGATGTTGTTCTTCATCTAGTTGTTTCTGGCAGACCATTTTCCAGTTTTCCCTGTGGTTTTTTTTCCCTGAAATGTTGAGTTAGTGCTGCAATAGCTATGATCCCTTGGTTTATTTTACATTGTTAATAACTACGCTGATTTGCTTCTGTATATTGTGTAACTAATCAATTCTACTGATCAGCCTCTTTATTTTTGTTATTCTTCAGTCATGTCCAACTCTTTGTGACCTCTTGGACCCAACTTTCTCATCTTCTGCTGCCTCCTCTCTCTTTTGCCTTCATCCTTTCCCAGCATCAGTGTCTTTTCCAATGAGTTCCATCTTCTCATTATATGGTGGAAAATATTTAAGTTTCAGCATCAGTTTTTGAGCTTCCAATGAATAACTTGAATTAATTTCTTTAAGTATGTACTGATTTGATTGGCTGTCCAAGGAACTCTCAAGAGTCCCTCATCAGCACCACAATTCAAAAATATTGATTCTGCTGTGCTCATCTATTTTTTTTTTTTTTAACAATCCACCTCTTACAGCCATACATTGTTACTGGAAAATCCATAGTTTTGATTACATAGAACTTTGTTGGCAAGGTGATGTTTCTGTTTTTTAGTATGCTGTCCACATTTGCCATAACTGTCCTTTCGAGGAGCAAAAGCCTTTGAATGCCATGACAACATCACTTGCAGTGATCTCTGAACCCAAGAATACAAAATTTGACACTGCTCCCATTTCTTCTCTCTCTATTTGCCAGGAAGCGATAGAACCAGTTGCTAGGATTTTACTTACTTTTGACTCTTTCTTCTTTTCCTCATCAAAAGGTTTCTAATTTTCTTTACATATCATCTGCGTATTTGATATTGTTGATATTTCTCCCAGCAGTCTTAATTCCAGCTTTTGATTCATCCATCCTAGAATTTCACAAGGTACAGTACTCATATTTTATGTTAAATAAACGAGATGATAATATAGAGCCTTGTTATACTGCTTTTCCATTCTTAAACCAAACAGTTAGTCCATGTTTGAGTCTAACTTGCTGCTTGGCCCACATACACGTTCCTCAGGAGACAAGGTGATCTGATACTCCCGTTTCTTTGAGGATTTCTCACAGCCTTAATGTAGTCAATGAAACAGATGTAGATTTTTTTTTCTAGAACTCCCTTACTTTCTCCATAATTCGGCAATTGACAGCACTTTGGTCTCTAGTTATTTCAAAAACAAATTTACTCTTCTAATAAATCTCAGTTTACATATAGCTGAAGCCTAACTCGCAGAATCTTAAGCATAAGCTGGCTGGCATGTGAAATGAGAGCAATTGTTTGGCAATTTGAACATTCCTTGTTAGTGCCCTTCTTTAGCAATGAGACAGGAACTTTTTTCCAATCCAGTGGTCACTGTTACATTTTCCAAATTTGCTATATATTGAGTGCAGCACTTTAACTGCTCATCTTTAAGGATTTTAAATAGCACAGCTAGAATTCCATTACCTCCATTGTCCTCATTAGCAATACTTGGCAGGCCTAAGGCCCACTTGACTTAATTCTCCAGGATGTCTGGCTCTAGATCATTAGATCATCGTGGGTATTAGTGATGTTAAGATTTTTCTTGTATTTTGTGCATTCTTGCCACCCATTCTCAATCTCTTCTGCTTCTGTTAAATTCCTACCATTTTTACATGAAACTTTCCCTTGAGTTTTCTAATTTTCTTGGGTTTTTGTTCATCCCATTCTATTGTTTTCTTCTATTTCTTTGCATTGCTCTTTTAAAGAAAACCTTCTGATTATCTCTTCTCACTATTCTCTGGAATTCTGCATTCAGTTGGATATAGCTTTCCCTTTTCCTTTCCTTCTTTATTCCACTATTTATAAAGCTTCATTTTACCATCAAATTGCTTTCTTGCTCTTTTTCTTTGCAATTTTATTTTTTTTTTATTTTTATTTTTTTTTTTTTTTTTTTTTTTGCTGGTGCTTCCTGTACAACATTGCAAACAACTCTGTAGTTCTTCAGGCACTCCATCTACCAGATCTAATCCCTTAAATCTATTCATCACCTCTACTTCATAATCATAAGGGATGTTATTTAAGGTCACACCTATATGGTCTGCTGGTTTTCCCTACTTTCTTCAATTTAAGTCTAAATTTTGCAATAAGAAGTTCATTGTGTGCTACATGGTCAGATCCAGGTCTTTGTTTTAACTGACTGTAATTTCTCTACCTTTGGCTACAAAGTATAAGATCAGTCTGATTTCAGTATTGACCATCTAGTGATGTGCACTAGATATGCCTTTAGTGTTGTTGGAAAAGAATATTTGGGGAGGGCGGAAGAGAAAGAATTTGGAGCTCAAAGTTTTTAAAACAAATGTTAAAACTTATTTTTACTTGAAACTGGGGAAAAATAAAATACTAAATAAATAGGAAAAAAGAAGAAAAAAAAAAAAAAGAAAAAGAATGTTTTTATGACCAGTGAGTTATCTTGACAAAATTCTGTTTCTTACTCAGGAATAGATTGCTTTTAAGATTATGGCTATGCAATATTGTTTGAGGTAAGATATCGTCAGCCCTAAACCTTCCTTTTTTTCCCCATTGATTTCCTTGATAATATCTAACTTTTATTCCTCCACATACTATGTTTTCTAGCTGTATAAAATTTTAGTTTGGAAGTTTGATATGGCACTGAAAAAAGAAATTTAATTTTGGAAGTATACTCATTTTTATTATAATTATTTGGTCTAATTATTTAGAGCTGCCTTTATTTGTGTAAAGAGTATTTTGTAATTGTGTCCATATGTTACCGTGTATCTTAACAGGTAAGTTCCCCAATATTTTACTCTATCTGTAATTATTTTAAATGGAATTTTCTATCTTTCCCAATAGGGAATCATAAGTGAATGATTTATATAGGTTTATTTTATATCTTGCAACTATGATGGTTTTATTTCTTCTTTCTCTTTGCTTTATTACTTCAATTTCTTTTTTGGTGTTTGTTATTACTGCGATAACTAGAACTTCCAATGCTCTATTAAATAATGTGATAATGGGAATCTTTGCTGCATCCAATTTTATTGTATATGCTTTTAGTTTGTTCCTATTAAAAATAATACTGTCTTGGTTTTAGAGAAATTCTATTTATCATTTTAGAAAAGTTTCATTTATTCCTATGCTTTCTATTGTTTTTTTTTTAATAGGAATGGGTATTGTATTTTGTCTAAAGCTTTTTTAGCATCCATTGAAATAATATTATTTTTGTTATAAATCTAGTCAATTATGCTTATGGTTTCTTTGTACAGAACTGGCCCTCTATTCCTGGTATAAGTTCTGCCTAGATATGGATATGATCTTTATGATATGTTATAGCAATGTCCTTGCAAGTATTTTGTTTAATTTCTTTTGTATCAATATTCATTAGGAAAGTTGTTCTATAGGTTTTTCCCTCTGTTTTGGCTTTCCCTAGTCAGATATCAAAACTGTATTTGTGTCATAGGAAGAATTTGGTAGGGTTCCTTCTTTTTCAATTATTTTCAAATAGTTTATGTGGTATTAGAATTAATTATTTTTTGTTTGGTTGAATTCACTTGTAAATCTCTCTGGTCCTGGGAGTTGTTTTTTCCCCCTTTTGGACTTCATTTGACTTGTTCAATTTCTTTTCCTAAGATAGTTCAGTATTCTATTTCCTCTTCTTCCAATATGAACAATTTATTTTTTGTAAATATCCATCAGGACAAAACCAATGGAACCAAGATTAAAAGGGAAATACAAAGCTGGGGGAAAATATTTTTATAGCCAATGTTTCTGATAATCTAATTTCTAAAATATATAAAGAACTGTGTCAAATTTATAAAAATATGTCATTCCTCACTTGATAAATGGTCAAAGGATATGAACGGACAGTTTTCAGATGAGGAAATTAAAATCATCTATAGTCATGTGAAAAGATGCTCTAAATCACTATTGATTAGAGAAATGCAAATTAAAACAACTCTGAGGTATCACCTCACACCTCTCAGATGGGCTAAAATGAAAGGAAAAAATTATAAATGTTAGAGGGTATGTGGGAAAACTGGGACATTAATGCATTGTTGGTGAAATTGTGAAACGATCCAACCATTCTGGAGAGCAATTTGGAACTGACCAAAGGACTGTATAACTCTGCATACCCTTTTTGACCCAGCAGTGCCACTAATGGGTCTGTATCCCAAGAAAATCACAAAGAAAGGAAAAGCACCCACATGTACTAAAATGTTTGGAGCAGTTCTTTTGGTGGTGGCAAAGAACTGGAAAATGAGTAGGTGCCTATTAATTGGGGAGTGGCTGAACAAGTTGTGATATATGCAGGCAATGGAATATTATTCTATTAATGATGATGATCAAGCTGATTTTAGAAAGACTTGGAAAGATTTACATGAACTGATGCTGAGCAAAACAAGCAGAACCAAAAACACGTTATATAAAATAATAGCAACAATGTGCAATGATCAGCCATGAAAGATTTGATTCTTCTCTGTGCTTCAGTGATCCAAAGCAATCCTAATAGACTTTGGACAGAAAATGCCATCTGCATCCAGAAAAAGAACTATGGAAACCGAATCTAAATCACCAAATGCTACATTCACTTCTTTTGTTTCTGTTGTTTTTCATCTCTCCCATGGCTTTTCCCTTTTGCTCTGATTTTTCTCTCCCAACATGATTTATAAATATCCATCAGGTTGTCAGATCCGTTGGCATAAAATTGGGCAAAGTAGCTCTTAATAATTGCCTTTTCTTTTTCTTCACTGGTTGTAAGTTCACTTTACTCATGATAGTAGTAATTTAGTTTTCTTCTTTCTTTACATCAAGTTAACTAATGGCTTATATATTTTTATAGTGCTGTTTAAAAAACAGATCTTAGTTTTATTTATAAATTTAGTGGGGGGGTCTTGAAGGAGTCGTGTAGTTTTTCCTTTCAACTTTGTTAATCATTCCTTTGATATTTGAGATTTCTATTTGGTGTATTCTGTTGGTTTTCTAGTTGTTTTTAGTTACATTATCAATTCATTGATATGCTCTTTTTTTCTTTTATTGAGACAAGTATTTAAAAGTAGAAAATTTCCCCTAGGTACTGCTTTAGCTACATTCCATAAATTTTGATTTGTTCTATCACAATTGTCATTATCTTTAATGGCAAGTTATTATTGTTTCTATGATTTGTTATTTGATTCCCCTCATTTCTTAGGATTGTTATTTACTTTCTATTTAATTTTAAATATTTGTTTTAGAGATCCTTTATTATTATTTTTATTGTTTATGGTCAGAAAATCATTTATTTTATTTTTCTTCAGTTTGAGAAATTTTTATGCCTAATACATGGTTGCTTTTTGGTAATGATAGGTTTTTATTTTCCAATGTACATGCAAAGATAGTTGTCAACATTAATTCTTGCAAAAAATTGTGTTTCAAATTATTCTTCCTTCCTACCCTTCTTCCCCCTCTCCTAGACAGCAAGTAATCCAATTTAGGTTAAACACGTGCAACTCTTCTAAATGGAATTCCATATTTATCATGCTGTGCAAGACAAATCAGATCGAAAGGGGAAAAAAAAATAAGAAAAAAAAAACATAAGCAAAAAAATGAGCAACAAAGGTGAAAATACTGTTCTGTGATCCATATTCAGTCTCCATAGTCCTCTCTCTGGTTGTGGATGGTACTTTCCTTCCCAAGTCTATTGGAATTGCATGGCCAGTTTTTTTTTTAAAGGTTCCACACACAGCTTTCTGTTTCCACTCCAGTTTCTACAGAAGTCTGCTATATCTAACTTTTTTATAATTCCATGATTAGATTTCTCTAGGGAGTTAATTGAGGTCCTTCACCATTATAATTTTACTCTCAGTTTTCTTCTGTAATTTGTTTATTCCTTTAAGAATTTAAATGCTATAGCATTTGCTGAATATATATTCACTTCTTCTTCTGTGGTTTTTGTTGTTGTTCAGTTATCTCAGTCATGTTGGACTTTAGATACTGGAATGAGTTGCTATTGTTTGTGATAATTTTTTAGCAAAATGTCATTTTTCTTTCGACATCTCTTTCATTTAGGTCTAAAATAGACCTTTTGTCTTGTCTGAGATTATGATTGCTACCCCTGCCCTTTTTATTTTGACTGAAGCATAATCAGTTATGCTTCAATCCCTTATTTTAATTCTATGTATATCTTTCTTTTTTTTTATAAATAACTTGTTGGATTCTAGTTTCTAATTCACTCTGCTTCCATTTTTTTATGAGTTCATCCCATTCAAATTCATAATTTAGATTGCTATGTATTTCCTTCTATCCTGTTCTCATACTTTTTCTTTTCTTTTCCTCCTGCCCACTCTGGGGAAGTTGGTGTCAACCTTTTCTCTGTCCCTTCCAGGGAAAATACGGTACTCCTAAACATAACACTTTGTGTGTGAGGTAATTTTCTCCATTCTTCTATTCTCTTCACCTCTCTCCCAGTGTATTCTTTTTCTCCCTCTTTCCTTTTTTCTTGTGAGATTATCCAAGCATAGGCTGTATGTCCCTCCAAGACCTCTGATGATGATAGATATCCAAGGGATTACATGTATCATCCTTCATGTAAGACATATAAGCAAGTTAATCTTCTTTCATTTTTATAATTTCTCTCATATTTCTCTTTATATACTGCTTTTGAGTCCTGTGTTTTCTATGTCAGATTTTCACTTCAGCTCTGTTCTTTTCTTCAAGAATGATTGGAAGTTATTTCAAAAAAAAAAAAAGGAAGTTCTTTATTTCATTACAATTTTTTTTTTTTTTTGCCTTGGAGGGTTATATACTCAGTTTTATTAGGTAGGTTATTATTGGCTATAAGCTTAAATTTTTGCCTTTTGGAATATTATTTCAACCTCTTCATTTGTTTAAAGCAGTTAGCTATTACATTTTCTATGATCTTGACTATGGCTTCTTGGTAGCTTGATTCTTTCTTTCTTGCTGCTGAGAGCTCTGCATTTTGGTTATAAAATTCCTGGGAATTTTCATTAATTACTTTGTAGATTTTTTTCAATTTTTACTTCTAAAAGATCTAGGCAGTTTTCTTTTATGATTTATTGAAATATGATGTCTAAGCTCTTTATTTTTTTTTTGTTTGTCTTTCAGGTAGTCTAGTGATTTTTAAATTATTTCTCTTCAATCTGCTTTCCAGGTCAGTTGTTTTTCCTACATTGTGTTTCATATTTTTCCACATTTATTTAGATTTTTTAAACTTTTAAAATTATTTCTGATCTCTCATGGAATCCTTTATGAACTATCATTTGGCTAATTTTTATTTTCAAGAAACTATTTTTTTCCAGTAAGGTTTTAGACCTCTTTTTCCATGCTATTAATTTTTCCCCTATGATTTGATTTTTCAAATCTCTTTTGCTCATTTGAAAAACAAAACAAACCAGAAAACTTTTTCTAGGAATTCTTGTTGGACTTATGTCCCAGTTACATTTTTCCTTTTGCTTTTGCTTATGTATTTAGGTATTTATTTTTGCTGAGGCAATTGGGATTAAGTGACTTGCTCAGGGTCACACAGCTAGGAAGTTTTAAGTGTATGAGGCCGGATTTCAACTCAGATCCTCTTGACTTCAGGGCTGGTGCTCTATCCACTGTACCCCCTAGGTTTTAACCGCTTCATTTTCTGAATTTGTATTTTGAGCTTCTCCATCATCATAGAAGTTCTTTATGGTCAGGTGTCTTTTCTGTTGTTGCTCCTCTTTCCACTTTCCTTTCTGACTTTGGACTCAATGTTAAGACTTGGCTCTGTGTATTCTGGTGGGATCTAAGGGAAGGGAATGTGTGGCCTGGGCTTCTATCATCTTCCAGCTTTCTGCTGCTTTCATGACTGGTGAGATCTGAGTCTAGATCTGCTCCTTGCCCTCCTGGTCTGAGCTCTGTTGGTTCCCGATCCAGGTTTGAGTTTATTGACTTGTCCCTGGTTGGGAGTTATAGCAGACAATTGCTGGACTCAGTCCCTGTTAGCCCATTGGGAGGCTCTCCAGGTTCGGAATGACTGGACTTCTGACTCCTCTTTAGGCTGGGACTTCTGCCCTGATTATCCTTTCGCAGGCTCATGGTACTGAGGGAAAGGTTACTACCGAATCACCTCTCTGCTCCAGGAACCAGAACCATGCTGTTATGTCTCAACTCTCTTTCGGACATTTCTGTCTGTCTCACTAAGCTGCTCAGTCCTAAAAAAAATGACTCCCTATGACTTTTTCTGACTTCTTCCATCAGAATTCTGACTGGTGTATTTTTTAAGTACTTGTGCAAGAAGAATGCTGGGTGACTCAGGCAAAAATGTTCCCTGTCACTCCATCCTCTTGGCTCTGTATATTTACATAGTAGTTTCTTAATGGTCTTTCTGTTTTTACTTTCAGTTGTTGTCCTGTGCTCCTTGCTTGTGTATTTGCCTGCCCTTCATGTGTTTCTGTTGTCAGGAGTGTTTGAGAAGCAAATATGTCTTTAGGTTTGGTTTTCTATCTAAAAATATTTTTAATTTGGCTGTAGCATTGGACACCTGTGGGGTCCTGATTGGTAAAAGCCAGACTATTGGCATGAAAGCCATTCTTGGAGGGAGGAGACACTGTGCTTAGCAAAGAACCTTGTGAGTGTCTACAAACTTATTCAGACTGACCAGCACGTGGTCTTGTGAGGTCCCTATTGAGCTGTAAGCCATAACAAGCATATAGCAACCAGAACACAAATCTTCACTGTTCCTACCACATAACCTTGGATGTCTGGGCACTCACCCAAGCCCTGGGACCCAGGCCCCAAATTAGAACTGCTTGCTGAGCATACTGCAAGCAATCTCCAGTGATATTGGAGCTCCTCCTCCTCCTTTTGTCTGATTTCTATAATTACCAAGGAACTTTTTAGAGGTCTTTTTGGAGATCCACTGAATAGTCTGGCCACTGCCCCAGACACTTTCTATGTAAGGAACTCATTATGATTATTAAACCACTTATATAATTATAATTGAGCTCCCTGTCTCTTTCTTTGGTCCAATTAGTTGGGTCTTTGCTTGGGTGAGGAGGAAGAGGCTTGGAGTTCCCTTAATTGAGCAATTCCTGGCCCATAACATACATCTATTTGTTTCTCCGCAGGTTCAGATTTGCACCACATCTTGAGCTCCAATTCTTTTGGGAACCCATTATTCTACTCCCTCTAAGTAAGAACAAGTCCTAGGCAGCAATGTCCATAGATTGCTGAATGTGGAGTCAGGAAGAGGAACAGCCTCAGACACTTTTTTAGCTATATGACTCTGGGCAGAGACTTCACCTATTGCCTGCCTCAGTTTCTTCATCTGTAAAATGGGAATAATAGCAGCACCTAACTCCCAGGATCGGTCTGAAGATCAATTTATTTGTACAAAAGAGCTTAGCATAGTTTCTGGGAACACAATAAGGAATGCTTGTTCTATTCCCTTCCTTTCCCCCACTTTTGTATTTTCTGGTGGGTGTAGTCTCGTGTCACTTGAATTTCTTTTCAATTGGAAGACTTTTGTTGTCCCTCAGTACAGTTGTTAAGTTTAAATAATATGTGTCTGGAGTTTTTAGCCTTAGGGGTTTTTATTGGGGGACACGGTGGGAACTGTCTGCAGATTTTGAATGGTACTTTGTTGATTTGTTGATGCTTCCTTTAATTATTTTCACTTCAGTCCTGGCACTTATATCATCAGTGCCCTCTTTCCCAGGCCCACCTTCCTCTTTGTGGAGAGTGGAGAGCTCCTCCTAGAACTTCCATTTGAAGAAGAGGCTCAGGCCAACAATTTCCTCATTTCCCATTGAGCTGTACTCCTTTGGACTTCTCCATTATACTTTTGAGGGATACCTCCCCCTTACCCCTTTCACTTTCCTTTTGTATGTTGTCTTTTTCCATTGTTGTGAGTTCTTCAAAGGGATAAGGTATTGAAGTTCAGAAAGAACCCCAAGAAGTTGAGGGTCACAGAATGGTGTCATGAAGCGTCTCAAGAATTTGCAGGCCTGAAGCCATCTCCTAGTCAAGGGGCAACATTTACTGTAATTGGAACGCCAAGCGGGCCAAGTTCCAAAAGGATTTAGCAAAGAACCAGGAGCAAGGAGCCAAATTTTTCCAGTGCTTCATGTCATGGATAGGCTAATTTTATGGCCCATGGGTAGAACTGAGAAGTGGTCTTGGGAACTTAGTTATCACTGCCTAGCAGATTATCTGGCAGTCAGCAATGCTTATAGGACTATGGCTATAGTATTCCTAAGGTCAAGAGACTTTAGAATCATTGACAGACAGAATGTTAGAACAAAAGCCCTCTAAGGTCGGGGGCCTCTTACTGCTCTATTTCCCCTAGAGGCTGCACCTTATCATTGCCCTCTCAAGCAGTCCAGACTCAGATTCATTTGGGACAAAGGGAAGAAGATCTCATCTTCTGGAGATGTTTCAGGCAGACAAGGGGCATAGAACTTGCCCTGCCCAGTGGGTGCCAGACTGAGGAGAGGAGACAGGTAGCGGCAGCAGCATCCAGGGGTTCCTGAGTGTCAGAATCGGGTATCAAGTGATATTGAGGGTGACCAAGTAGCTGGAAGTTCATGGCTTGGAGTTCTGAAGAAATAACTTTCACAAGTAGATTAGAAATGGAGGGGCCAAAAATGAGCAAAAGACCAAAAGCACAGTTGGTATGGGGGTTCCTAGGGACAGTGACCAGGAACCGCCCCAGAAGAAGACCGGGGTGAGTAGATGAGGCTATAACGAATGTCTCTCATCCAGACAACTTTTCCTAAGGTAAATCCCAAAGAGCATTTTCCCACTTTCCCTCCTTTTGTCTCCCCAAAGGCGCAGGGTCAGTGGGTGGGACAGTGGCGTTATACCCAGTGAAAGGAGTGCTCAGGTGGCCTAGGGTGCAAGCACCATGATGCTTCAAAGGCATTAACCATTGGATGACAGGCAGAGTAGAGATGATCATTAATCATGGGTTTGATCTCCTTTAGCCAAACCTCTGAGCCTTTTCAGTCTTACAAGGGAAGGCTTTTCCCCAATTAGTAAAGGTGACGGGAAAAAAAGCAGTTTGAAGTTCCTGCAAAGGGGCATGTGTGTAAAATCAATCGGCCAGTCCTCCCCCAGGTATGTATGTACTCCTCCCACAGACATGGGAAGTTTAAAAGCCCTTTTCAAGATTTACTTGGGCACAAACTGGGCAGGCCTGGCAGACCTGTTGAATTCTCTCCCAGCTTGGGAGCAGCGAAAACAGTTTCCACAAGGGATTGGAGAACATTTTCCCCAAGGGAGTAGCTCGGTTTAGGCCAACGAGAAGTTTCCACCGGCTGGCCTCTGGGATCAGAAGTTGCTCCAAGGGTGTTGGAGACCAGCCAGAAGGGAAAAAGGTTTACCCCATTCTTTAGCAAGGGCTTGTTCCTGGGAGCTGCATGAGAGTGCAGGAATCGGGGCCTTAAAGATGCCATGGTCGGGGGCAAACAGGCAGCAGCATGGGTAGCTGAACCTGCCAGCCTGTTTCCCTCGGCCTGAAGTGGATGCCCCTTCTGGCGTCCTTTCCCCAATAGTAAAACTCTGGTTCTGAACCTGGTGGGGAGTTAGAACCTCCAATGGTTGGCCCAGGAGAAGCTGGGGGGCTTCCTCAATCAGAAGGGCTGGGGCAGGAGGGTCACCCCGGAGACACCGAGTTTCTTTAACAAAGAAGCAAGAGATCTGGGATCGGGTCCCAGGGACTGAGTCGAGACCCCTAGGACCTGGCCCTGGCTTTCATAAAAGGCTCTAGGGAGGGCTAAGGTGGAGGAGAGGTCCGTTTAGCTTTCAGGGTCTCAAGAGACTGATAGGCAATGTGGGCCTCTAGACAAAGAAACTCCATGGCCCTGGGAGGGGCTAGGAAGAAGTTAGGGGATTTTTATGGCTGCAGCCAGAGAAGCCTCTGGGGGGGGGGGTCGGATCCATTTATCATCCATATTCGGGGTAGCCAGGGCCTGTCCAAATATGTGGGGGCCGTCACGCCCTGAGGCGGGACTGGCCATGTGCATTGGTGGGGGTTTACGTTCCCCTGGATTTCTCCCTTTAAAGGCAAAAAGAAATTGTGACTTTATGCAATGGTGCACAAAAGAAAGCATCTTTAAGATCTAAAGTAGGAGACCATCGTGTGTCCCCCCGGATACTTGCACTGGGCTCAGGGCTTCTACCGACCATTTGCTCCGGTTGTAGAAATTTGCTAGAAGAGGGAAAGCAGGGACCTGATTATAAAAGCATCACAACAGGTCCTTCGGGCTTCAGCCCGGTAGCGCACACCTGACAGGATAAGGCATCCTTAGCTCTGATCGACAGCCAGTCGTGCGGTAATGATTCCCCCTCACAGACATATATCCATATATTCAAAAGATTGGAAGCTTCCCAATCACGTGGGAAACAAAGAAACAGAGCTGGGAAACTGAGTCAGAAGGCTCTCACCTTGAGCAGAGGCTGAGTTTGTCCCTCCAGCTCTTGCCCAGATAAGACGCACCCCTGTGACAGTTCGGGAAGGCGTCCCTCTGAGGAACTTATGGCATCTCTCTCGAATGGAGGGTTACCCACTTCATGATCGGGCGATCAAAGGCAAAACCCAAAAGAACATCGGTGACCAGCCCAAGAGCTTTTCTCCCTCATAGCAAAGTCTGCTCGTCCCAGCTTAGAGCTGGCTACTTCATTGTAAAAGTTGACCGGGACTCAAACCTACGAGGGATTTTGTTGAGCACGTTGTGTATGTTTAAACTTATCCTGTGCCAAGGACCAATCATGAAACAAGCTTGGAGAGATTCCTAGGAAACACATTTCTTTTTGAGGAACTCTCCATCCTAAACAGGCTCAGTTCTCAGGGCTGACGATGGCAACTGGCAAGCTGACCAACGAAGGGGAGTCGACAGAGACCCCAGGGAAGGGCTGGGCTCGCTGTGGCCCACCCCAACTACTCTGTGTGTTCTTGTGGGCTGTGCTGTTTGATCCCCCCCCCTCCCCACGAAGGGGAAAAGCTGCTGCAAGTCTCATACGTGGAGGTGAACTGGTCCCCTCCTCCGTCTTGTTCCAAACACAGAAATGACCAGTTTGGGCTTTAACATGATGGCAATAACGCCAAATAACTTAGTTAACACTCTTAGAATTTTCCTGATTGCCAAATTAGTCTTAACTGTAGTTCCTGCTCCTTTAAGTAAGTTTCCCTTTTGCTTTGGGGAGAAAACAGGTCGATCCTTCCAATTGAGATGGAACAGATTTTAAAATGGACTTGACGAGTTCATGAGATTCCCTAGATTCTCATTAAATCTTCCAGACAAACTGAGCTGCCATTTGGTTATTGTCCAATTCACACAGACCGTTTCTCTTCTGTGCGCCAGGGAGGGGGTCAGGTGCCGGTTTGTACTGCCAGGGCCCTCAGAAGTCTGACTCTAGATATCTCAAAAGCAGGCGGTTTGTACCCAGAGTTTTTAAAGTAGCAGCGAAGCGCTTTTCTGTTTTCCCGAATTTCCCCAATCCTTAAACCTTCTGTTACCACTATGAGTGCAAGTGGGTTCTAAGTGACAGAGCCCTTTCGTGGGCTTTAATTAGAGCTCCTTTGAAGTCGCTTTTGCTCTGATATTTCAAAGAGCAAGTTTAGAAATCATTTATCTTGACGTGGTACGTTGCTCCCATCTAAAAGCCTCTAAACAGGAAGCGATGACGCCCGCTAAAGCAGTCAGCCTTCAGCCAGCATGTTTTGGGCCGAGGACTTTGGCAGCCACGCGATCTTCACCACAATTACCCTTTCTCTTTCCAAAGCGGAAAACTGGCCAGAGATCAAGTCAGTTGCCATAAGTCACCTACCAATACACTTCCACGCCTGAAACCGAGGATGGCGGGTAACCCAGAGTGGAGGGTGGCGGGTAACCCAGAGCGGAGGGTGGCGGGTAACCCAGAGCGGAGGGTGGCGGGTAACCCAGAGCGAGGCTGACCCGCTTTCTCCCCACACGCTGCCACGCTGGGGCTGCCGGGAGCACCTGGATCTTTCCCAGGCAGCCGCCGGACAACCCGCGGCAGGGGCTGGGGGGGTGTGGGGCCGGGGTTTCGGGGCCGGGTTGCGTGGGGTCCCCATGGCTGTTGCTGCTTCCCCGTGTCTACAGGCGGGGCACAATTTGCGTTTCCCTACAGTCCGTTAGCGTTCTCTTTTCTTAATCTGATCTGAGGTGAGAGGAGTTAGCAGACAGAGGGACTCGGGCTCTTGGTAGCACTTCCTCTCCCCCGAGATACACCCGGGACTCCCGGAGTGGAGCTTGCTGAGGGATCGGGCTCGTGGAGAGGGTCCCTTAGTGCCTTCTGGGGTGCTTCCCCCAAGGAGCAGAAAGGGACCCCAGGGAGCCAGGGAAGGGTTGGCCAGAAGTTGCTGTTCACCTCATTTTTCCTTTTGCTTTTCTCCCAGAATGGGCTGAATTCCTGCAGTTCTCCCCAATGTTTCAGGAACTTTTCGTGGACTCTTCACATGACAAATGAGCAGACTCCCTCCATCGTTGCTCTCAAACCCCTGAGAACCTGCCAAGATGCCGTGTTGGCAGTCGCGGAGTCAGAATTAGCCGTTTATTTCTGTAGCCCCCAGGCCGGCCAGAGCTGAAGCCCGCAGGAAAAGGTTCGGCTTTCAAAGGGGGGCGTCCTAAGCTCTAACTGCAACCTCGGGGGCTCTTCTGGCTGCGTTTGAAGCAGGGCACAGAATGGAGCTCACAGAACAGACGGACACGGACATCGTGCACAGAGACGCGGACTCAGACAAGTGACGGGGAACACGACTGTCCCATCTTTGCCCAAAGCCGTCAGATTTCTTTGCCCAAAGCCATCCTGTGGTCCTTCCTCCTCCGGCGTCCCAGGGAGGGTGAAAAGGTGGCAAAGGTTCCCAGTTTGGGCGTCCACAGTCCAGGAAAACTTGCTGAGTGTGGAGCTCCCCATGACCCAGACGAGCCTTCTCCCAGTGCTTTGGGGGTCCCAGCTATACGACTGAGGGGGAACAAAACGGGGGGGCTCACCTTGACAAGGAGGAAATCAAGCCAGGGGAGGCTGGACTCCCTATATCGGGTCACCAGTTGTTGCGGTCGGGAAGGGACCCCAAAAGGTGAGGGGTCAGAGACCCGTGTCAGGAGGTGTCTCAAGGCTTGAAGCCATCTCCAAGTCAAGGGGCAAAGTTTATTGCAATTGTAATGCCAATTGCTGCGGGCTGAGTTCCAAACCGGTGTAGCAAAGAACCAGGAGCAAGGAGACAGATTTATAAGACACTTTGCATAGAGTGTACAGGTAGGTTTGTGGGGTGGTCTGTTCATTATTGTCTCAGGAACCTAGTTATCCCTGCCCAGCAGATGGTCCATCTGACAGTCAGCAGTGTGTGTAGGACTATCCTAAGACCAGAAGACTTTAGGACAGATTGTTGGACCAAGAGCACTCTAAGGTCAGGAGACCTCAGGATTGCTGCTCTTTCCCCTAGAGGCTATCCCCTATCAAAGGGACTGTCTTTCTCTTCCTCTTTTTCATATTCATATTCTCAAAACTTAGCATGGAACCCAGCACTTAGTAGGCACTTGACACGTGGTGCCTGGTGAGTATCACTTCAAATCTTCGGATATCACTGTGAGAAAAAAGAAAAGAAACAAAACCATTTAGGCCCAGTGACCTTTAGGCACATCAGGCCTTAATGTGCTAATCAAAGATAATAGTGGGTAAAAATGTAAACTCTGTAACAGACAAATCTCTGTAGCAAAAACACAGGTTAGAAGATATGAATTCAGGTCATGTTATATTTTTAAGGAACTTTTTAAACCTGCAGATGAGCTGTTTAAATACTGGTAATTATATATACCTCACGTGTCACAGTAGGATAGGAGAAGTAGCAGCCATAGAACAAGATGGAGCTAAATGCAGAAAAACCACTTTATTGTTGATTACATCTATAATTTCTCCCACACCCAATGTAGCATGTAAGTTATTTAGGGCACATCCTCTTTATTGATCTTTCTGGTCAGTAACAAAATCTTGTTTTGGTCAAAAGCCATCTCTCTAGAAGATCCCTACTGGACCGAGAATCCTTTCTCAAAAATACCTCATGGAGATCATTTGCTTGAGTGAAAGGGAGTCCATTCCATTTGGGCCCAACTCAAAAGGATTAAAAAGCTTTTTGTTTTTATCAGGCCTAAAACAATCCCTCTGAAGTTTCACCTGTTTTATCTAGTTATGCTGTTTGAGGTGAACCAGACTGAATTTTCATCTTTCTTCCACAATGACAGCCCTTCACATACTTGAAGACAGCCAAAATTTGGTCCTTTTCAAGTCCTCTTTCAAGTCTAAATATTCCCGGTTCTTCTCACCATTTTCATTGCTGCCTTTGGAACAAGCCCCAGCTTGTCTTTCTCTTCTATAAGATATAATGCACTAAACTGAACTCTCCATATGTGCCCTGACCAAGGCAGAGTATATGTCTCTCATTTGGAAAATATGTCTTTCTTAATTAACCTTGTATAGCATTAGCTTTTGAGGCTTCCATTTTGTTTGCAGATAACTAAAACCTCTAGTTCTTTTTTTTATAGGAACCATTTGTCTATTCATACCATTTGTGTCCATTAAAAAATTCCATTTTGAAAATTAAACTTTATTTATCTGTTTTTTTGGGGGGGGGGTGGAATTGACTTCCGTGAATCACCTTTTTTAAAAATCTTTTTTTGGGGGGAAAGGGGAAGTGAGTCAATTAGGATTAAGTGACTTGCTAGGAAGTGTTAAGTGTCCGAGGCCAGATTTGAACTCTGGTCCCCCTGACTCCATGACTATCCACTGGACCCCAAGTGTATAACTCTTGATTTATGTATTACATTTCACTTTTTTTTTAAATAGATTTGGCTATCATTCTAGCTCATGGAGATCGTTTTGTAGCCTGATTCATTAACCTGTAAACTGTCCATCTTAGTTTGGTGTTAGCCACAGAGTATTCCTTCTCTGTCTTTATCCGAATTATTCATAACATTAATGTATAGCACAAGGCCAATGACAGAACTCTGTAATACTCCATTGGAGAACTCCTTATATTGGCATTGACCCATTAATAGCTCTACTTTGATTTTAGTTATTCAAACAGTCCTAGTTAGTAAAAGATTTGCCTCATTTGACCTGTTCTTTCATTCATATATATATTTCATTAAATATTTCCTAATGACATGTAAGAGATTTTAACTTTCATTATAAAAAATTTTGAATGATAAATTGTTTTCCCCCGTCTCACCTCTTCCCCACTCTGTGAGAAAACAAGCATTATGATATCAATTATACATGTAGAATTATGCAATTCATATTTTTATATTAGCCGTGTTACAAAAGAAAATACATAATACACACATTAAAAAAAAAAACAAGAAAAATTTAAACATTTAAAAAGTATGCTTCAATCTGCATTCAGAGTTCATCATTTCTCTCTTTGAAAGTGAACAGCATTTTTCATCATGATTCCTTTAGAATTGTCTTGGACCATTGTCTTTATTAGAAGTCTTTCACAGTTGATCTTCCTTACAAAATTGCTGTTGCTGTGTACAATATTCTCCTGGTCCTGTTCGCTTTCCTTTGTGTTAGTTCATGTAAATCTTTCCAGGTTTTTCTGAAACCTGATGGTCATTTCTTATAGAACAGTAATAATCACAACCATATACCACAACTTGTTCAGTCATTCCCCAACTGATGGTGTCCCCTCAATTTCCAATTCTTTGGCCCTACAAAAAACTGCTGCTATAAATGTTTTTGTACAAATAGGTTCTTTCCCTTTTTCTTTGATCTCTTTGGGATACAAACCCTAAATGTGTGCTGGGACAAAGGATATGCACAATTTTATAGCCTATATAATGCTTTTTGGTGCTACACACACACACACACACACACACACACACACAGAGGCATATATAGGCCACCTTCCTTAACATTTTTTTTTATTAATTCACTTTTGTTTTTCTCAAATTTTGTTATTTTTCTAGCTCTATATGATAATTCTTTGGTAGTTTGATGTTGCAGTGAATCAAATTAAATTAACAGGTAAATTAGCTTTATTTAATGAGTAAATTAATTTAAGTAGAAATGCCATTTTTATTATATTGGCTCAGCCTATCCATAAGCAATTGACTTCTCCAATTGTTTAGATCTGTCTTTACTGTTGGAAAGTATTTTGTAATTGTGTTCATATTGTCCCTGGGTTTCTCTTGGCAGGTTGACTCCCTTGTTTTTAATAGCATGACCCATTCTTTATCATATCCTACTAACTTTTGGTAATCACTGTTTCCCTTTCTAGGTTCTGAACAATTATCTGTTTAATAATGTTTCCCAGAATTTTGCCAGGAATGGAAATGGAGTCTACTGGGGCCTGGAGTTTGCATGTGAGACCTCCTTCCATACTCCTCCCTTTCCCATTCCTCCCCAAGGGAAAGAAAGAGGAAAGCAAAACTCTTGAAACAAATATTCAGAGTCAAGCAAAATAGTTTTACGGTTTTTTGTTAAATATATTCCATCATGATTTTTATAAGTTTTAGTCCAGAAATCTAAGTTCCTTTTCTCATATCTTTGCTGGTTAGAGGCAGCTATGTGGTACAATAGATAAAGTGCTAAGGCTGGAGTCAAGAAAACCCGAGTTCAAATCCAGCCTTAGACATCTAACAGGCTATATGACCCCGAGCAAGTCATTTCACCTCTGTCTGCCTCAGTTTCCTCTTTGGCAAAACGAGTATAACAATAGCACCCACCTCCCAGGGTTTTTGCGAGGATCAAATGAGAGAACTTTTATAAATGTTGATAGTAGTTACATAATAAATGTTTATTTCCTTCATGCCCCATCTGCTTAGCAAGTCAATTTCTAAATGTTTTTCTCTTGTAAAGTCCCAATTTTCAATAGGGAGTTCACTTGTACCTCTCCTGAAATCTATGGTTTCTTGCTTGGGAGTGTGCTATGCTTTTCTAGATTCTTTCTGATGGGACCATTACTATATTAAGCCTCAGAAGTGGGTAAGTAGTTATAGGAAAGTTCTGGTAAATAAATGTCCAATAACTGTTCTCCCGAAAAACAAGTGCACGGGACACATTTAAGTTAAATCTGCATTTTTCTTTTTTTGCTTAGGCAATTGAGGTTAAGTGACTTGCCCAGGGTCACACATCTAGGAAGTGTTAAGTGTCTTCCAGATTAGAACTCAGGTCCTCCTGACTTAAAGGCCAATGCTCTATCCCTTTCAACCCAGCTACCCCTAATCTGCATTTTTAACACTTTCTCCATCACTTTGCCCAATCTAGTCAAGCAACAAATCCATCCAGCCCAGTTTGTGGAGTTTTGTAGCTGATTTCTGAGGTGTAAATGCTCGTGCTGCAAAGTGACCAGCTAGCTCTGTGTAGTCAGTTTGAGTTGGGTCCAGCACACCCCGAGTGGATGTCATTTGACTAGATGACAAGTTGCTGGCCAGTGCTCCGTCACATCTCAGTTGTCTGCTCCAAGAAGACAGTAGTTTATGTCTCGGTTGTTAATGTAAAGTCTACAGATGGTTCAGCAGAGAGCCATTAGACAGAACATCTAGTCTATTCTTATTCTGACCATTGCTGAGGGACATGGCACCTGATAATAGCTTTAGATCCAAAGCATCCTTCCTTGAGCATAAGCCTGTTTCCTTAATAGATGGCCCAGTTCTGACCTGTCTTATTAGTTTCAAAAGTTCAGAGGTTCCTTTCCTTCCTCATGTCATATTCTTCTACCCTCTAAAAATAGATAAGAATGACCTCGATCTCTTCATGTCCTTTTGCCTTTTTCTCTGACTTGCTTTAAGCCTTTCATTCATTCTTTTTTTTCTTTTTGTAAATTTTTTTATTCATTTAAAACAAATAAAAAACAAGAAAAGAAAAAAAAAACCTTTCACTGTACACAGCAAAAGATGAAAGCATTCAATATAAAATAATTTCCATTTCAAGAAAACCTATATAATAAATATTACACATTATTTTCAAAGCTACCCAGCTTTTCTTTGCATTCTTCTAGGTTTTCTTTTATTATCTACTGTGAACATTTTTATTTTTTTCTCTCTCTCTCTTCCCCCCTAACCCCACCCTAGAGAAGGATACAATTAAATGTGGACATATAAACATATCTCTCTCTCTCTATAAACATAGATATCTATAAACATGCATATATTTATGCATATGTACGCATACACACGTATGTATGACCATACTGTGCACATTTCCACTAGTCATCTCTTTCTCTGGAGGTTGTTTGTTAGAAACACACTTGACACTAAAATTCAGGTATTAAGGAAACTTTATTACATAGCAGTTCAGAGGAATTGGATGTTTCTGGCCAGAAACAGTGTCCCCCCTTCTTTAGGAAGAGGAGCACTGGGTACAGAAGATGAGTTTTATGCCATTGGTTTGTCATGCCATTGGTTTGTCGCAGTTCACTTTCTTCAGTTCTGAGTCTTTGTAATTCGCCCATTATATGCTTCCCCTAAATATGTATAAGCATGTCCTCTATTCCTTGTCATGCATCCCATGTTCAGTTAATGAGGCTCTAATTTTATGCAGGGTGTGTCAGATAATATGTAATAATAATAAACACAATAAAGAAAAGCCTTCTTCCAGTCATTGATCCTGGCTGGTTTAAGCCAGTTTCTAGCGTAGACCTCTTTATCAGACTTTTGTAGCTAAGTTACTCTTCCTAAAAACTCGTTGGTCAGTGATAGTTATTATCTTACATGACCTTGAAGCTTTGCAACAGTTTGTGGAAATCTAACTTTTCAGTATTTCTCACCAAGAACATTTCTCATATCTCTCATACAAGAGGAATAGCATCTTCCTTCATATGTCCAAGTCTTTCCATGTTTGTTTTTTTCTAAATCAACCAGTTCATCATTTCCTACACCACAATAGTATTTCAACACAATCACACTCTGAGAAATTGTCTCTTTGAAAGTTTTTTTCCACAATTTTCTGCATTCCTTCTATTGTTGACTACGTTGGTTTTAATTATACAAGAAATTTTTAATTTAAAATAATAAAAATTATCCACTTGACACTTCAACAATGATCTCACTTTATAATATAGTCCAAGGGCTAATACTGCTGAATCTCCTTTCTTTACATTTTTTCTCCCTAGTTTCTTTGAAATTCGTGACTTTTTGTTCTTGCCAGTGACCTTTTATTATTTTTTCTATTAGTAAAATACAGTTAGTAATTTAATAGGGATGCCATTGAATAAACTGATTAGGTAAATTCTCATTTTTAAGTATATTGATTTTGCCTAACCATGAACAATATATATTACTATAATTATTTAAATGACTATTTATTAAAAGAAATGTTCCATATTTGTGTTCATGTAGTTTTTGCATGTTTTGGCAGGTATACTCAGGTATTTTATATCTTTTTGGATAACATAACATAAACAGTATTTCAACCATTTTAAATGGTCCCAAGCAATACTGAATAATATTGGTGACACATAGTATAGTTTCCCCATTTTTCTCTTTTAATTATTTCTGTTTTAGCTGAGATCATGATTACTAGTACTGCTTTTTCTAGATAATAAATTTTACTCCAACCCTTCACCTTTTTGTCATTTTGTTGTGTTTTTTGAAAGCAGGATATTGTTGAATTTAGATTTTTAGTCCGCTACCCATTTCCCTTTTATGGTTAAATTCATCCCATTCACATTCTAAGCTATAATTACTTGTGCCTTTCCCTTCTTCCTATTTTTCCCTCACTGCCTTTCTTACCCTATTTACCCTATCCCTCCTCACACCTCTAATTTATTTCTACCAGCTGCCTTGTCCTCCTACTCCCTAACCTGACCACCCCTCCAAGACTCCCTCCCTTATCCTCTCCTCTAATCCCCTGATTTCTTATACATTTCTGGCCAAATATGTTAACCCATTTCCAATGAGGGTAAGGTTCTAGCACTTCCCACTGGCCCCATCAATTACTTCTTCTGTATGAATTCTTCATTTCATATCTCATGCAAATGAGGCATGAGATAATTACTTCTTTTCATCTCTCTACATAGTTTTATTTTTTGTATATCATATATCGCTCAGTCTGTCTTTCTTTTAAGCTAAATAATGTTAACAGTCATAAGAATACTGATCATGTTTTCACATATGAGAAGTAAAGACTTTATTGAGTCCCTTAACATTTCTCTTTAATGATTCACCTTATGATTCTTCTGGATCTTATATATCATTTTCCATTAAGTTCTACTGTTTTTGTCACAGATACTTGAAGTTCTTTCAGTTTATTAAATGTCCATTTTTAAAATTCAGGATTATAATTAATTTTGCTTTGTAAATGACCTTTGATATCCAGTTCTTTTGCTCTATGAAATATAGTATTCCAAGATCTATGGTCCTTTTAATATAGTAATTGTTAGGTCTTGTGTCATCCTTACTGTAACTCCATGGTATTTAACTGTTTTTTCTTGTTGCTTACAAAATATTTTCCTTATCCTGGAAGCTTTGAAACTTGGCTCTTGTATTCCTATAAATTTTCATCCTGGAATCTCTTTCTGGTGGTGATTGATGCATTTTTTTCTATTTCTGCTTTGCCTTCTTGTTCTAGAATTTCAGGCTATTTTCATTGATAATTTCTTGTGATATTGTGTGGTTTTCTCTTCTTTTTTATAATATATGATGGTTCTCTGGGAAGCAGGTTTCTTGGGGAGGTTTTCTGGAGGCAGCCTTAGTTTCAGTTCCGAGTAATAATCACCCCAAATGCAGCCAGGTGTTGAAGTAGTTCTTTATTGTTTCTTCCAAAATAGCCCAGTTAGCTTTCTTTGGTTCTGAGAGCTCTTGTTGCTAGCTTCAGGCTCTCTCTGAATCTTGGTTCTGCTCGACTGCAGATTAGCTTCTCAATCTCCCGAACTGACTCTCACTCTGTCAGTCTTCCAAAGTGACTTCTGGCTCTAGCTCAACTCCGACTCGTGGCTTCTTCTGAACTGACTCTGACTGACTGACTGAAGCTCTTTTTATGCTTGGTGTAAAAGGTTGACTCCTCCTCCGAGAGTGGGATTATGGGAGGTGTGAATTCGCAAAGTTACAAAGTTAACTTTGTGTATCTCCCATACTTGTGAACTCCAGTGTATGAGCTCTAATGTGTAAACACTTAAAGGTGCAAACCTAAGCACACAAGCATTGCTTCCATCAGTTCCACTTAGTACCTTGTTTCAAGTTCTGGCCCATAAGATCTCCTGTAGGATCAGATCAATCATACTGAACCATCTAAATTAGATAATTATCGTCTTTATCAATTCTAATGACTTAACACTTTGTAAGGATTCCAACAATATTGTATCAAGATTTTTTTTATTCTATCCTTCAGATAGTTTGACTATTGTCTTTCTTGACTATTATTGTCTCTCCTTGATTTGTTCTTTAGATCAGTTGTTTTTCTGGTGTTTCACATTCTTTTCTATTTTTTCATTCTTTTGATTTTGCTTTATTATTTCTCGGTGTCTTATACTATCATTAGCTTCCCCTGGCCCAAGTTTACTTTTCAAATAATTATTTTATTCCTTAAGTTTTTGATTCTGTATTTCCAGTTAGTTGGCTTTCTTTTCATAAGCTTCTTATTGTTCTTAGATGGCTCTTTCCCTCCCTAATTTTTCCTCAATTTCTCTTATTTGATTTTAAAAGATCTTTTTAAGTTCTTCTAGGAAATCTTTTTGGGCTTGGGACCATATGATATTTTTCACTGAGAAGGGAGCAGCTTTTTTAGTTCCATTATCTTCCTCTGAATCTAGATCTTCTCTGTCCCCTTAGTAGCTTATCTATAGTTGGATCCTTTCTCCTTTTCTTACTCGTTTTTGTTTTGTTTTTAGCAGCTGTTATCATAGTCCCAAGTTGTGGGCATTGACGATGCAGGATTTAGGTTCTTCTTGCTGTTATTTTCTGCATTCTGTCCTGGGTTCTGTCCTATTCATTCTGCTTCACCCCTAAGCCATGACAAAAGCCCCCCCCCCACGAATACTCTCTCTTTTGGTCCCTCTGGTGATTGCAAACTACAGCTATCCTCTGCCCTTCTACTCTCCTGCAAGTGCCCACAGTCAGTAGGGTCTCTGCCCCTCCCACTTTAACCCTAACCCTCTGACTCTGTCACCACTCTCATCAGTCATGTGTTAGTTCCTTCTACAGGTGCAGCCCAAACCTGTACAAGACAGCACAGCTGTTCTTAGGGTCTTTCCATCTTCTCCTACTCAGCTGTCCAACCCTCACACTGTCCCTGAGGTAAAAGTTCCTGAGGCTGAGGCTGCCTTCCAGCCCAGTCACCCCCAGGATTTGTTTGTTGATTCCACAAGTGGGCTTGAAGGTGTTCAAGCTTCACTCAGACTGATAATCATAACTACCCTGGGAGGTAGATGCTGTTACTATTCCTATTTTACAGATCAGGAAACCTAGGCAGGCAGACATGTGAAGTCACTTGCCCAGGTTCCACACAGTAAGTGTTTTTGAGGCTGAATTTGAACACAGCTATTATGATTATTATATCATATATCTATCTCATATATATCATATATTAGCCTGTCACATACACTAAGTGATCTGAATAGCCCTGAATTTGTAAGTAATAACAACCTGTGCTTTTGCACAGCTTTGACTCTTTGACCTTGTGCCAAACATGTGAAGAACCTCCATCCCTGGACTGGCCGTGACTTTTGGCTGACTGCGGTGGCCTCGCACCAACACCCACTTCTGAAATCTTTGATTGCCGATTCAGATGCTCCCCCAATTTCTGGTCCTTATTTGAAAACTCTTCCACCTGAATCCGATGTTGTTAGATAACCCTGAGGATTTTCCTCACGTCCCTGAGTCCAATTAAGGACTCACCTCCAACATTTGGTGCTCGTTACCTGTTCCTACCCAATGCTACCGTTACACTATAAAAGTTCCCTGCTCCAATCTCATTGTAAGCATAGGTATTCTCCCTGAGCTTTTAGACATTGGAGACAGTTTCCTCACTTACGTGAGGTGGCCAGATTTCCGTCTGTGTGGTCATACGGTGTGTGTTGCTTTAATTTTTGGCTTACTTGCTGTATTGCGTGGTAAGGAAGCGCACACGCATGCTGTCTTTTTTTGTAAATCCTCAGCCTTGGGTCTTTGTTCCAAGCCGTGAGGCCATTAGAGAAGGTTTTCCTGATTCCAGTAGTGTGTTGTCCATAGCATCTAGCTGCCTGGGCGCTATGTGCTTTGTAGGTAGTGATCCACATTGTCCACCTTGAGATCACAAACAAAAAAGCTTAAATGAAGAGGTCTAAGACACAGCTTTGAGAGATATCCCCACAGTTATTTAGGATAACTTGGCTTGAGGTTCCCAAAGAAGACTGATATAGAGGAGACTTGGGAGAGAGTTTTGTTATAAAACCTTGCAGAGAAAAGAGTGCCCAGAAGAGGATGATGACAGGGTCAGAGGTTGCAGAGGGTGCAAGGGGGTGGATTGAGGATTAAGAGATGAAGCCAGAGAGTTAAGAAGACACTGCATTGTCTTTCCACCTAAACTCTTTCTTCTGAACTTTCTTATTGCTGTCAAGGTCACTGCCATCCTCCCAGTCACCCAAGGTGGCAACTTAAGGGTCACCTCTGACTCCTCATTCATTTTCACCTTTCCCCCAATATCTATTTCAACATCAAGTCCTTTTGATTTTATCTTCCTAATCTCTCTCTGCCCCTCCTTTGCATCTTGTTACTGTCACCACTCATTTCGGGCCCTCATTACCTGATGCTCAGATGTTGGGAACAAAATTCTGAACCCCCACAAGGGTGTAGTAACCTCAAAATGAGTGAATCGGTTTCACCTTTGAATAATGCTCCCGCAGAAGCAGGTGTGGAAACTCCATATGAGTCTGTACATACAGAAGGGGAAACAAGCTTTTATACCCCAAAGTTAGTCGTCCCCCTCCCTTCACAGTTCTGATTGGCCTGAGCCTTTCTGCCTTACAACTTTCCCTACTCACCTCTTCTGTGTTGCTCCTAGACATGTTCCCCATCCCTAGTCACACATCCCTGTTCAAAAAGAGCGATATCCTGCCTTTGGGTATATTGCTTAATATGTGTGCAGCTTCATTAAGCATGCATGCTTTTAGAAAGCTCTTATTTCGTCATTGGCCCTGGCCAGTTTTAGCCAGCTTGAAGCGGGAGCCCTCTTACTGGAGGTTAGTTGGGGTTAGCCGGTTCCTTGACTTACAAAAGGAACGGTTGCGTGTGACTCAACAGGATGGTTTATTCCTCTTTGTCCTCCTTTGCAGCATTTGTGGAACCCCAATCCCCAGTTTTTCCATTAGACCACCGCAATAGTATGGTCTCTGTGCCTCAGGGCTCTTCCCACTCTAGTCCATCCTCTATTCAGTAACTACATCAATTTCCCTAAAGCCCGCCATGTTGTGTCTCTTTTAAGTAAATCTCTGCCCATCAAAAGTCTTGGCAACTCATCTCTTCTCCCACCTTTCCAGCCTTCTCTCGCCTTCCTGCTTCCCACGGACTCTGTGATTCCATGACAGTGGCGCCCTTGTTGTTCCTCACATGCAGCCTCTGACTCCCTCATACCTACGAGGCTCTCTGTCCTCATGGCCCTCTGTCTTCCTAGGCTTCCTTCCGGTCCCAGCAACAACCCTTCCCTCTGCAGGAACCGTTCCTTTCCTGATCTCTCTTCATGCTAGGGCTTTTACTCAGTTCGTTATGCCCAATTTATCCTGTCTGTAGCATCATTTGTACTTGGTCGTCTTTCACATTAGGTGCATTGGAAACAATGACTGTCTTTTGTCCGTTTTTAATCCTCAGTGCTTAAGTTCATGCCCAGAACATAGTAAGCACTTAACAAATATTTATTGACTAACTGATAGGGCAAGAGTGTAGACAGTCCAGAGACTTTGAAGAGAATTTGAAGGATCGGTGAAGTAATATGGATGACAGAATGATATGCTACCTTGAAAAAGATTGAAAAATTGAATAAGATTCAGGGAAAGATTGGAAATTAGTGAGGGAACGTAGATGCTAAGGAGGGGTAATCTGCCAGAGAGAGCAGTATGGACCGAAGCTAGGTGGTATACAATTGATTTCTATCTATGATGGTCTGCCCACAGCACAGATGAGTATGAATAAAAGCACAAAATCAATATTAGATAGGTAATCCAAGCCTGGGGCTGGGGGGGGGGAGAGAGAGGATCAGTGATAGGATAACAGGATCAAGGGCCAAGGGATTCAGGAGAAGAGGATTGTGTTGAGTTGAACTTGTTCACCTCGGGATCAAGATGGGGAGGGGAGGAATGTGGAGTTGGCGTGGGGCCAACTGTACTAAGGGGTAGAAGGGTCATCAAAGGTCCTAGTAAGAAGAAGAATGGATTTGGGGAAGTGAGTGCCAACAGACTGTGATCAGAAAAGAGAATTGATGAAGATGGGGGTGGTACAGTTAAGGATGCAGCTAGCTCCCCTAACCCTCACACAGATTACTCCCTACATACAGTCCCAAGTCTTTCAGCCCCAGCTTCTCCCGTGGCTTTCCTTCCTACCGTTGCAGAACTTGGGAGGGAACCAGGTCTCGGTGTCAGAAGATGGAAGGAGTAGAAAAGGAAAAGATTTAAGGAGAAAGCAGCTCTGGTACACATTGAGCACGTTTTCCAAAGGACACCAGGGTAGGGAGCTGGGAGGCAGAGTATTGTTGGAAGGCAGTGGTAATAAGGAATCAGGCAGAAAGAGATGGGGAATGAGGTTTGAATAATAACCTTCAGAATCAGAGCTCAGATCGCTGGGGTGGGGAGGATACATATGACCAGTGCCAAGCTTATTATTCACCTAGGAACGACTTTCAAAAGGCTGTTAATGTCAAAAGTGTTATGACCTCAGGGCGGAGTTCCTTCAGGGCCTGGGGCAGTTCAGACTGGGGAGCAAGAACCTGGAGAAGAAAAAAGAGCACTCTTGCCCCTCTCCCAAGACATACCTGAAAGCTGATGGAAGGGATCCCTCTCATTTCAGTAGGAGGAGACTGGTGCTGCTTTCACACAGGAGGCTGAAAACCAGTATCAAGAGACTTGCGTGGCTGGGATGAAATGGCTACGATGGTGCCTTCTCACCTCATCATATCAGCAGGAGACTCAAATCTTGTCTTCCATTGGAGGCTGGAGATCAGACGAGATATTCAAGGCCTGATGGTAAGGTGCCCTCTTCTCCCCTTCCTACCCCCACCTGATGTCTTTAATTTGAACCTCTGAGAGTCAAGTGGCTTCTGCTGAAATAGCCCAGGCAATAAAATTCAAGACGGCCATAGTAATTCCTAATTTAGAAATAAATTTATTTGTAACTGGCCTAGATGGTCTTCATGAGCAGGACGGACCTCCAGTAGAATTCTGGCATAGTTCCATGCCCAACTGAAGTAGGGACAGCCTTATAAGCATTTCTGTTTGGCTTGTTACATTCTGGCATTAAACAGTGACTCCACTTTACAGGACAAAAGATACAATGGCAGATGTTTTAACATAGATAGGGATCAGGGTTAGGCACCACCCTAACAGATATCCTTCTTGGGAGCTTTATTGATCTGGCATTTTGAAGTGCAAGAAAAGTCCCCTAATCTAGCTGAGCAGACCTTTCTCTGTGAGCCCCAGGCCCTTTAACCTAAAACTGAGGGAGGGGAGGGAGGCCAGTCCTTTGTCCATTTCACTGCCACTATTTAGCAGAACTGCTAGGGGCACTGGGGTGGTGGAGTAGATAAAGACCCAGGCCTGGAGTCAGGAAGACTCATTTTCCTGAGTTCAAATCTGGCCTCAGACACTTCCTAGCTGTGTGATCCTGGGCAAGTCACGTCAACCTGTTCACCTCAGTTTCCCCATCTGTAAAGTGAGCTGGAGAAGGAAATGGCCAACCACTCGAGTAATTTTGCTGAGAAAATCCCCAAATGGGGTCCCCGAGATTGGACAATAATGACAGGAGTAAAAGAGCTCAAGAATAACCCCAACAACATGTGTTGAGGGCCACAGTGCTGCGTGATTATGCTAACCCTTTGCCTTTGTACTTTCCAGGGATGAAAGGATGGGCTCTGAGTGTCCTCACCCTGTAGCTCATTATAGCACAGCTCTTGATTCAGTGTATATACTCCTTGGCTCAGTGAAGTTCATTGGCTGAACTCTCAGAACCTTCAGTGCCTCTCTCTGTACAAGTCCTCCTGAAAATGAAAATGCACTAATTATCCATTCAACACCCTGGCAACTCGCTAGGAAATCTTGGTGTCATCAGCAAGGCTCATCACCTGGTCCTATTTTTAATGCTGTTGCCCTGCTGATGGGGGAACCTGTAAGGTGGCAGATCTGGTCTGCACTGATTATGCCCGTTACAAGGCGGCAGACCCTCCAAGAGAACACCGAGAAACCCCAGAATGAGAGACAGTCCACAGCAGCATGAGTTTGTATCCGAGCGGGCTTCTTATAGTTTATTGGGTTGATCGGGGGCATTTACTCCCAAGAAGCCAGCAGTAGACATCCAAGAGGGCCTAGTGCCAGAGATAGCTCCTGGTCATGTGTAAGTTTTCCCATGGGATAGAGCTTCTTTTGCTGTTTACATTCATTCCAGGTGGTTTACCTTAACTGTGGAGTAGTCATAGCTCACATTCTCCCACTCTGCCTCCCCCATACAGAACCTTGTGGCTGTAGTTTACTTTGGGAAACCTCACTGTGCTTCACATCGCTCTCAATGAGACCATTTCACTGAACTCCAACCTCGTTCTATCTGTTGATGGATTCTGTCAAAGTAATGAAGCCGGGACCCTCCGTGCTAACTAAATTCCGTACTCCATAGGAAAAGGATTTTCCCGGATCGTTACTAGGATGATCCAGAGTCGGCGAGTCGGCGAGTCGGCTCATGTACTTGGGTTGCTCCTTGAGCACATCTCACATCCCACACGCGTCATGAGAACATCCCACTTTTCTTCTTTTACTGCACCTGTCTCATCCACCCATTCTATTTTTCAGGTAGCATAGAATTAGCCGAGTCAAGCGCCGAAGGGCCGGTGCTTTTTGCTGTCATCAGCCTGCCTCTATTCTCCTGTAGACTTCTGCAGCAGCTGGCCCGCACGGTCACAGTATGTAACAGATCTTGGCTTCTTGTTTGTGGTATCCCTTAGAGCCACCTGAAATTGGTTCCAGTTGGTTATCCTGTGTGTACCAACGAGCTCCTTGAGAAATTTCAAGCTTACCTTGATGTGCCCCAGATAAAAGTAGTTTGGGGCAATCAGTACTCCCAAGTCCAAGCCCTTTCGATGGCTACTTTGAAAAAAGACATTACGAACCTTCACAGTCACTTTCCGACCATTTTGAGTGCTTTGTACGCAGTAAACACCCAAAATGGCTTTCTCATTCATTCATAAACAAGGCAGCCTGGTCAGTGATGCAAAAGATGATTAGCCTTTATTATTACAGACACATTGTAAATAAGAATAGACATAAAGCAGACTCTGAGAAGCCACTGGTACAAGATGGAGAGATCAAGAGATTGGGGAGAATGGGGGTCAAGGGAACAAGGAGCAAGAGAGAAGATAGGCTTGGATCCAAGTTATCTGAGCAACAAGGATACGGCCACATCTCAGCAGAGAAGCTTTCTAAGGTAGCCTGCAGCTTGTGTGTGATGAAGAAGAGCTCTCCATGAATTTGCAAAGGCGGGGTACACAAAATTCTTGCCCCTTTCATTCTACCTCTTCTCTTAAAGAAACTGGCTGAAATTTGAGGGTTTTACAGAGGCTGCAGTCTCACTCCAGACTATCTTATTAGTTTCCCGTCTCTAATGTTTCAGGCAGGGAGGCACCAGGGATTGGCCAGCAAGACTCGTGTTACCTTTTGCCAGAGATGGAGGCCTTAAGAGAAGGGGTGGGGCAGGGATGCCAGGATAGCATCTTCACAGGAAGCCTTCTGGGTACCAGCCTGGGGAGCTAAAAGAGGAGCCCTAAACCAGAGATTTCTTAGACTGCCATAGTCCCAGGCTTATTTAGACAGAGGTTTAGCTCTGTTATGCATTACAAAGGTAAGTGCTATCCATACATTTCTTTATACTAGCACATTGACTATTAAAAATTACTTGGCACTGATTCATACTGAACTAAGCTCATCTGTGCTTTTCTGGGAAATTTATTTTTTATTTTACTTTACTTTTTGGTGAGGCAGTTAGGATTAAGTGACTTACCCAAGGTCACACAGCTAAGACGTATCTGAGGCCAGATTTGAACTCAGGTTCTTCTGACTTCAGGGCTGGTGCTCTATCCACTGCACCCTGTCTGGAGGTCAAGTAGACAGAACAGAGCATTCCAGGCATGAGCATAGCCAGGGAGAATATCCACAGCTGAGAAATGGAGGCTCTTGTTCATGGGACAGCCAGGAGGCCAGGGTCACTAGATACAATAGTATATTTTGGGGAGTCAGGTGTTAGAAGAGTGGAAAAGTGTGTGTGTGTGTCTGTGTGTGTGTGTGTGTGTGTGTGTGTGTAGGATAGGTTTTAAAGGGCTTTGAACGCCAAGCAAAGCATTTTATATTTCTTCCTGGAGGTAAGAGGGAACCAAGAGAAAGTATTAAGCAGAGGTGTGGAGGGTGACGTGATGAGATCTGCATTTTAGCAAAGTCACTTTGGTGTCTGAATGGAGGACGAATTGGACTAAAGAGAGACGTGTGGCAGGCAGACCCCGCCCCTAGCACGCTATTACCATAGTCTGGACATGAGGCGATGAGGGGCTGTCCCAGGGTGGGGGCAGGGTCAGGGGAAGAGGAGGGGATGTATCCAAGAGATGCTGCAGAGGTGGGACGGACAGGCCTTGGCAACAGCCTGGATCTGGGGGGCGAGAGGTAATGGGAGGATCCAGCACAACTTCTAGCTTGTGAGCCTGAGGGGCAGGAGAAGGGTGTTGCCCTCAGTCATCGGGAAGTTGGTCTGGGGAGGCTCGAGGGGAAAGACTTCCATGCTGGAGCTCCATTTCCGATGGCTGCCGGCCATCCAGGTGAAGCCGTGGGAAAGTCAGTCAGAGCCGAGGGAGTGGAGGTCGGCAGAGTTAGGGGGAGCATGGGTAGGGCTGAGAATCATCAGCATCCAGAGAAGAAGGGAATTTCTGGGGGTTGATGAGCCCTCCTAGTGAAGGAGTGGAGAGGGAGAACGCAGAGAGCCCAGGGCAGAGCCCTGAGGGACACCTACAGTTGGGGGAGTGATCTGGAGGAGGGTCCAGTAAAGGAGACCGAGAAGGAGCAGCCCGAGAGGGAGGAGCAGACCCAGAGCAGAAGGCTCCCAGAAACCTAGAGAGAAGAGGGGATCCAGGAGGAGAGAGAGTGTTGGAGGCTGCAGAGGGATCAAGGAGAAGGAGGACGGAGAAAAGGCCCGTGGCTTTGGCCACTAAGAGATCACTGGTGACTTTGGGAGGGCACTTTTAGTGGCACGGCGAGGTCAGAGGCTGCCCTGTAAGGGGTGAAGTGGATTGCAATGCTCACTGGGCATGATGATGTTAGTCTTATACATGTCTTGAAAGACTCCTTGGTCAAGGCTGTGGCTCCCAAATCTGTGGCTTTCCTTTCTTCCTAGCCTCTAGTGCCTAGACTTGATCTTCCCCTTCTATAAGATCAGGCCCCTGAAAGTGGTGGGCTGCCTCTGGGACCTCAAATGCCTGTGGCACCCCCTGGAATGGTCTTTGTTTCATCTGAAGATATTCTTCCTCGCCTTGCTCCAGGCTTCCTCTGGTAACCCATGTGCATAGTGATTGCTGCAGCCGGTCCATAGATGACGGTAACTGGTTCAATAAGGTGATTGAGAGACTATACCCCAGTTTGGGTTACAATTGTCTATCAGTAGTGATGGGAAGACTCATTCCCCAGGCAGGAAATAACCAAAGTAATCTATAAGGTGCCCCAAATTCACCAGCACTTTTACTGAACTCTCGTCCCCCTCAAACAGTTAAGAGAAATAATGGTATCCAGACAAATAAGCTGACAAATGTGGAGAAATCTGTGGAGGAAACTGATGCAGACAGGGTGAAGTATCCATGTCCTAAAGGGAGACAGTGCAGTCTTAGGCTGGACACTTCAAGCAAGTCACTAATGGAGTGTCCAAAGAGGACAGAGGGAAGGAGTGGAAGCTGACAGGAGTTTGGGAATGCCTGTCTCCCTCATGTGGCTAGCTTCCGGGAACCAGTTACAGAAGGTCTGCTCATACATCACAACCTCTTCAAGTTCCCTCCACTCTGTACTGTTACAGCTCTCTTAGAAGCGAGTTTGTAATGTTCTTGTTGGTTTTCTGGAGGTCTTGGAGCAGCCTTCCTTTCAACAGATTCATCACCATGAGAATAGCCAGGTGTTAAAGTCCCAAAGTCCTTATTGTCTCCTTCACAATCTAGTTTCCTTGCCTGGGGCCCAGCTAGCTTTCTGGAGGTGTTTCAGGAGTCTTGGTCTCAGTGGGGGAAGTGCAGGGGGCCCACCACGGTGGTGTGGAATGAAGTGAACAAATCTGGCTCCGAGTCCCCGGGCTTGTGCTTCAGCCTCCAGCCACCACAAAGGTGGACGCTGGAATGAATCTGTCTCTCGTTCCCTGCTGCCTGTTATATGCTCTGTTATAATTACATCATCATAGGTGTGAATCTTGTGGAACTATAATTAAGTACTAAGTACATTTCCTGAACTAGAGAACTATTAATTGCCATGCTAAACTAGATAACCATTGTCTTTCAATTCCACTTAGGACCTTGTAAGAATCCTTGCTTTAAGTACAAGAGTTCTGGCCCATAACACGGGCTCCCCTAAGCTCCCTCAAGCAGAGAAAATTGATTGCAAACATTCTGCACATCTAACAGACCCCCCCCCCATTACACAAGGAGAAAATGACCTAACATAAGGGCAGTAGGGTTCCTTGGCCTGCCACTAACTAGAAGCCTTCAAATAGTCGCCAGCAGACTTCTTGTTGGGAACGTGGTGGAGGAGATCCATAGTCCAGTGGGCCTGAATGAGATGGACGGGCCCTTCCAACTCAGAGATCCTGGCCCCTCTGGGCAACACTCATTCCTCATTTTGTTGTTCAGTTGTTTTCAGTTGCGAATGATTCCTCTTGACCCCATTTAACATTTTCTTGGCAGAGATACTGGAATGGTTTACCATTTCCTCTTCCAGCTCATTTTACAGATGAGGAAACTGATGTAGACAGGGTGAAGTGATTCAGCTGGGGTCACACAGCTGGTGTTTGGGGCCGGGTTTGAACTCAGGAAGATGAGCCTTCCTGACTCCAGGCCTGATACTCAATGCACCACCTTCATCTTCATGTACTTTGTCCCATCTCTGGTAACAGCGGCTAGACTGATCTCTCTTGAGTGTCCGTGGGCCTCGTTTCCTAAGTGGTGCCGTACTCTGAGAATCTCTTCAGTTATCACAAAGTGTCCACATGGAGGAAGGAGTATCACAAGATCATCCCTGTCAAGAGGGCATCCCTTTCCTAGTGAAACTTTGGGCGGGACATGATCCCTGGCTCTGGCAAATAACTCTGAGGCCCCTTTTGGTTTTCCCCACTCACAGGATCATTGAGCAAAATCATCTCTGCGAGCAGATCCATCATGGAGTCTTATGGACCTTAAGCTGTACGTGGAAACGACTAGTGTGAGGGTAATATTGAAGTCTTCCAAGTCAAATTTGAGTGCACGTTTATGATAGACTAGGAAAATGAGCAGGAGAGGCTTGGCTGGGATTTTTCTCTTGATAAGGGGCAGGAGATCCAAGGGAACAAAGAGTACTTTTTCTAGTCAGATCCTCTTCTGAGCCCCCACTGCTCTGCCTCTACATCTGACTGAACTGCCTCCTTCCCAGTGGGGGGAAAACACTTTTTGGCTGGGGACATTGGGAACCAATTCGGTGCAAAAAGGCTGAAGAGGAACCCTGAGATCCAGTGCAATGGGCTAGAGGAAAGCACTTTGAAAGATGGGGGCTGCTCTCTTGGAAGCTATGTTCCAAGGTACCATTCAGTTCTGACATACTTTGTTCTGTATTCGAAGGTCTTTTCAGCTAATAATTCTGAGACCCTATTCTACTCCTCCCCACAAACCAGATGAGCCAGAAGGACACCTGTGATGGTCTTTCAGCTGCATCTTTCTTGAAAATTCAGTTTTATTTCAGTTCCAAGTTCTTTTTCTTTCCCTCTGCCTTCCCCAGCTATTGAAAAGACAGGAAAAAATAGAACATATTACAAATATGGGTAGCCATGCAAAATAAATTTCCACATTAGCTCTGTTCAAAATAAAGCAAAAAGAAAGAAAATATACTTCAGCCTGCACTCGGAGTCTTTCTATTCCCTTTCTGTATGGAGATAGCATGCTGATTGGATCTTACAAGAGGATGAGATTTCTCGATGTGTTTACCGAGGGCATGGTAGAGAAGGTGTACGTGGCTACAAGGAGCGCAGCAGGGTGGGAATTTAGTGCCATTTGAAGCAGGCACTTGCTAAGCAGTGGAGATATAAAGAAAAACCCCACTCCCCACCCCCAACCAAAAAAAGTCCCTGCTGGCAAGGAGGTCACCACTAACTGGGGGAGCCTACAAGGAAGCAATCACATAAAAGCCAAATATAGGACTAAATTGGGGAGGGTGCCTCAGAAGGAAGGCTCTAATCTTAAGAATTGTGCCATTTAAGTGAGGACTAGAAATCTGCTTTCATGGAGTAAAATAAATGATCCTGTTGGGTTTTATTGTTCTCCATCAGTAGAATCTAAAACAATACATTCCTATCATAATCAAGTTCATATCAATCTGCTGCCTTTAGGAGTTTCCCTCAGTACCATGTATAAGAACCTTTGTGTGTGAGAGGCAGCTAGTTTGGTAGAGTGGATAGGACACCAGTCCTGAAGTCAGGAGAAGCCGAGTTCAAATCTGATCTCAGACACTTAACGCTTTCTGGCTGTGTGACCCTGGCCAAGTTATTTCACTCCAATTGCCTCAGCTGGAAAAAAAAAAAAAAAAAAAAAAGAACCTTTATGTGTGAAAAGCAATCTGGCAAATTCTTTGAATAGAATTTAAAACTGCCTTTTTTCTTCCAGATCATATTTGAGCATACATCTTGATAGATTCTAGTGAGTGTTTCCTATAATTCTTGTTGTTTCTATAATTGCGTAACTCCAGTTGGGTTGGTATTGCTATCATTTGGTAGGAAAGGACTGTTTCAAAATCTATGATCTCTCTCTTCTTGCTGTTTTGCTTAAAGGATGTTTCCAGAAAAGTCCAGGGGGAGGGGGAGGGATTGAAGACAGGCAGAATAGCACGGTGCCATCTTTAGGGAAAATTAGAAATTTTTTTAGCTTTGGGGAGTCCACTGCTTTATTCCTACTGGGTTTGTATCATTGCCTATCTATGGGATAGCTCCATTGCAGTCTAAAGTAATGGAATATTGCAACTGAGAAGCAACACTTAAATCCAATTCAGTTCATCTCACACCTTCGTTCAAGAGCTAGTGGAGATCTCCACTTCATGGCAAGTGACTGTCTAGAGGAGAAATCCTTAAAAACCTTCAGTGAAAAAGTACCATAATATAATCTTTGGGATCTAGCTTCTAGTACATTTCTTGAATTAAAATTCATGGTCCGCATATCCCCTTGTTTATATCCACAAGGTTGCTATTTCTATCAATTGATTGGACATCTTGAATTTAAAAAAAATTTCATTAGGTGTCAGACTGCTGAGAAGAGGGGTGATTCCTGAAAACTCATCAAAAAAAAAATACAGTGACATCTTTACTGGATGTCTTTTTTCAATATAAGACAATGGAATGGTCCAACTAGGAATCAAGATATTTAAATTCATTTCTATTCTTCAAGAACCTTATCTAATTAGAGCCCATTCGTGTTAGATTTTCATTCTAAAAGGAATCTTTAAAACTCATGAGGAAAAATATAGTCTATCACCAGGATCGCAGCTACGTGGACCATAAAATAATAATTTCCTTGAAGTAAAAAGATATATAATCTAATAATTCATATTGTTTAATCAGTTTGACTGGTACTGTTCAGTTGATAGGCTATTAATTTCACTTGAAGGAACGAAAGCTCCTGCTTGTAGACTACTGTAGACTTCTTTAAAAACAGGGCACATACACTATTGGTTTTTATTGTCTCAGTTAATGGGAGAACCTTTGCTATCTGAAGCAATATATTTTGAAGTGGAAAGCGGAATTTAAATTTATTCAATTCTTTCAAGAATTTTGAGCTAGTGGTCACTGGAAACTTGAATTTATTAGATTTTTGTTATAGGAAGAATATTCAAAGTGTGGAGGAAGAATAGAGTATAATCTGTAGAAGTTAGGTCTATGATCAATAATATGCACATTCCTTGAATAAAAACATCTTCCAAAAACAGTTTACCCTTTGAATTGAAGGTACTGATGTCAATAACTTAGTTCTGTTTCAGTCTCATGCAATGAAAGCTTTTCTGGTATTCTATAGGGTGAGTTGGGGTTACCCTATGTAATGCCATCTTTGAGCACCTACCAGTTGTATTTCCTTACAGTTAGATACCACAGATTAGCAATTGTTTTTGAGGACTTCCATTTCATAAAATTACAACACTTGAAAAACAGATTTCATGGCCTTTCCACATGAAGATATACAACCTATACACTTAGAAAGGAGATGGAAATGAAGTTCTTAATCTTTGACCTAGGCTGGCTCTATGTTAAAGATTCCCTATGGGTACAGATTCTTCCTGGGATACCTTTCTCCACTCTCCTCCCATTCTGAAAAGTAATGCTTAGTTAACTCAGACACCAAAGGAAAGAAGGCTAAGAGAAGATGACTGAGGACGATGCTTTCTGTGACCCCAGTGCCCAAACTCAAGAGTTCTTTTAATTGCATCACAGAGAATGGGTCAATAGCAGAGAGATTTGGGGTGAGGGAGAAGGCACTTATCCTCAAAAATCCTTCATAGAGAAACTGATTCGGTCTATGTGTAAGTTACCTTAGACATGAGCTTCATTGTTTCTGCATCAGGATCCCTCTTATGTCATAGAACTGGTTTCAGGAAATGAGTTCAGCAACTTACTAGTTCCCCACAGTCTAAACGGATGAACGCGTCAGTGCAGAGAATACTCCGGAATCTTCCCGAATAGGAGGCCAGGGGCCTTCACCTGTAAGGATGGGCTGCCTTCAGCCACCTTTCCACGTCTGCTCCTTCTTCAGACCAATACGTTTTTGAAAGTCAGAATAAAGACTTATTGAATCCTGTGAGCAGAAATTACTTTGATTATTGTACTTCTCCCCAGCATTTAGAAACCGCCAAGAACATAGGAAGTCTTTGATAAATACTTAGGACTGGACTGAATTGGAAAGCAGTTATTGCTTGGTCAGAGGAAGAGATGCCTATAGCCACCAGATGGCAGTGTTAACTGACCCAAATATAATACACTCCTGTATCCCTGGTCTAAACAAAGCTAACATTTTATAACACTAGGTGTCAGACGGCAGTGTTACACGTGTTTAATCCTCATTTCATTAGGATGTAGGAATTAGTAGTATTTCATTTTCTGCATGAGGAGCCTGAAGAGACAAAGGTTAAATGGCTTGATCAGTTCGAATTCTGAGGCTAAATTTGAATTTGGGAAGATCTTCCTAAACCAGGTCTGGAGTCACCCACTATACCATCGAGCTGCCTTCTAATAAGTTAACAAAGTCAAAACATTCATTCTTGGTGGGAAACCTTTTCTGGATGCATTTAATGAGACTGGTCAGTAGAGATGGAGCTGGAGCTGATCAGAAACTCTTAATCCAACCCATTCATTCTGTAAACTCAGGCTTAAAATATCTTCTCCTCTATACTCCTTCATTGGGTGGTCTATCAACTTGGCGTGGATTCAATTTGGGTCTTTAGGCAGTTGTCCAGATCTATTTGGCCTCTGTAACCTGTCTTCTCATCTCCAGTCTAGCACCTCCACTTACTTACCCCTTCAGATCTCAACTGGATATCCTAGACATACCCCAAAACAAATTGTCAACGTTCACAACCTTGATTCCACTTTCTCCTTACTCTGCATACCTAAACCATTGACACCGATGATTTCTTCCTTCGAATGTCTCTTGTATACATTTCCTCCCTTTCACTTAGATTGCACAATCCTAATGGCAAAATCTTGCACCATATGGAACTTTTGTGAAAACTGCCATATGCTAGGTATAAAATTGCAAATGGAAAGGCAGGAGGGTCAAGATATCCTTTATAACCATTATGCAAAAAGAATAGAAAGTGTTTCCAACTTCCCAAAGAAAAGATAGAGACCTAAATCGAGATTGAACATGAAATCCCTCAAAAGGAGTAGATCAAAGAACAAATCGAGAAATACAATATGTAAAAGAAAAATGAATGATGAAACAATATGCCAGAATTTTAAAATAGTCCTTAATGAAAATCATATCCTTATAAGAATACATTAACAAAATAGAAAAGAGAAGACCATGAACTATTGTATTTTAAAATTAAAGAATCAACAAATAAGCAAACCGAAAATAACACAAAAGAGGAGAAATTAGGAAATGAATGGGAAACCAAGGGAAGTGATATATCTAACTTTATAGTTGGTGCTTGGCAAAAACTCATGAAATTGATAAACCTTCACAAAGCTAATATGAATAGAAAGAAGAGAGAGAAAATCAAATCAAGGGATAGATATGAGCAAGGTGACATCAAGCCAATACTTGAAGAAATTAAAAGGTTAATAGGACACATTATGTACAGCTACATACTGAGAATACAAAAGAAATAGAAGAATACCTTCCAAAATATAAAACAAGATTATCAGAAGATGAGATAAAGATTTTAATACCTAACCTCAGAAAAGAAAACAGACCTAGCATTAAGGGAACTACCAAAGGAAAAAATTCCTAGGCCTGAAGGATCCTGTATTCTATCAGACTTTAAAGAACAGTTAGAACTCATGTTCACAAATTATCCTCAAAAGTTGAGAAAAAAAGCACCTACCAAACTCCTTTTATGGAGAGAAAGTATTATCCTTTGGCCAGGAAATTTAAAACACAGAAAGGAAATTGTAAGCCAATATAATTAATAAATTGTCTCAAACTTTTCAACAAAATCTCATTGTAATAGAGTATAGTGATTTATCTAAGAGATCATCCAATATGACCAGATAAAATATAAGAGAGGTATGAGAATGGTTTGAATCAAGGAAATAATTAAATAATTAGTACAGTGTAAAAATCACATGGTTATCTCAAAGATGAAAAAAAACTTCACAAAATATAAATTACGTTTATATTAAAAAAATCCTCAAAAGTAGAGGGACTTTTTAAAAATATCATAACAAGCACTTTTCTAAAACCAAAAAGAATTATGTTCTTTTCTAATATAAGACTGAAGCAAGAATGCCCACTTCTCCCACTAGTCATCAATATAGTTCTGCAAATGCTAGCAACAGCAAAGGAATTCTTGGTTTTTCAGTTGTGTTCAACTATTTATGACCTTATATAGGGTTTTGTGGCAAAAATATTGGAGGAGTTTGTCCTCAGCTCATTTTCACATGAGGAACTGAGGTAAAGTGTTATAATATTAGGTCACAACTAGTAAGAGTCCAATGCCAGATCTGAAGTCAGGTCTTCCTGATTCAAGATCTGGAACTCTACCGATTGTGCCATCTAGCTCGCTGTGTATGATCGTATGGGGAAAATGGTCTAAATCAGTTCTGGATTAGAGAATTGCACCTTAAAACAACAATGAGATACCCATATCACACCTATTGATTTAGCTAATATGACAGAAAAGGAAAATGATAAAAATGGAAGGGGATGTGGGAAAACTGGGGCACTGATACATTGTTGGTGGAGTTGTGAACTGACCCAACCCTTCTGGAGAGCAATTTGGAACTATACTCAAAAGTTATCAAACTGTGCATACCCTTTGACCCAGCAGTGTTGCTACTGGGCTTATATCCCAAAGAGATCATAAAGAAGGGAAAGGGACCTGTATGTGCACGGATGTTTGTGGCAGCCCTTTTTGTAGTGGCCAGAAACTGGAACCTGAGTGGATGCCCATCAGGTGGAGAATGGCTGAATAAATTGTGGTATATGAATATTATGGAATATTATTGTTCTGTAGGAAATGACCAACAGGATGATTTCAGAAAGGCCTGGAGAGACTTACACGAACCGATGCTGAGTGAAACGAGCAGGACCAGGAGATCATTCTACATGGTAACAGCAAGATTATTATGTGATGATCAACTGCAGTAGACTTAGCTCTTCTCAGCAATGTGGTGATCCAAGACAATTCCAACAGACTTGGGATGGAAAATGCTATGCACAATCAGACAAAGAATTGATGGAGTCTGAATGCAGATCATTTTTTTTACTTTATTTGGGGAGGGAGGAGATTGTGGTCTGCATTTCCTTTTACAACATGGCTAATATGGAAATATGTTGCCCATGAATGCACATGTATAACCTCATTAATAGCCATTCCCAAATAAGTGATCAAAGGATATGAATGTCAAAACAGAGGGAGAAGGAAGAGGAAGGATATGTAGTGTAAAGCAGCATTGAGAACTGGTGCATCAGGGGTTAGAAGGGCAGCTACTTTTTGACAAAGTGAATCTGATGGGGGAGATTGCTCAGAGTGGCCCTGAACTCCGATATGTGCTCAGGAGCCAGAGCCTGGTGAATCCTGGCTGCTGACAGAACTGGCGGTGCCGCATCCCGACAAGAGCAAGGATGGGGATGCAAAAACAGAGACCCCTGACCTGGCAGACTCAGAATCCCCTCATGAAATGATAGGAAACCGGTGGCCTTTTGTCCGTCTTCCTTGTCCCCCACTTCCTCTGCTCCCCACACCTTTCTTTCCCTTCCTCCCTAGCCTTTCTCCTCTCAGTCCAGCTCTTAATCAGTTCCCTCCCAGTTTATGCATATACAAAATTGGGGAGTGAAAGCCTCCCTTAACTACCCCTTGATCCCAGCAGAAAGTTAATTGGAGAGTTTGGGTGAATCTGGGTCTAAAGAGGCAGAAGGATAAACCATAGAGCCCAGGGATTTGTCCCTTCTTATTTCAGTCAAACCAGTCTCCCCGTTCTCTGTTGTCTTTGTCCTCAGCGGTTACTGGCTGCCCCATTTCCTGGACAAGTGGTTAAAATCCTCCAGATCAAAGATGCCCCTCTAGCTCAAAGTGCAGATATAGCCATGTCACCCCCTTGCTTAGTAAATTCCAGTGGTTCCTCATTATCCTTCTAGAAACAGACAAAATCTTCCATCCCTAGCTCCCCCTTTTTAGAAATTGCAGGAAAGCAATTTAAAATGAGATTAACCAAAGCCTTTGGACTAATCTGAAAGAGAAATCTTCACTGTCTGTTCTGAACCAATGTCCTACTCTCTGATCCTCCCTGTAAGGAGTCCTCACGGGAAGTAATTAATGAGGGTCATGACCAGGCAAGGGCAAGGAGCTCTTGATTGGGCCACCTAAGAGTAAAACAAAACAAACCAAAACCCTCTTTCCCCAGGACTCAAAGGGATTTGAGTAAACCCTGGACCAACTGGAAAGGAATAGCCTGCAGTGAGTGAGTGGTCAAGACCAAGTGCATGGTTCTGAGAAAATGATTCTCCAAGTGTGTGTGAAAAGTGACTATTTTGTTTAATGAAGCAATCTGTTACTTCATCTCGGGACTCTTGCTCGTTCTTGGAGATCATTCCTTCTTCCAGAACCGTATAGAATTGCACATTGAAATGTCTCACGCTGAAGAGACATGTATGAAGACATGGGTAGAGATCTGTCAAGTTTGACCATTTCTCACCCTGTAAACTGAAAAAAAGGGTAGAATTAGGACAAACGAATAAAAAAGGCATCTGGTACTGCTCACTATGCAGAATACACAGTTATTTCTTTGACATCTCCAGGATCAAATATTAACTCTGCTGTTTAGCACTGGCAGCTCATTACTGCTTGGCCCCTCCACACACTAGGATCCAGCCACAATGGCAGACTTGTTGTTCCTTACATGCTGCAGCTCCTGAAGCCGTGCACTTGCGCTGGGCGACCTACATGCTCAAAGCACTTTCCCTATCTCCACATGGCCAGTTTCCTTCAGATTCAGCTGGCAACCCAATTTTGCCAACAGCCCTTCCTGGTATCCCACTGCCACTCCCTTCCCTCTAAATTACCTTCCACTTATATTGCATATAGCCTCTATGTACATAGTTAGTTGTATGTTGTATCCCCAGATAGAACGAACAAATACATGAAGGAAGCATTTCTTAAGCACTTCTAATGTGCAAAGCCTTGTATTGAGTATATATAAATGGACAAAGCATCCCAGAGAGCACCACCAAGAGGTGGATCACTTTAGAGTGGGATTGGGGGGAGGGGGAACAGCTGAGGTTAGATTCAGACCGGTGATATTAAGGGACTGGACAAAGGGGTCCTCAAACTTTTTAAATGGGGGCCAGTTCCCTGTCCCTCAGACTGTTGGAGGGCCAGGCTAGAGTAAAAACAAAAACTTTGTTTTGTGGGCCTTTAAATAAAGAAACTTCATAGCCCTGGCTGACGCGGGCCGTAGTTGAGGACCCCTGAGATGACCAGGAAGGCAGAATCATTATGACAGGGAAGGATATCATGCCAGAGGGAGTTTATCACTGAGGAATGAATTTACATAGACTTTGATTGTCCTTAGGGCTTTAGGGTGGAGTTCTTTTGGGGCCTTAGGAGGTTTGGGAGAAGGGAACAAGTGCTTACTTGTCCTTGCTTTCAAGATCCTCACGTGTTAATGAAAGAGAAAACACCTGTAAGAGAGTTCAGCTGCAAGTCAGAGGGAAAGACCTCATGATCAAAACAGTCAGGAAAGCAATTATTAAGTACCTACCACGTGCCAGGTACTATAGAGGCAGCTAGGGGACACCACAACGGACAGAGCTCCAGTCCGAGAGTCAGGAAGATCTGAATTCAAGTCTAGCCTCAGCCCCTTTGTGGCAAGTCACTCCATCTCCTTTTACCTCAGTTTCCCCACTTGTAAAATGGGAATAATAGTAGCATCTATGTCAAGAGCTTGTTAGGAGGATTAAATGAGATATGTGGGGGGGGGGGGCAGCTCGGTGGTACAGTAGATAGAGCATCAGCCCTGAAGTCTGAAGGACCCGAGTTCAAATCTGACCTCAGACACTTAACATTTCCTAGCTGAGTGACCCTGGGCAGATCACTTAACCCCAATTGCCTTAGGGGAAAAAAAAAGAAAGAGAGATGTGGGTTAGTGATAAAGCACTTAACCTAGTACCTGGCATATAGTAGGTGCCATACAAATGTTAGCTATTATTATTGTTTATTATTATTAATTCTTTTGTAAAACTTTCATTGATTCCTGCCATAAAGGGGAGCATCAGATGAGAGGGGCTGGTCACTCTGCTCTCTATAGGGAAAGGGGGCATTCAGCCAGAATGACATCTGCTCCCTTCAAAATTGTGTGAAGAACATTTTTAGGTGAAAACTGTCCTCTTGTACATGACTTCACAATCGAAATATCCGTGCTTCAATTCCTTTCTCTCCCAAAGATCAGTGTCATAACAAACACACAACACAAAAAAATGAATACAAACCACTGCCTAAACCAACAGTAAAACAGAAATCACAGAAGGTACATATGGGAAAATACAGCAGACAATGAGTGGATGAGTTCTCCTATGGGAAATGCGATCAACTCAACTGAGAGGGAGTCACACATCTCATCCAAGGAGAAATTCCCTGAAGTTTTAAGGTCTAGAATTGCCAGATTCTTCCCCACTTTTCTCTCTTCAGAAACCTAGAGAACCAAAAATTAGGCTTCTTCTTTGGTGAAGCTGGAAGTCAACAAGTCCAACATATCTCCTCTCCCCTAAGTAATCAATCGCTTCCAAAAAGGAAAATCCGGCACCACTGCATTTGAAAGGGCATGGAAGACACAGAGAATGGGTTTTGTTTTTAATATGGAGAGGCACAATTAAAAAGAGAATTTGTGAAAAAGAAGAAAGGAAGGGAAGCAGGAAAGAAGAAAAAAGAAAGGAGAGAAGGAGGAAGGGATGAAAGGGAAGGAGGAAAGGAAGGAAGGAAGAAAGGAAGGAAGGAAGGAAGGAAGGAAGGAAGGAAGGAAGGAAGGAAGGAAGGAAGGAAGGAAAGGAAGAAAGAAAGGAGGGAGAAAGGGGGAAAGGAGGGAGGAAGGAGGGAAGGAAAGAAGGAGGGAAGGGAAGAAAGAAGGAGGGAAGGAGAGTGAAAGTGTGAGGAAAAGAAGGAAGGAGAGAGAGGCAGGAAAGGAGGGAAAGAAGGAAGAAAGGAAAAGAGAAAAAGGACAGAGGGAAGGAGTAGGAAGGGAGGAAGGAAGGAAGGAAGGAAGGAAGGAAGGAAGGGAAGAAAGATGGAGGGAGGGAGAGAGAAAGTGTGAGGGAAAGAAGGAAGGAGAGAGAGGCAGGAAAGGAGGGAAAGAAGGAAGAAAGGAAAAGAGAGAAAAGGACAGAGGGAAGGAGTAGGAAGGGAGGAAGGAAGGAAGGAAGGAAAGAAGGAAGAGAAGGAGGAAGGAAGGAAGGGAGGGAGGGAGGGAGGAAGGCATTGGGAGGGAAAGAGAGAGGCAGGGAAGTCATCTGTATGCAGATGAATACTAAATTTTTTTTTCATTCTAAGTCTTCTGCTGACTTGTAACCAGTCTCACCCACTGCCTGCTATATACCTCCACTAGGCATCTCCAGACACGATTATTGGTGAATGAGATTCTCCATTATTTCCTCTCCTGTAAAATGGGAAGAACTATAGTATTGTGCTTTGCCATGTTGCGGGGGCCCCTCTGTAAACTTTGAAGCACGGGATATTGGATGCTCATTCCTTTATATACATCAGTCAGGTAACAGAATTGTCCATTGCACATGTCTACTCTCAACGTCTGCTCCCTTAAATAGGGCCAAGCAACCTAAAAAAGAGACAGTCTGGCTGGACAGACAGCTAATCATCAAATATGGACAAGTCACTGAATCCTCTGTGATCTTAGACATTTTCTAATTGTGTGATGCCGAGGAAGTCACAGCACTCATCAGTTCCTTCCCACCTATAAAAGGGGATAACAATGGCCCCGCCCTGAAAAGTTTGCGGTAAGAATCAAAATGCTTAGCCAGACATAGAAATGCAGGCAGCTGCTGGTACTGAAAACCTTCTCCCAACTAGTTAATGGCCGAGGTTTGGGAGGGGAAAAAATCACCGGCCGTGGCAATCTGAAGCGGAGGAGAAAGAGGCGTGGGTTAGTAGAGCTGGGCCAGCCAGGAAGGCCCAAGTAGCTGAGCTGCCAGAAAGGGTTTTAAAGAAGAACCTTTCCATTCCTACGCATTTTCGAAACAGGGCCAAGGCACTGCTTTGCCGTAGCCAGTCCTTTCGTGGGCCGCTCGCCCGGAGGAAGGAACAGAAATGAATGATGGAAGGCACAGATGACAGAGTAAGTGACATCAAAGGAGAAAAAGAGGAAGAAAGGAGGGATGAACAGATTTAAGTTGCCCCTCTCATCTATTCCTCTATCATCTCTATCTCTTTCTAATGGCATCATTTATTTTAATCTGTCTTTCTTCTTCTGTTGTGGGAAAATCTCAATCTAACTTCACTGGACGATCCTTGCTTAGTCACCTCATCCTAGAGAAATTATTCTCTAGGAATTCTGGTATTTGGGGTTCTCTCAAAAAATTCATATTGTGGATTATCCTACCCAGGACTAGTCATAAACCCATCTGTGTTTTGGATTCTCCTATGTTTTGGTTGAGTTGTCCTCTCAGTAAAATGTACGGTGTTCATGGGCACCCTTGTCTGAACCCTAAGTGCATAAAATAGGCTGGGAAAGGACCACACCTTCTTTTTCTTTTCTGACAAATGACCTAATTTCTTTCTAAAGGTATTTTGGGTTTTAGAGTCTGTTTGTGGGAGAAGATATACTCTCTATACCCAAATGCTTTCATCCTATTTTTCTCTGTGTCTGATTGTCCATCCTTCCAAACTGTTCCTATCATCTCTTTCTCTGCCAGAAATGTGACCCTTTCCCCCAAAGTTTTCCATTCACTTTAGCTCCTGTTCAAAGTCCCCTCTCCATGAAGTTTTCCTACAATCTGTACACCCGTGGTTCTGAAAGGACCTTCAGGATCATCCAGTTGTATTCAACTTACCAGTTAACTGGTGAAACTCCATGGTACAAAACCAAGCAAAATGGAAGGTGGTCCTGCCCTCAAGGAGCATGCAATTGAATGGGGAAAAGAACAAAACAACTATGGGTATAGACATATTACCCCTCCCCCCAAAAAAGGATGCTGGGAATTAAGAAGGGTTGGTAAGATGCAGGAGATGAGATGTTAGTTGGGACCGAAGGGAGTTAGGGAAGCCCGGAGGCCGAGATCAGGGGGGAAAACGTGCTCGGCAAGTGGGCTGGCCAGAGAAATTGCCTAGAATTGAGAGAGGGAGAATATATCAGGAGGCCAAGGGCACTGGAAACTTAGTGTAAATAGCAGAGAGTAAGTAGAGGCCTGAATGGGGGCAGGGCGGGGAGCGGCAAAGGTTGGGGCAAGGGGGGAGGGGAAGAACGACTAGAGTATGAAGGGCTTTGGACACCACAGAGTGGGTTTGGTATTTGATCGTGGAAATGAGAGGAGCTACTGCCATTTGCCGAGTCAGGGGTGACAAAGTCAGTCCCATAGTTGAGGAAAATCACTTTGGTAGCCGAATGGACGATAGATTGGAAGAGGGAGAGACTTGTGAGCCAAGGAGAATAATTGCTGGTGCAGCCAGGACTGGAAAGAGTGGCGGGAGAAGCTGCGCCATCAGGGGAGAGGCAGGTTTCAGTGATTGCTAGAAGGTGGGAAGGTGGAGAGAGGAAAAGATTCAGGATGAAGGCAAGTTCATTATCTCAGGAAAAGGCTTTCCATAAGGCCCAGGAGAAGCAGAGGTTAGAATTTGATTGGGATTGGGATGAGATAACAAGAGGGAGGAGTGAGGAACTGGAAGTGAGGGTGGGAAATAGGATTTGGAGGCCTTGGGGATTTAGAATCACTGGGATGTGTAAGAGCTCCCATAATTATCTAAGGGTGAAGCTAGAATTCAGTCCCAAAATAATGATGCAGGCGGTGTCAGCTCTTGTCTCCACTGACTTGCTGCTTCTTTTCTCCACAAGGGACAGGCACAGGCCTGCGATCAAAGCAAAGTCTGCTCCTCCTCACACAGGAGACTCCACATCGGGGGAATTAAATCGGGCTTGCAACAGAGCCAATGCAAGTTATCATGGCCCTTAGTAGCTTTCCCTTAGAGGTTAGAGGTAGGTCTGGGGAGATGAAGTTTTATCATTATACAAGGAAGAAAGGGCAGAGATTGGGTTCAGATTCAGCTATGGGTTGATGACCAGGATACTGGACATGTATACGAGCTGGGTGATCCCTAACAGTACCTTTTTATACCTTAATTATGACTGCTCTTTAGTGATCTCATTGGAGAGTCTCAGCCTCTCTCATTGGAAGAGTAGAAAATAATGCAAAGAATCCCTCAATATAGAGGACTTGGAAATCTAGACAACTAACTCTTCATCGCCCATCAGTTGTACCCTTTGAATTCAACTTCAGCATCAGCATACAAACCCCCAACTTTTTAGCTTGCTTTTGTGTGTTGTCTTTCCCTGTTAGCTTTTATAACCCTCACAGGGAGGAATTGTCTTTACTTTTCTTCTGTGTATCCTTTGCACTTAGCACAGCAGATGCTAAGTTTATGTGTATTGTTTTGAGTTGTGTGGTGCTGCATTACTCTGTATTGTACTATATTTTCCTTTATTCAGTGAACGGCCGCTCCCTAACTCCCTATCTTAGAATTATACTTGTGATCCAGAGCCAGGGAGAGTCGTCAAGGTCACAATAGTATTTTAAGTGGCCTTTATGTGGCACTTGATTATAGAAATGTTTTGCACAAACTGCACTCGAACTCAAAGTTTTAAAAAAAATGATAAAAATTATTTTTACATATAATAACAGAGGAAAAATGAAATACTAAATAAAAAGAAAACCCAGCCACCAAAATGGTTGACTTCACTTGGTTAATCACCTCCCAGTGACCCAATTCCTAGTTTGTTTTCTTCTTATGGCTCACACTGATGTAATATTATAATTAATACATTTATGCAAGAGCATAATTGCCACTTATTTGGGATGCAATAGAAAGATTCCTAAATATACTGTGACATATTTAACATGTATAGGACTGCTTGCCATCTGGGGAAGGGGGTGGAGGGAGGGAGGGGAAAAGTTGGAACAGAAGGGAGTGCAAGGGATAAGGTTGTAAAAATTACCCAGGCATGGGTTCTGTCAATAAAAAGTTATAATTTAAAAAAAAAAAGAAAAGGAAAGGAAAAAAAAAGAAAGAATTCCTAAGGAGCAATTTGCTTCTGTTCTTCTGTCATGTCAGTCATTTCTGTCTCTCTGTGACCTCATTTGGAGTTTTCCTCGCACAGATATTGGAATGGTTTGCTACTGCCTTTACTAGGTCATTTTACAAATGAGGGAAACTGAGGTAAAAAGGGTTAAGTGACCTACCTGCTCGTGTCACACTGCTAGCATCTGAAGGCAGATTGGAACTCGAGATGAGTCTGCGTCCAGCACTCTAGATGCACTGCACCACTTTATGCACTACCTTTAGGGCTACAGCAGCACTACTTGTGCTCATATGTTTTGGGGCAATTGGTTTTTTCCCCAGTTGTGTGAATGCTTTTTTTCTCATTATCCTCTCACAGTCTGATCCGGGAAGAGCACTGGCCTGGGAGTCAGAAGACCGAGATTCAGGGCTTGGCACCGATGTGGCCCTGACATTAACTCTCTGGGGCTGTTTTCCTATGGAACCAAGGAACTAGATGAGATGATGTTCAAAATCTAAGTCGGGTCAACTCCCCACGCTCTGTTCCTGTCTGTGTTAAGAGGCAGGAACAAGTACATGGCTTACCTTGTGCCATCCGGTCCCCATGAGCATTGACAGAGGGGTGCTGCTGTGACAGGAAGACACTGGGGGCCATTGGGGTCATCCTGGTTCACCTGAGGCATCCCGAAGATCTTGGGCTGAGCAGTGCATTCCTGATCAGCGAGACTGCCCGAAAAGTGTTCCCGTTTGAGAAGGGTAGGCACAGTCGTGATAGCCCTGTGCTGGTAAGCTGGAGGTCACTGCTGTTCTTGAAGAAAACTGCTCCAGACCCTAACCCTAACCCTCTGTAAGCATTTTCTTTCCTAAGACTGCAAGGGTCCTTCAAATGCAAACTAGGTGGGGAAAGGAAGCCCCTCTCTAACGAGATTATGCAGGGTAGCACTCTAATCCAAGGACCTCCAATACTATTAGACTGTTGGGCCTTTATGTACATGAGCCTTATGTCTTTTGGACTTCTTCTAGAACAAGGTATAAGAATAATCCCTGCTCCGTTTAAATATGCAAGCATGTATGAAAGAGGTCTCCCCATTTCCAAACCTTCCCCTCTTGACTTCCATGCCATCAGTGGGATACCACTTACTCAGCTATTCAGGCTAATAATCTGTTATCCTTTTTTTTTTCCCCACCAGCCTTAAAACTGGACCTCTGGTTTTGCAAGTTTTGTGGAACTTCCCCATTTTCTAACCATTCACTGCTCTTTGTTCCTTGCTCATAAAAGGGACTCACATCTTCAACTTTAGTATAAACTGAGGGAATCCATTGAATAGCAGCCATTTGCATCATCCTTCAGGCAGATTTCCTCAGTCTACTTTTTTTCTGGAATTTCATTCTTGTCACATCAAACCAGTTTGGTACTACATCAAAAATAGATATATACAACATATGCAAAAATCAATGAGCACATAAATACTGGGTTTGATAAATCCCCAAATCTCAACTTTTGGGTTAAACAAAGCTAAACTCTAAGGGCTACCAATGAACTTTATCACCCTATTACATTAAGTATACATGGGCTTTTACCCCTCTAAGGCATGCTATTTTTCTTACTTATTGATCTCACAAAGAAAGTTGGGTCTCTTCAGAGCATGAAAGTGTTGTTCTTCCTTTACTTCCAGAGTTCGCCACAATTTAATACAGATAGCAGGCCATTGAGTGATTACAGTTTCTTCTCACTTCTTTTTATTCTACATTTGCATTTTATTTTCTGCAAATCCTCAGATTTTTTTCTAAATTTGAAAATTACATAAAAAATGACTAAAAGAAGAAATGCCATTTATACATCATATAACAATATAGGGTTCAGTATAAGGTAATAAACTGCCATTTCAAGAAAACCTATACCACACATTATTTTCAAAGCTGACCAACACTTTTTGCCTCCCTATCAGTTTTCTTTCATTTTCTGCAGGACAACTTTTACTTTTCCTCCCCTTCCCCTCACCCTAAAAAAAGCCACAATTAAATATAGATGTACCTATACCGATAGCTACACATAGAGCTAAGCTATAACTATACAGAGACGTCTATAAATATACACATATACGATGATACATGTATAGATAAGCGCATTCTCCGCTTATTTGCAATGACATACTTCTGAACGTGGATATCATCATAACTCCAAATCTTTCCATATTTTTCCTAAATAAACCACCCTCACCATTTCCTACACCACAACCATATTCCAACCCAAATCCTATGCTGGCTGAGAAAATGCTCATGAAACGTTCTCTCTCTCCCCTCCCCCTACCAATAAGTTTTATTTGATTCTTGATATACCTATATCTAGCTTCATGCATATTAGCCATCTGACTCCATAGCATATTTTTTACAGATCTATATATCCATATGTATATCTATGTATCATTTAGAAGGAACAACTAGGAGGTGCAATTGATAGACTGACAATCCATGTACACTGAAGACCAAAAAGACCTGAGTTAAAAATCCAGCCTCAGATAAGAGCTGTTACTAGCAAGTTACTTCACCCTGTTTGCAAACCACTTCAGTAATTGTGTCAAGAAAACCAACAGACAATACCAACAAAAAAGAATCACGTAGGAAAGAGATAGCACTGAGCTAATCTTGACCTTACGCCACACACAAATGCTCAATCCTTAAAAAGAGAATGGATAGTAAATCTAATGACCACAGAGTCAGAATTTTTTTTAAAAATAGTTTTCCATGTAGGAAAAACATGCAATTTAAAAAAAAAAAAAGAAAGAAAGATGTATTTTCATTAAATATGCATGTTTTAAAATTAGAACACCAAAAAATAAACAAACCTAAGATAAGCACAGAAATTATTAAAAACTAGAGAAAGAAAAATAGAAATTAAAAAATCAATAGAAACAATAAAAAGCAGAAAAACTAGTTTTCTGAAACTAAATTTGATAAATTTCAGGTCTGCAACCCACAGCAATTATCAAAAAGGTGAAAATGGCGCATGTAATAAAACATTTTATACCGACTTTTTTTGTGTGTGGGCAAAGATTTATCATCGAGCTAGTTTCCAAGGGAATCTAGCAACGAGCCAGAAGCAAAAAGTAATTTTACAAGAGAAACAAAAATCATTTAAGGCACTGATATGCTAATTTTATGGCTTACAAGTACAATTGAAGAATGGTAAGGTTGGAGTTGCACTCATTACTGGTTTCCTGAAAAACATGTAATAGAAGGGAGCAACTCCCATTGAATTGTATGGCTTACTGAACAAGAGATTGTTTTCTGACAGTGAATTCTTTGGGAAAGCCCCCCAAATGGGACCGTGAGAAACATAATCTTGAATCTTGGTAGTTAGAAGTTTATTACTAGTTCTTCACTCCCTAATGCAGATGGCATTTCCACACCCCCAGATGTGCTGTCCTGAGAGACCCAAGACCTTGACAACCTGATAAGCTTCAAGAAATGCTGCCTTATTGCTGTCTGGGAATAACCCCTTAGAGTGATAACCTTTGCCTCCTGTTTAGAATAGAAATTCCTTTATTTTGACAAATGTATCAAGAAGCATTTTGATGTCTTTCTCTTCTTTCTATAAATATATGGCCCTGAGGCCACTCATTATTGACCCCTCCCGTGTTGGTGTTGGGGGATCAGTCCTGGCCAGTAATAAACGCTCTTAAAACTTCATTATTTTGGCTGCCCCGTTTTCTCTCACCTGGGCACTTCATTTGGAGGCTCCCCAGCAGATGGCCTTTGGCTCTATTCCGACAGCCAGTCCCTTTCCCTGGAGGGCAAAAGAGGTTACCATCTCTAAAGGGTGGCCAACGAGAGACGTTCCTCGGCCTCAGTAACCCACTTTTGCAGACAGGAGAGGAGAGATAAATTTGACTCAATTGGCTTCGAGCATTCTGGGAACCGGTTCAGTTCTGGGTGAGCACTCTGGGATAGTAGGTGTTACACTGGACGCAGCAATAGTAACGCCTACCGGCCTCCACAGGACGCTGTCGGAGCGCCCTGGCTGTTCCGGAATTGTTTGTCTACTGTCTCTTTGTGTTTGAGGGTACTTGGGTCTATCTGGTTCTGTGTGCCTGTGGCAGAACTCTGGTTCTGAGTGCCTTTTGGCACTATCTGGTTCTCTGGGCATTCTCTGTGAAGGCAGAGAAATGCACCAAACTGGGCTCAGAAGCCTAAATAGCTCCGTTTGGATTCTGGGAGGGAGACTCTCGAGCTGCAACAACTTCGCTCAGGGCTAGTCTAAAGTTTCTGAATAGCCCCTAGTCTGTATGTGTTAAATGTTTTCTTTAATGTTGTGATTGTGCAGTCTATGTCTGTGTGATTTTTGTTCTGTGTTTGTGACTTGTCTGTCTGTTGTGTTGATTTAAAGGGCTCTGTTAAGTTTTAAGAACAATGGTTAAGAAATTTGGCCATTGGTTATTTCCATGTTGCAACTGTGGTTGGTATAAAAAAAATGTGATTTTAAACTTTTTAACCTCCTGTACTAATCTGTAAGTAAAAGAACAAAAAAAAAACTTGACTGTTTTAAACTGGTGTGGAAGTTTTCCCTGAAAAGCAGATTTTCAAAGCCTTCTAGAGAGGAGTAATGGCAATAAAACCTTATCTGCTAATGCCACCTGGGAAAAAGAAGTTTATGCTAGTGGCCTTGAAACACTCAGGCATAAGGAAGAAAAACTTAAAAACAAACCTGTTTGGTTTGCTTCTGAAACATTGGGTAATTTGTTAACATTATGGGTTACGTTTGCTGAACGTGTGGGTTTTATAGAGTTATTTAACTATTGTGAATCTTAAAACTTCTGAAGGGAAAAGGAAAGGAGAATGACGATGATTTATGAAAGACTGATTTGTAGGAGCAGTTGTAGGTTTGCAGGGTTTTAGGAGTGAGGAAAGAGAAGAGGTGGGGGTAAGAGAAATGGGAGAGGATCTTTGGTCTTCAAAGGTAGATTCAACTCACACCCCCCACCCTCCACCCCTTCTGCTACTTTAGCAATGGAGCATCTAGTAGAAAGTTTATAGTATGTAGCTGTGGGGAAAAGAAGAGTTAAGTAGGAAGAGACAAAGGAAGGATTGTAATGGAAGGATTTCTGTGTGGGGAAGCTTGAGTGGGAGCAGGAGGGAATCTTTTGTGCAGATTTAGCTCACCTTTCTTTCCCTCTCCTCCTCCCCGCCACTATGTTCCAGCCTTTTTTTTTTAAATCAAGTCGCAGCCGGCTGACAGGAGCAACTGTGATTTTAAAGGGACAGCCTACATTTTATTTTGGGGTTTTTTTGGATACATAATCATTTCCTTGGTTAAGGAATACAGTTATGAGTGTGATCTCTAATTTGGTAAAGTTATTTTTAAAAGCTTAACTGATGTTTTAAAGAATCTTTCAGATTCTTTTATGTGGTATTAGGATATTCTGTATAAGTTTTAATTGACTGAATGCCCATCATTTAAAGGACTTCTGAAAATAATAGTTTTTTTCTTTGTCCTTTTGGAAATGTTTCTGTTATGGGCAATATGTAATTTGGAATTTTTCTATGTATTGAGTATCTTAAAGCAAAATGGTTTGTATAATGTTCAACTTAGGAAAATGCCTATTTAGAGATGAAAGATCAGTTGTGAACTTAGTGGGACAAATCTCTTACTGTTACCAATATAAGGTCATGGTAAATACCTGTTTGGGATCTACCTGAAACTTTGTTCAATGGAATTTGTTATTGGAGGTAAAATTTGTTGGGCTTGTAATGAATATGTATAGGGAGGTTTTAAGCTCCACCCTCTGATGGTTAGTGGGACAATTACCTGGAGTGTAACTGGATTAAGGCTACTTTATCCTGTGCCCTGCATGTGCTGAAGGATCAGTTTTTATATTATGTTACGCTCATATTTCTGCATTTTTTTCTCCTCCTGTGCCTAATAGGAGCCAATAGTCACTAGAATTTGCTAATGCAATTCAATTATGTCATACCTTGCTGTTTCCAATCTGGTTAGATGTAATCATTATCCTAAATACTTAGGCAAATGAGTGGTTAGCCTGGTCCTCTATCTAGTTACTAGACATTGGTGTCCCAAGATATTTAGGTTTTTATAGGTTTCTAAATGATGAGAGGACAATTAACAATGGTCTGTGAAACCTAACTGCTGTTTTTATTGGGACTACAGCTGACAGCCGTTTGGCTGTCTTGTGAGACAAACATGTTTCTTTCCTGGGCAGCTGCTGGCCGGTCTATTTTGGCCTCCTCATGTTATGCCACAGTTCTCTTTAACGGTTCTGACTCAGTTTCCCTTGTCTCAGTTTTCTTAACTGTTCTGTCTCAATCCCCCCCCTCTGGCCCATTAAGACTGAGGACTAAATAGTCCTCTAGGGTTCTAGGGCTCTAGGGTTGTAAATTGTTAATGGGAGCAAGATAAACAAGAGAGTAGGCCTCCTGACTCTTTTCTGTCCTCACGAATTTATGATATCCTTCTAAAATATTCCAAGATACCCCACTGATATCTTTATTCCTGTGTATTCAGACATCCTGTCTCTGGGTTTTTCGGATTTAAGGCCTCCCCCATCCTGACAGAAGTTTTCCCACGCTTCTTACCCCTTCCTTTGTTTAGAGAAAAGGTATTTAAGAAGTTGGGGTTCTCCTATTCACTGCTGGAAGCTGGAGGCTGGATTCTTTGCGATGACAGTCTCCTCCAGCCCTGGGACCAACATGTGTCCCTTGGTCCCAGTATATCTTTATCTCTGTCTGACTGGATAATTTGAGACGAGAGTCCTGCCCAGTCCATTACACTCTCCTCTCCAATTAATAAAATATTAAAAACTCTCTAATCTCTCTCCTGCCTCAGTTTCTCCAGCATTAACATTTTGGAGGTCCCCCCCCCGAGATGATAGAAACTGAGAGCTGGATTAGAGATTGGAGACCTCTTGGTCTCCCCCTAGGCCTGAGGAGGCTCAGGATCTGGATCTTTTCCTTGGGAAAACATCAGCACTCTGGATACCTCCAGAGCCTCTGGGGGAAAAGGAAGCAGTTCTTCAGCCTCAGTCTGGCCTACAGTGAACAACCAAATCGATTAGGCATTTGGGACAGTAAGTCTGTCTGGGTACCTTTTGGGGTACCATCTAGTTCTGCCTTGTCTGTTGCTAGAAACCTGTGGTCTCAGAATAAATACCAATGGGTTTAAAAATTCTGAGACGGGTATTTTCCGGGACGCTGGAAAATATCCTCTGGTATGTGTTATATGTTTGTTTAATGTTGTGACTGTGTGTTCTGTGTTCTGTGTGATTTGTCTGTCTCTTTTGTTGGTTGAAAAAGTTTTAAGAACCATGTTGCAACTGTGCTTAGTAAAACGGAACTCCCTGTGTGTCCGTGTGTGTCCGTGTGTCCGTGTGTCTGTGTTAAAAGTCAGCAAGTTTGTAAGAGATAAGAATTCAGCCTCTGTGTTGCAGGCTTAGAAAATATCAAGAAGTTTGAAAAATCTTTCGCTCTCTCTCTGTCTCTGGCTGACTGCAGCAGCCTGTGAGAAAAAGGGAGAAAAGGGAGAGAAGGGAAGAAATAAAAAATCAATCAATCAATCAATCGAGTGAAAGGGATTTGAAAGTTTGGAAAGGTAAAAATATATAGAAGAGCAGTGGGCTAACATTTAAAGAAAAGAAGTTTGAATGGAATATCTAGGCCTTCTCTGTGAAGGCAGAGAAAAGCATTAAAAGGGCTTGGAAGGTCACAGAAGCCCCTTTGGATTCTGGCAGGGAAAAGGGGAATTCAAGGGAAACAAACTTCTCTCCTGAGGCAGAGGGCCTGGAAAAAGCCCCTGGACTGTTTGCTGATTTAAGAGCTTTGTTAAGTTTTAAGAACCATGATTAAGGAATTGGGGAATTGGTTGTTTGAAAATTTGCTTGTGATTTTAAATTTTTTAATTAATTTGTAAGTGAATGGAACTGGCGAAGTCTTTACCGGAAGGAATTTGATTAAGGAGTTTGGGATGGTTCTGAAGATTGTGAGAAATGATTTTGCTGTAGCCTCTGTGTGCTAGATTTGTTTATTCTGAGCATAAGATCTTGGAATTTGTTTGAATATTGATAACTTTCTTACTAAAAAGGAAGAAAGAAGAAAAAAAAAGGGAATAATAGAATTCCAATTTAGCCTGGGCTGGGTCCGGGAAGCTCTGTCTGGAGATGCTAATTACTGTCAGACAACACTCAGGCAGAATAAGAAAAAAGCATTTGTAACAGCCCTGGATTAGTTTGGTTCAGAGTTTGTTACCTTCTGAAATATGTTATTTGTTACCATAAGTTATACTTTAAATCCAGCTCTGCTGGACATGTGTGGGTTTTGTGGAGGTTTGGGCTATTCACTATAGTGTGAATCTTACAGGTTTTTGAAGGGAAAGGAAAGAGGAATGCAGGTGATTTAGGAAGGACTGATTTGTAGGAACAACTAGAGGTTTGCGTGGTTTTAGGAAGGTGAAAGAAAGAGTTTTGGGAGTGGGTGAAGAGGTGGGGGAGGGAGCCACCCACCCCCACTGCCTTCTGCTACTTTACCAAAGGAGCATCTGGGTAGGAAAGTTCTTTAAGGAGATTGTTCAAGTATGTAGCTAGGGAGAAAGGGAAAGTTGGAAATGGGTGGATTTGGGAAGAAACCTGATGTTGGGAAACTGATGGGCTAAATCTTGAAAAGGATCCCCATGTAGGACATGGGTGGGGAACCTGAGGGAAGTTGTTTTTTTTTCCCCCTAAGGGGCAGGAGTGGGGGAAGGGTGGCCACGTGGAATCCTCTCCTCTGCTCACCCCCCTGAGTATGTTCCTGCAGTTTTTTTCTTATCTGATTACTGCAAGTGCAGCGACTGTGACTTTTAAGGACATGCTTACTTTTCGGTTAATTGATTGAATAAATATTTGTTTCTTAATACATAAATGTTTTCTTGGTTGAGGAATATGGTCATAAATGTGATCCATACTTTGATAGGAATATTTCTAAAAGTTTAATTGCTATTTTAAAAAAAACCTTCTTGAATTCTTTTACGTGGAATTGGGTATTCTGTATAAGTTTAACTTGATTGTATTGGGTCATCCTGAGGTTTTTTGAAGGGCCTCTGAACATAATAGTTGTTTTCTTTGTCTTTTTGAAAATGTTTCTGTTATAGACAATATGCAATTTGGGATAATTTTCTATGTATTGGGTATTTTAAAAGCAAAATGATTTGTATGTATCATGTTCACTTATGTAACATCTACCGAGATATGATAATTGTTCTAAGTTGTGAACTTGCTGAGACAAAATTTCTTTCTGTTATTGCTATAAGGTTATGATAAATAATCGTTTAAGATTTATCAGAAATTTAATTACTGGAATTTGTTATTGGAGGTAAAATTTCTTGGGCTTATAGTTAATTAGTTAATGCTATTTGGGAGTTTTAAAGCACCACCCTAGGACAGTCACTGGGACGATTGATTGGAATAAAACTGGGTTAAGGCTATTTTATTCTGTATGTGCTGAAGGTTGAGTTTTGACTGCTTATGTTATGTTATAGTTATGTTCTTGCATTTTTTCCTTCTGTAACTGATCTCTATGATCAGAGCAATGGTCAACAGAATTGTTAATGCAATTCAATTATGTCAGGCCTTGCTGTTTTCAGTAATAATGGTCTGTAAGACTGCAGCCATTGCCTGGCCTGTAAAAACAAACTCATCTCTTCACATAGGAAACAATTTATTTTGGCCTCCTCATATTTTGCAGCAGTCTGGTGAACTGAGTCTTTCTGTCTGAGACTGATCTAATCCTTTATTGTTAGATTTGTATTTTTTGTTCTAGATTTTAGTCAAATTACAGCTATTGGCTTCCTCTGGAACCTGGATCAGCTTTGATTGTCAGCACAGCACACACCCACCCCCTGCATGGAATGAGAGCCTCCTATCACTTCACAGCCTGAAGCAGCAGTTTTTAAATGAGACCATGGACTGGACCCTGCATCTAGTGTACTTTGGACCGATATGAGGGACTTTGGGAATGGTTGATGACTGACTGTTAAACCTTGCCTGGATCATCTATTACTGCGCGTTTAAGATTTGGGATGGGATTTGTTAAAACTGTGTAATTATTGCTATTATGTTTGAGGGATTTTAGGAAATGCTATTGTACTAGTCTGTTGTGTATTGGGATTTTGATTCACTCTTGGGATTTATGTGGGGAATAGTCATTTGATAATTCCTTTCCATGAGGAAAAAAAAAGGGGGGGGAGGAAGAGATAGAACATTGGGGAAACTGGCATATTTTTTTCAAAATACCTGAAAGAATGGGAACCCCTAGCTCCCGTTCACTTTGCCTTAGGCACTTCTGCCCCACCCTCTATCTCACTCTAGTTCGGATTCAGTTGGGATGCTTTAGCTTTGGAATCCCTTATTCTGTTGGAATTGCCCTGGCAGACTCAGTTTGGGGGATTACTTTTTTTTAGAAAAATTTTAGAAATCAGACACTTATCTTGGGACTGGCGGTTTCTCTGATCTGTTTTTCTTCAGCCCTGTAATCCCAGTTCATTAATTAGTACCTCAGCATTTCAAAGGACTTTTTTTGATATCAGGCATCTACAAAGTTTGGAGTTTGCCTGCCTTGATGGTCTAACTGGGCATAATCTGCTCAGAAATCTGTATTCTAGTAGCAGCCCTGTTTGTTCCTCAGCGGGGACAGGTGAAGCTAGTCCAAGCCTTACCCTTCTCCCTGAGAGTGGTTGCCCCTTTGAATGAGCCCTTGAGCCCTGCTGCTAGTTCAGTGACAAATGACCACAGACCTAACTGTCCATCTCAAACTGGATTCTCTGGCTGAGATGGTGCTCCAGAACTATAGAGGACCTGACATGCTTGCAACAAGGGAGCCTTTGTACAGCTGTTAACTGGGGTTATCGGGGAGAGACTTGCTCTTGCCATATGAGTCCTTACATTTTTTAGTTTTATTTTGGGTTGGTCAAAATTATGGTGCTGAGACCTCCTGGGTATCTAGAGGAAGGTGCTAATATTCAAAGGCTTGAATATTTAGGAGAGAGAGGGTGGAATGTTATGCCGCAGTTCTCTTTAACTGTTCTGACTCAGTTTCCCTGCACTAGTTTCCCTTGTCTCGGTTTTCTTAACTGTTCTGTCTCAGTCCCCTAAGCTGTAAAACTCTCCCTCTGGCCCATTAAGACTGAGGACTATTTGCTCTAGGGTTATAAATTGTTAATGCAAGCAAGATAAACAAGAGAGTAGACCTCTGGGGCTTTGGGCTTTAGGCCCAAAGCCTTTCCTTGAGTCTGAATCTGCTTTGATCGTGGCCAAGAAACTTGTGACTGAGATTATTCCCCGGTTTGGGCCCCCCTTCATCTCACAATGGCCCGGCCTTCATGTCTAAGGTTGTTCAGTCTCTGGCTAAAGCCCTTGGGTTCAGGTCGCGCCTTCACTGTGCTTATTGTCCATGAGTTCGGTCGGGTAGAAAGGATGAATGGGACACTGAAGGAGCACATTTCTAAGCCCCGGTTGGACACTGGTGTCCCTGGGTGGACTCCTTCCCTTTGCCCTCTTTAGGGCCAGTATTCCTAATCCTTCCGTTTCTCCCTCTCACCCTTTGAGGTCATGTTTGGTGCTCCACCCCCCATCCTTCCCCGCTTGGGGCAGGGCGGCTCTTAGGATGCTGCCAATGGTTCCCTTTTCAAGGCCCTACAGGCTCTCCAGGACCCCCAGGCAGCGGTCAGGGCTCTGCCGGCCTCCCCCGCCCCCGCTGCTGGGCCGGACCTCCAACCGGGGGATGGGCTCCCCACCAGGAAATGTGCTTGTGGCTCTGCCTTGGAACCCCGTGGGACCGGCCCTCACCAGGATCCTCTCCGATCCCTTGTTGTGCCACAGTTCTCTTTAACTGTTCTGACTTGGTTTCCCTGCACTAGTTTCCTTTGTCTCAATTCCTTAGCCATAAAATCCCACTCTGCTCCATTAAGACTGGGAACCGTTTACCCTAAGGTTATAAATTGTTAGCAAGATAAACAAGAGAGCAGAACTCCTGACTCTTTCCTGTCCTCAAGAATTTACGCTATCCCTCTAAAATATTCCAGGATACCTCACTGACATCTTTATCTCTGGGTATTCAGACATCCTGTCTCTGGGCTTTTAGGATTTATGGTCTCCCCCCATCCTGACAGAGACTTTCGAGCCCTTTTCATTTTCTTTGTCTCTAGAGGGTGTTTAAGGAATTGGGCAGCTCCTATTCAGGGCTGGAGGCTGGATTCTTTGAGATGACAGTCTCCCCCAGCCCTGGGACCAACATGGATCCCTTGGTCCCAGTATATCTTTATCTGACGGGATAATTTGAGACAAGAGTCCTGTCCAGTCAATTATGCTCTCCAATTAATAAAATACTGACAACTCTCTAATCTCTCTCCTGCCTCAGTTTCTCCGGCATTACACCCTCAGCAGGGAAGGCGGCCGACCGCAAGGCTCGGAGCCAGCGCTGACATGGGAGGCCTTGCCCTGCTCCCGAGGCGCCTGCAGGACCCGACGCAGGAAGATGGTGCTTTCCTGTCTCATCCCCTTTTATGGCCTGACCCTCTCTGTGCTCCCCCACCCCACCCCCGTTGGGGAAGCCCGGCCACTATTCCCCCCATAGATATGTGCGGACCCTAATGAGAACTGCTGGGGGGAGGTGGAGGCCCGGGATGAGACTTATGGGCAGCCATGGTTCTATCTGGGCCTCTGCCAGCTCTCGGGGAGGACCTGGGGGGTCAGGTTGTATGCGGCAGGAAGAGATTGGGGAGCCCTGCTCACAACCGAAAGAAGGATCCTCCCGAGGGAAAACATCCCCCTAGGCCCTAATACACCTCCTCAGCCTTCACTCCCCGAGGACGGCTGTCTCCCTATGGGACCTGTATGTCAGCCCTGGATGGAGCCCAGCAGCTGACCAGCCCCACCTCGCCATAAGCTGCTGGCTCCGCCTGGACCTGCCCCCCCCACTTTGTGGGCATAGGTGCCCCCTGGGGGACAGAGGCCCCCCATCCTGAGTCTTTCACTCTCGGCTGAGGATCTGCCCCCGATGTGCTGCCCACGTTCCCAGGGTAACTTTGGGGGAGGGAGGGGGTACGGTGCATCAAGTCAGAGGGCTCCGATCTGGAGGCCCCCCCCATACAGAAAGCTCTGTGTAGTGGGGGGCCCCCCCACACAAAGACACCATAAACTCCCTACTACGGCCCCACAGGGTCCTATTTTGTGTGTACCATGGGACTAACCCCTTGTATCAGTGCTTTGACCTTGGAGGAATCCCCCAAGCTTTGCCTGCTTGTACACGGGCTCCCTCGGGTCTCTCTTACTCTGAGGAAGGGGCCAAAGCACACTCGGTCTGTTAGATTGGGCGAGCAGGGCTGCTCCTACTCTAGTTTCCCTCCCGGTGGGACTGGGAATAGCAGGCTCCAGGCTGTGGGGACCCCTGCCCTGATCCGGGGGACAGCCAGCTCTGGGTTCCCAGGTGGGCCAGGTTTAAAGGGCCTGGGGAATCCCTTCTCCTTCCTGGAGAACTCCCCGGCAGAGGCGTCCCACAGAATTGCCGGGGCCAGACCTGCTCTACCTTAAGCAAGGAGGGGCCCGTATGGCCCTGGGGCAGCTCCCTGTTTCTATGCTAACGACTCTTGGGCAATGAGAGAGTCCCTCTCTGCAGTCAGATGGCAGATCAAGGACCGGGAGATGTCTCAACGGCAATCAATGTCTTGGTCCCAGTCACTTTTCAATTGCTCCCCCTTCATGACCTCCCTGAGAGGCCCCTTACTCTATTTCTGCTGGCTCTACTAATTTCCCCTTATTTCATTAATTAATTAAGAGGACCCAAGCTGTTAAGTTGTTTGTCACCAAAACCACTTACTCTCCCCTGCTCTCTAATGAGTACAGTCTCTAAACAGTCACAAGAAAAGGGGGGAGTGAAGTGGAAGGACACCCCTCTGGACCATGAGAAACATAATCTTGAAACTCTGTAGTTAGAAGTTTGTTACTAGCTCTTCATGCCTTAATGCAGATGATATTTTTACACCCCCAGATGCGCTGCCCTTAAAACACCTAAGACCTTGACAACTTGATAAACATAAAGAAATACTGTCTTATTGCCTGTGTGGGAATGGCCCCTTAGTGTGATAACCTTTGCCTCTTTCTAGGATGAAATTCCTTTTTATAACAAATGTGTTAGGAAACTTTTATGTCTCTTTCTATAAATATGTGTCTCTGAAATTGCTTGATACTGACTCCCCTGTTCTAGTGGGGTTCAGTCACTAGCTAGCAATAAACACTCTTCAATTTTCATTATTTTGGCTGTCCTGTATTTTCTCTCGTCTGGGCACTTCAATCCTTCAGCACATACAGGACAAAATAGCCTTAACTCAGTTTTATTCCAGTTAATTATCCCACTAACTTTCAGAGGGTGGAGCTTTAAAATTCCCAAATAGTATTAACTATAAGCACAAGAAATTTTACCTCCCATAACAAATCCCATTAACCAAAGTTTCAAATAAGTCCTAAACAGGTATTTACTATGACCTTATTATATTGATAACAGTAAGAAATTTGTCCCACTAAGTTCACAACTTATCTTTCATATCCAAGTAGATGTTTCATAAGTGAACATTATACAAATCATTTTGCTTCAAAATACCCAATACATAGAAAAATTCCAAATTTTGCCTATATTGCCTATAACAGAAAAATTTTCAAAAGGACAAAGGGAAAAAAACCTGTTATTTTTAGAGGCCCTTTAAATAATGGGCATAACTTCAGGATACAATCAATAATAATCAATTAAAACTTATACAGAATATCCTAATTCCACATAAAAGAATCCAAGAAGTTCTTAAAAATATTAATTAAACTTTTAGAAATAACCCTATCAAATTATAGATCACATTTATGACCATATTCCTAATCAAGGAGACCATTATGTATCTAAAAAAACCAAATGTTCAGTCAATTAACTAAAAAGTAGGCTTGTCTCTTTAAATCACAGTTTGTTGCACCAACAGCAACTTGATAAAAAAAAAAAGGCTGGAACACACCTGGGGGGATTATGTGGCCACCCTTCCTCCCATTCCACCTCCAAAGAGGCAGGGGAAGGGAAGCCAAGCTAAACTGCACCCCTAGACAAAAGATTCCCTCTTGTTTCCCAGTCAATTTTCCTCACACAGAAATCCTGCCATTAAAAACTTTCCTCGTTCTTTCCTTATTTAACTCTTCTCTTTCCCTTACCTATAATTCCCAACTAACTAGATGCTGCATTGTTAAAAGTAGCAGAAAGCAGTGGGGGGGGGGGGGGTGAGTTGAATCTTTACCTTTGAAGACAAAGGATTCTCTCCCATGTCTCCCTCCGCCACCTCTTCTTTCTCCTCCCAAATACCTTTCCAATGCTTTCTCTTACTTCTTAAAACCATGCAAATCTTTAATTGCTCCTACAAATCAATCCTTCATAAATCACCCTCATTCTCTTTTCCTTTCCCCTCAAAACTTTTAAGATTCATAATACAGTGAATGGCTAAATAACTCCATAAAACCCACACATGTCCAGCAAATCATAACTTATAATGTTTGTTTGCAAGTTACCCACTATGTTTCAGAAGGTAACAAACTGAATCAAACCAAATGCAGTTTTAAAAAAAAAAAAAAAAAAAAAAAAGTTTTTTTTGTCTTTTTTCTGCCTAAGTGTTCTTCTCACAGCAATTAGCTCTCTCTTATCCGTCCAGGCCAAGCTTCAATCAGATAAGGTTATATTGCCCTTGACTACTCTCGCAAGCTTTGAAAACCTGCTTTAAGGAAAAACCCATCTGCCAGTTTTAAAATAGCCAAGCTTTTCTGTTCCTTTACTTACAAATTAGTACAAGTTAAAAAGTTTAAAATCACAAGCAATTTTATATACTAAGCACAGTTACAATATTAAACAAAACATTGAACACAGAGACTAGGGCTTTTCCCCAGGAATAGCCCTGAGGGAACTTTGTTTCAGCTTGAGATTCTTCCCTTCCAGAATCCAAACAGAACTTTTCTAAGCTTCCAAGCCCCAGTTCGGTGCATTTCTCTGCCTTCATAGAGAGTTCCCAGATATAACCAGATAGTGCCCAAAGGCATTCAGAACCAGAGTTGTGCCACTGCCACACAGACTCAGACTCAACACCAGAACCCAATGGCACCAACAGCCACGTCTGGCAGAACCTCCCGGAATTTTACGATTCCTTAGTCTAATATCTGGAGACCCGAAGCTAACACAGACAGAAGAGACGGACAGAAAACCACTCACCCTGCAGGGATTTTAAAATAGACTCTCCTTTGGCCAAATATAGGCATTTGCAGTAAGTGTTGTCCTGGCTGAGAAACTGTTCTCCTGGAAACTCTGGAGAAATCCAGAGGACTAGTCTTTCCAAAGAGATCAGATCTTAGGTCATCCATGATGCAAGGATGAGACCTGAAGGTCTCTAATCTCAAATCCTGCACTCGTATCTCGGTGGGACCTCCAAATGTAATGCTGGAGAAACTGAGGCAAGATAGAGATTAGAGAGTTTTTAATATTTTATTTGGATTTTGAGAGGGAGAGATTGTGCTGGGGGCATGTTGCCCCTAGGGCTGATGTCCAAAGTATGCAGTCTCGAATGTGAATTCTCAATGTGGGGAATAGAGGTAAAGAACTTATAGGAATGTATGAATTCTTTTTCTGTATTTTATTATTTCTGTGTTTCCCCTCTGACCTGTATAATATGTGCAGGCTCATATCTATTTGAGTCTTGGTCAGCTAGAACCATATTTTCTTAACTTGACCTGATGACATTTATTGGTATTTGACATTTATCGATATTTAGTCTATTGGCTGGACCACTGTCTGCTTGATTAAGCCTGAAGGCCTGACTTTCTGTTTCTTAGAAATCAGGAGATTTCAGGGAAACAGAAACCTTCCATTCCAATCTCCCCAAATAGCAACAACCAATTAGATGCCTCCCCCTCCCCTTCTCAATGCTCTCTTACTTGTGATGTAATCTCTTGTATAAAAGCTATGTATCTTTACTACTTCTTTAGCCCTCCTACCGCGAGCTTTCTCTTTCTTATCTCAAGATGGGACGGCTCATCCTCCGGAGGTTTTCAATAAACAACTTCTCTGCCTTCTACTGAGTGATCTCCGAGTAGTCATTTTGGGTAAGGGTCTTCTACATCCCTCACATCAATGACGTATTTATATACACACGTAGCTCCAAGCTGGAGTAGCTAAACAAAGGTGGGGGATGGGTGGGGGGTGGAGTTCAAACTCTGGTTCAAACTCTTCAGGAAGGGGACCATCTGACAGGTTGCGGGGTAGGACCATAAATTCTACCAAATTGGGAGTTAAGGAGATGTCCAGCTACAGACTGGAAGTCTGAAACTTAGAGATACCATTTAAGTATATGAGATAAGACATCTGGAGTTTATCTTCTGGAATGTCAGATCTCCACAGGCCTAATTATCTCTGTTCTAATGGGCAGAAAAGGGAAGTTGCAACCAGGAAAACTGGGGCAGAACAACTCAGGGAAACTGAGGCAGGGCAATTTAGGGAAACTGAGGCAGGACAATAAAAGGGAACTGTGGCACAACAAAACAAACACACCAAGAGAAGGGGGAAAACAAAAGTAATTATGTATTAATCAAGGATTAATGCTCTAAAATACTTGATTTTATGCTTCAGATCAAGTTACTTTTCAGTATAAATTTATACATTTGCAGTCTGTAAATTCCGATTTTAATATTTCATTGCTAATGTCAATTATGGTCTCTTTTTTCACATAAAGTTGTTGAGCAGATGCCAACTGAAGGTATTTCCATTTTAAATATAGAGTATGCTACAAATGAAATGGTTCCTATCATATTTGGGATAACAACAGATGTTGTTGAAGTACACAAACAGAAGTGACTTTTGAAATGATCCTCAACATGATGGATAAATGATGCAGATTAAAATTTTGTATTTCCATTTAGTATCTCACTTTTCATTAAAGGTTTGGTTTTTGGTTTTTTGGTTTTTTTTAGTGTCTTAATTCTAAACAGAGCATGAATACATGTTTAAGAAAATTAATTGTAAAGAACTTTTTAAAAGTTTGTAGTGGTGCCAAGATTGTAGAATAAGGTGGTTAGAAATCTATTGAAGTTATTTCTATTCATATCCATTTTGTTAAAGGGCTTACAATTCTGACTCAGAGCATCTTAACTTTAAAGGCATTAAACCAACCCAGGTTAGGACATTAGCAATTCATTGCTGATAAGGAATGATATTCAAGTTACTCTTTTGAGGATAGACTACATTATATGTGATCTTATGGGAACTGATAGTCAAAACCAGAATTTTTTCTGTTTCTTTAAATATGTGAAACCACAGTATTTCCAAATAATCCATGCTTTTTAAAAAATTTACAGCACAGAAAAAATTATAAACCTCTTCTGTAAAAGCTAACACTGGCATTATCCTTAAATTCCTATTTTTAGTAATAATGCTTTTATTAAATTTATTTTAAACCATATAAAATACAGTTTAATTTCCTGTTATGAAATAACCTAAAAGTGACTCCATATGGAATGAAAAATGATAAAAAAGAATTAGTCTAGAAAACAATGAAGAATACACATGGAGGTTTAAAATATTTAATTTTTAGAATTTTTATTATCTGTTAGTTATGTTTTAAGCAAATGTAAAACTCCCCTAAATTTAATATGAGCTAGCTAATCAATCATACATTAGTACATTAATCCATATCTATTGTTATCCGTATTGTCATTTAAGCAAGTTTAAATTTCTAAAGCTGATTGGAAAAGTGAAAAAAAATTCATTATATTCATAAAACTACCTATTGGTGAGGAATGTATTTTATTTTTAACTTGTGTTTTTGACATGGGAATAATGTACCTACTTTCTCATTGCATGGGATCTGTTACTTCATTTCCATTTCAAATTAAGGATTATATTTCTGTATGATGAGCCAAATTTTTCTCTTTTTCTTTATTGAACGGTTATTTTTGGTACGTTTAAGAATATCATTTCAGTGTTTTAGAGTTATTGATAAGTCAATTCAAGTTCTCAGATACTGATGTGTTCTTTAACATGTTCCAAATACAGAAACTCTACACATTTTAATGTATATATGAAAATTAATTTGAAAGAATTTAAATTTTGCAATCTGATCTATGCTATTATGACAGCCATTTTATTATATGAGAAACTTCTCACATTTTACTATTACTACAAATAACTCCAATAAAATGCCTTTTTTAAAAATTCATGAATTATGACTCTAAAATGGTTCATTTTGTTCATGTTGACTTTAGAAAAAATTTAGACAGTAAAGGTAGCCATGTTATTAGTAGTTTTGGAAAGTATGTCTTAGTACATTTCATATTATTACAAAGGTTAAAATGTTTGTGCTGAAAAATGTTCGTGACATTTTGAGTCCACAGAAGACAACAGGTTAAGAAGCAGATAATGAAAGAAAGTTTTGAAAACCAAAGCTGTATCTGAAGATTACAAAAACACTAAAAATATGAACATAAAATAACAATAATATGGACCTTTTGAATCTCTATGTATCTTCCTAGTCCTCTGTTGGCATAGAAAATGTCCAGATGATAAACTTTCACTTTCCATCCAGATATTTGGATGTTCTAGAGACCTCCCGAATGTGTTCCTATTATTAGAGGCTGAATTTGGAGTAGGCAACAATGACAGATCCTTCCCCCAAAAGGGAAGTCCTGTTTTTAGATCAATAAAATGGACCCACTTGATAAGTCTGACTATTTTATTATTGAGGATGGAAAGTTACAGAAAAGTCTTAGCACATTGTATCATTAATTTGTAATAACTGGAAAAAGGTAAAGTAAAACCATTGTTTGTCTTTAGTAGGAACAGTGATGTTGGTCATACACGAAACAAAGAGAATGTAACATCTATATTAACTTGAAAGAGAAGTATTCGTTGAGCTTTACTGTGACTGAATTTTGAATGTTTGGTTAATTGCCTGCCTCTGGAAGGACTGGATTTAAAATGCTTTTGATGTCTAGCACTAAATAACTCTAGACAAATATTGCATAATTCTTGTCTCTTTTTAAGTCACATCACAAGTGTTTGACAAAAGTTTAATTGCATACAGGTTGCTTTTTAAACTGACTTGATACCTTGTGATTTTATTTTATTAACAACCTGTTATACATAGCTTGAGGTTTGTTACTGAAATGTTTTTTTCCCAAAAAATTTAGCCACCCATTTACTTGAAAATTACAACAATTTCCTCCTTTACTGTCAAGTGACTCAAATAATGTCTCTGAATGTTTTCCATTAAAATGCTTGGATTCCTTCAAAATGATTCATTATTGAGTGCTCCCTGATTTTATCACTTTGTCTATATGTACACACATCCTATTTTTTAAAAATATGTTTTCTTTTAATTTTTTGTAAATTTTATTTTTAAAATATTTTTTAAACTTTTAAAATATTTTCTCTAAAATTTGACATAACTTGGATTTCAGAGTGGATGACTCGCCCGGAGAGGGGTAACATGGAGATAATCAGATTTCTATCAAAGCCTTTTCCCTGCCTGCCTCAGAGATCAATTCTTCCTAACATTGAAGACTGAATCACTCTTTGTTTATACTCACGAATTACTTGCCTATCCATAAGCCTAATAGGCAATAAATTCATGTTCCTCAAATTTTTTTTAGCAATGTCTCCCTTTGTATCTAAATTATGTATCCATTTGGACCTTGTCTTGGTAAGTAGTGCAAGATATTGCTCTATGCCCAATTTTTAACTAGATTTCTTTCAAGCTCTTTCAATAATTTTTACCAAAAAATGAATAAAAGTTTACAAATATACATTATGACTAAGCAGGATTTGTACCAGGAATGAAGGGATGATTTAACATAAAGAAAATTATTAACATAATTGATCATATAAATAATAAAAGTAACAAAATCACTGATAATGTAAATAGATGCAGAATAAGCTTTTAATAAAGTACAATATTCGTTTCTATTAAAAACAATGAAAGTATATGTAGAAATGAATTTTTCCTTAAATAAATAAAAGGTGTTTATCTAAAACCATTAGCAAGCATTATTTCTAATATGAATCAGCTTTACCAGTAAATCAGGTGTGAAACAGAAATGCACATCATCACAAATATTATTCAATATTACATTGGAAATCCTAGCAATAGCAAAAAGAGATGAAAAAGAAATAGAAGGAATCAGAATAAGAAAAGAGGTAATAAAATTATCTCTTTTTGCAAGATATGGTGATATAATCAAAAAATCCTAAAAACTCAACTAAAATGTTATTTGAAACAATTAGTAATTTTAGCAAAATAGGCAGACATAATGTAAATCTACCTAATTCATCAGCATTCCTATATATCACAAATAAAAGCCTAAAAGAAGATAGTAAGAGAAACCCCACTTAAAAATAATTCTAGACAGTCTAAAATAACTGGGGCTATACCTGCCAAAAAACACATAAAGTATGTGAACAAAATTATTAAAGAAAAAATCTTCTTATACAAATAAAATCAAATTTAATTAATTGGGATTCATGAGTATGCAGGGCCAATATAATACAATGGGGACTTTCCATAAACTATACATTCAATGCCCTTCCAATTAAATCACCAAAAATACATATTTTTTACTGAGTTTGAAAAAAATAATAAAAAATTCCATTTGGAATAACAAAAGTTCAATTACATCAAAGGAACTAGTGGGAAAAAAAAAAAAAAACGTAAAGGAAGGAATTTAATTAGTACCAGATCTTAAATTATATTGTACACTAGTATTTATCAAAACTATCTGGTACAGGCTAAGGAACAGAAGAGTAGATGAGCAAAACAGAGCTGAAATACAGTTTATAAAAGCAAACAAATGTAGTAATCTTGTGTTTCGCAAGCATAAAGTTTTAAGTTTGGGAATTTATACCTTACCAACAAAACCCAGTGAGAAGAAACAGTAAAAGAAATTCCACTTAGAATAACTTTAGATAAGATGAAATATTTCAGAGTCTACCTGCCAAGACAAACTCAAAATATGGCATTTACAAAACACTTTTCACATAAAGACAGATGCATGCAAATGGTGAAATATTAATTACTCATGGGCAGAGCAAGCCAATATCCATAAAAATGACAATTCTATCAAATGTATGTATTTAGTGTGATAGCTTTCAAACCACCAAAAATAATTTTATGGAACTAGGAAAATAATGACGTTCATGTGCAAGAGCAAAATGGCAAGAATATCCAGGGAAGCAATGAAAGAAAAAGCCAAGTGCTTCCAGACTTCAAACTGTATATAACAAAGTGGCGAGCGTCATAACAATCCGGTATTCTTGTTCAACTACTTTCAGGCCCGTCTCACTGTTTACTGGGGTTTTCCTGGCAAAGATTCTAGAGAGGTTTGTCATTTCCTCCTCTAGCTTCTTTTACTGACGAGGAAACACAGGCAAATAGGGTGTAGTGATGTGACTAGGAAAAAACAGGTAACAAGCATCTAAGGCCTGATTTGCACTGAGAAAGCAAAGTCTTTCTGACTCCACAGCCAACAACACTCCATCCAAGGCACCACTTAGCTGCCCTAGGGCAGTCTGTTACTGGCTAAGAAATAGATCAGCAGGGTAAATTAGGTACACAACACATAGGAGTGACTGGCCATATTGATCCAGTATGTGATAATGCAAAGATAGAGGTTTGGGGGGAAAGAACAGCTCAGCATTTGAAAGAAATTGCCAAGAAAACTGGAAAGTCTTTGGCACAAACTAGGTATAAGCCAGCTTTCCATACTGCATACCAAGATGGATATCACCATGGACCAATGATTCAGACCAGAAAAGAGTGATATCATAAATAAATTAGATGAGTGTGGGAAAACGTACCTACCAAATGTATGGGTAAGAAAACACCTTATGGGCAAAAAAAGATAGGACGGCCAAAGAAAAATAGATTTCAGTGAGCTTTTGCAGAAAAAAATACAGCAAAATTAAAATGGAAACAAGAACCTGGGAACAGATTTTGTAAGAAGCTTCTATGATACAGTCCTCATTTCTCCAGGACATAGGGAACTGAGTCAAATGTTAAAAAGAAGAACCCTTCTTCAGCTGATAAAGGGTCAAAAGATAGCAACAGGCAGATTGAGAAAAAAAATCAAAGAAATCAAGAGTGACTTGAGAAAAATGGTGTAAGTCACCAACCCTTAAAGGAATGCAAATTTAAAAAATTCTGAGATACCGCTTCACACTTTTGGGACTGACTCAAATGACAGAAAAAGAATATGACAAACGCTGGAAAGAATGGGGGAAAGGTAGGACGCTAATGCATCATTATTGGAGCCGTGAAGTTGTTCTGCCGTTCCAAAGAACAGTTTGCAATTATATCTCCCAAAGCATAAAACTATGTACCACCTTTGACCTAGGAAATACAACTGCTAGCTCTGTATCCCAAAGAGATGAAAGGAAAGGGAAAGGAACTTGTTGATACAAAAATATTTATAGCAGCTGTTTTTGTGCTGGCAAAGGGTTAGAAAGCGAGGGAACATCCATCAAGTGGGAGATAGCCCCAACAAGTTGTGGTGGAAGATTGGGATGGAATACAATTGTGGTACAAGAAAGGAAGAGCAGCAGCAGATTTCAGAAAAACCTGGAAGCATTTGCATAAACTGATGCAAAGTGGAGTAAGAGAAAAATCATAAACAGCATCAGCAATATAGTGAGATAGTCAAGTATGAATGACATAGGTCCTGTCACAATACAGTAATCCAAGATAACTCCAAAGAACTCATGATAGAAATTGCTATACACATCCAGAGAAAGAGCTGATAGTCTAGGTGCCAGATTGAAGCTATTTATATTTTGTTTTTTTCATGTTTTTTTTTTTCCTTTTAGCTTGTTTCTTCTTTTCTAATAGGCTAATATGGAAATATGTTTTACATGACTATATATATATATATATATATATATATATATATATAACCTGTATCAAATTGTTTACCATTTTAGGGAGAGGGGAGGTAAGGAAGGAAGAGAAAAAATTTGAAACTCAAATTTTTTTAAATGAATGTTAAAAATTGTCTTTACATATCATTGGGAAAAAAATAAAATACTTTTAAAAATCAAAAAAAAAAAGAAAAGAAAAAAGAAAAAAAAAAAGAAAGGAAGAGCAGGGTGATTTCGGTAATACCTGTTAAGAGTAACAGGAACTCGGGCAAAGTGAACTGGGCAGACCTAGACGAATAGATTGTACAGAGTATCAGCAATAGTGTATGATGATCAACTGGGAGTGGCTCAGCCATTCTCCAAAATTCTAGACAACCACAAAAGGACCCATAAAGAACAATGGTGCTCCGGTTCAGAGGCAGAAACCATGAAGTCCAAAAGTAGATTGATGCAGGCTTCTTTTTTTGTTTGCCTTTATTGTGTTGAGCTTGCTTTCTGCAGCAAGGCTAACGTGGAAATATTTTGCACAACCTCAATCATCTATATCAAACTGCTCGTCTTACCAAAGAGTGGCTGAGGGAGGAAGAGATTTTGGAACTCAACTTTTAAAATGACGGTTTACAAAAGGTCTTACGTGTAACTGGGATACACGTCACAACATAAAAATTATTTAAAGCTAATAGAAAAAGGAAAAGAAAACACCTATAAATAAAAGGCAAAGTCAATACAAGCAGGAAGTGGGCAAATGTGTACGGTGGTTAAGTTGAGCCCTTGGGGAGAGCACCCAAGACAAGACCTTTCCCCTCACTCTGCTGCCCGTCCCTCCCTTGCAGGATGCAGGTCTTCTCTTTTTCTTGTTTTGGTTTCCCCAGTCTTTTTTTCTTGCCTTCTTTCACCTCCTTCCTTCCCCCCGTTTTCCTTCTTCACATGGACCCATTCCATGCCCACTCTGGCCACGCCCTCCGTTCCCGCCCATGCCACAACCCTACATTATCCTCCCCTTCCCCCTCCACACCGTCCCTTCCCGCTATTTTCTAGCCTCGTTTTGGTCTTGCTGCTGCTGAGTTTGCGCAAGGCCTCATGTCTTTTTCTTTCTGGCCCTCCCTCTCGCGCACCCCCACACTTCCGACCACACCCTTTCTTTCCATTGGCTCCCTCTTCTCCCAGTTTACCCGGAGACTCGGCGGCGGCGGGGGCTGACAGGAACTGCAGAGTTGAGCTCTTGGCTGGAGGCTGGAAAAGGCCAAAGGAGGCCAGAGGAGATTGGAGGTGAAGTAGAAAGAAAAGCCAGAGAACTCGGGGCTGTCGGGAGGAGGGGAAAGAGAGCGCGGGGCTGGAAGAGAGCGGCGGAAGCCGAAGGCTGGCAGGTCACCCTTTGACCCGAGCAGGAGGAAAGGTCAGCTCGGGGAGGCGAGGCGCAAGGGTGACGGTGTGGGTGTCTGGGAGCTCGTGCCACAGTTTGCCAGATGGCATCTGGTAAGCTTGGGTTACAAGGCCAACAGGTGAGCGGACCTTCAGGACAGTCCCGGGGAGGCGGGCCCGCAGGTGCACCTGCGGGCTCCATGTTGAGTGAAGGGTTGGCCTGGGCTAGGGTGCTGGAGTCCACGTGGATTCGGCGTGGGGGTGGGGCAGAAGGCGGGGCCGACGGCCAAGGCCTAACTTGGTGGGATATGATGGTACCGGACTTTGGTTAGTTCCGGTTAACCCCAGCACCAGTTAACAAAAGGCCTAATGAAGGGCGGGGCTGGCTCCCGTTAACAGAAGCCGGTGAGCAAACGCCTCAAACCGCATTCTGGTGAAACGCAGCTGAAGGCGACAGGCCTTATTTTGTTAGGGGGAGGCAACGAGCGAATCCTCAGCAAAAGTAGCGGGTCCTTCAACACCACTGGGTGAACCCTGATGAGCGGAAGGCAATGGGGCCTATCCTATTCTGGGGAGGCTACGGGTGAACCCGGATTAGCAGAAGGTGGTGAGAGAACCACAAATAGCCCCATTAGTGTGAATGTGGATTAGCGGAAGGCAATGGGTCCTATGCGATTCCGAGGAGGCTATGGGTAAACCCCAGTTAGCAGAAGGCTGTGGGCCCCCAGCCCCTTTAATCTGGGCCCCAGTTACCAGAATGCAGCAGGGCCCCGGTGGCCAGAAAGCTGTTGTGGAGCAGCCCTTCTGTGTGAAAGGCAAGGGGCCAATCCTGGTTTGCAGAAGGAAGGCCGTTGTCCTGCCTAGGTCAGCAGGCTATGTGAGCCAGCCGAGTGAGCCAAAGGCCTGCACTGACCTGGTTTTCACAGAAGGTCCCTGGCTACGGTTTTCAGAAAGAAAGTGATGGCTCCTATTGGAGGGCAGCATCTGGGTGGGTGGCCCGGAGATCAGGCCTGTGAGACCGTGAAGCATCGGGTCCGGGGTGGCCCCTGACATAGCCTTCTTGGTTTCCCTGAAATAGGCCTCCAGAATGGGGCCGGAAGCCCCCGCCTCAGCACACTTCCCTAAGAGAGCAGGCACCGATGTGGACGATGACTGTTCCCATGGAGTCCAAATTGAGGAGGGAGAGTTGGACTGGCATCCCTCAAATGAAGAGAACGAGAGGCACCTACTCGCCTTGCAAATGCTGCCTTTTACCACAGACGAGACTGGCCAGGAGATGAGCCAGTTGGCTGTGCAGCCAGCAGAAGGGATGCACATCATGGAGCCTCAGGGAGAAAGTGGTTTACAATCCTTGCTAGGCTGGCAGCAATACATCAATGTCCAACCAGAGTTAAATGAGATGCCCCACCAGGATTTGTCCCGCTGTGTTGAATTAAACATTCCAGAAGAGATCTTTTCACTTGAAGAAATGGAGATGATAGAGAATTATATCAGGGATGAAAGTGCTGACTTTTTCAATGAAGATAAATGGATATTTGACTTCCCATTTGATGAAGAATTGTTAAAGGTAGGAAACGTTTACTATATATACAGTGTTCTTCAGGGCAACGACTTTTAGTCATTCTCTGCAGAATTAACAATGGGATTATTATTTTTTCCAATTAAAAAGCAAACCCACATAAAGTGCTCAGGGATAAATGTGTTACATGCCCTGAGATGGAGAGTGAATAAAGTGCTTCCTTGTATATTTTAGATGCATTTTAGCATTGAAATGATTAATTTTTATTTACATTTAGGATTGGGAAATACTAAGTTAATGTATTAAATCTGCACAAGTTTGATATTTCTATAAGTGATTATATTTTTCTGTATTAGGATCAAGACAAAGGTATATATGGGGCTGAATGGGAGGCCCAAGAGTTATGTGAAGAAAGAGAATATACTGATCCAAAAGAAGAAATAGTTAATTTTGAAACACCTAGAGACGGAGAAAAGGAAGAAATCATTCTGCTACTTGCCAACTCAGAAATAGAAGAGCATGAAGATATACATTCACCACCACAAGACCTTGATGAGGTCTCCCAAACTGCAGCAAATCAAGCAGAGACAAAGGGTAGGCAAAATTGAAGTAATTTCATGTCCTGTAAAGTGGATGCTGTTACAAGTGGGTGATTTTTAATTGTCTTCAAAATATTAAAAACAGATGACAAATGATATCTGATGAACTCAAGAATTTTTTCCCATTCAGATATGCTCTTTGGAAATTTTGGAATTTCCATATTGGAATATGACTAAAAATCCAAACTCTTCTTTCATTTATTTTTGTAGAGAATTGTCGAGGGCACTCACAGGTTAACTGCCTTGCTTGTCCAAAATGGCACTTGAACACAGTCTTCCTGATTCCAAAGCTAGCATCAAAGCTAACTATTTTTGAATAAATTAATTATTTTTTTGAACAGCTCAAACTGTTATAACTGAATATAGATTTAACTTTAAAACTGCAGTAGAAATGCATGTATGATGTGTTCTCACAGTTAACTTTCTATCTTACCCTGGAGCTTATTTGCACAGAAAAGGTGTCACAGGTTAACACCTTTAATGTTTCACACATATTAAAAAAAAATCCATTTTTGTAATATTGGTAGCTTCTTATTTGGGGTGCTACAGACCGACCTCGTTGCTTAGAGTGTCATTTTCTATTTAATTTGTTTTCTACATAGCAAAACAAGGTGGCTATATTCGATTCATTTCGATTAGTATATGGTATTAAATGGTGATTTTAGCGACACTCTTTTTAAAAAATGATTTTCACATGTCACAACAAAAGCTTAATTTTGCTGTTTTCAACCTGAATGAAAACAAGTGAGTCTCCATTTCTTAACTGTTAGTACCATCAGAAGGAATCAGTTATTTTTGTTAGATTATTTCACAGGTCAGCAGTCAAGAATTTTTATGGTAGCTGTTTGGGGACATTTTGGTAAATTGGAATTTAAAGAAAATTATTCTCTCAATTATTCACGGTTGAAAACTAGTTTAAATTACAATTCCTTTTGAATATATTGTTTACATTTTACTTTAATATTTTAAAGATCCTCAGTTTCACTTTTAGAGATGCTCCTATGCTGAGCACAACCCTTTCCGTTTCATAATAAATGATTTCATAAATTGACTGGATCAAAAAAGATAGTCAGCAGACTGCCATTACTGTGGTGCTAAAATCTATCAGAGTTTCGCTATTCTGGTGTTTAGATAATACATGTGATCTCTTGTTTGACCCATATTTGAAGCCATGTCTACCTTGTTACATCTGCCAGAACTTACATTTTGCTGTTATGGCCATTGAGAATTCAGAATTATCTCCATATCACAGTAATAAATAAATTTTGCTTATTTGACGAATTAGAAAGGAAATTTTTTTTTAACTGAGTACAAATTGTAGAGTTCCATCCTGATACAGAAGAGATATTTTCTAAAAGATTATCCTGGCAGAACACGATTTCTGACAAGTTGCAAAGACTTTAAAGATATGTATATTTTGATCACCAATCAAATTGTGGTTTTATGGAACAGCAATTTAGCTTAAGGCTGAAGATTTTATCAGCGGAAGATTACCCACCAGGGAATGATATTTTTTAGCCATAAAAACTGCTCATCCCACTACTGATCATTACTAACCCTATAACCTTGACCACATTATTTAAACTTCCTGACCTCAGTTGCCTCATATCTAAAATGAAGGGGTTGATCCAGATGGCTTCTGGAGTCCCTTCTAACTTTAAATCCATGATCCTGTGAAATCATAAACTCTGAGACGCTGTGAGTTGCATCCCTCACTACATGCACGGATTTAGGAGCATACACATTGATGAAGTCACAGATATTGTAAAATATTAAGTAAATTCATTTTCTAATTAGCTTGATGTGTTGGTGGAGTCATCCTTAAATGTTTGGTGCCTACAATACAAGCGGTGTTTTCCTCCCTATTGTTTAAATATGGTTCTATCTGTTCAATGTGTAAATGAGGGGTTTTCAGGGTAAATGTGTTTAATGGAATATAAGGGTAAGCACATTTTCCAAGAATGAAGAACATTTTCAGTAAGTGAATGTGAATACAATATTTTTCTCTCTAGGAACGAAATGGACTTTCCACTGTGAAATCTGCAAATTCACTTCTTCCAAAATGTCAAGTTTGACTCGTCATATGAAAACACACACTGCTGAAAAACCTCATATGTGTCATCTGTGTCCAAAAGCCTTTCGTACTGGTACTCTTCTACGGAATCATCTGAATACACATACAGGTAAAATAACTGTGAGAAATACATTTATTTGATGATTATCAAACCCCAACAAACTTCATCTTTTTACACAGAATCATATTAGCTGAGTAGAGTAAGAACTGCATATTACACTAGGATTAGAGTTTGAGATGGAGGTGGTTTCAACATGAAACATTTCAAACAAAGCCAGCAGATGAGTAGCATACTCTAATTACATATTTGCAAGTAAGGTCTTAAAATTATCCAAAAACGTCATGTAGGTAAGCAACACTTACTGATTAACACAAAATCCTACTTTTGAAAAGGAGTTGTAACTTAAGGCAATAGGTTTGGGTAGCTGTTGTAGTGCAGGAGATGAGAAGGAAAGTAGGGAAAATGGCTTTTAAGTGGGTGAAAAGTTTTTAAAACCTCCAAGAATGGGATACTGCCATCTTAAAGAGGAATGTATATATTGGTAGTTAATTATACATGTTCAGGAGAGACAAAGTTAAAAAGGGAGATTAATCCTGGGAGAGGAAAGGATAGAGGAATACCCACGTACATTGGGGTGAGATGTCTAATCGTTTATGACTTGACAGTCACAAAATTGAATTAAATTTGAAGGATATGCCAACACACTCCTTCAATATCAAATCAAGTTGGAAACTAAATACTTGAATCATAAAGTGTTCAAGATAACTCTTTCCTCACTGTGGGAATTAAGAAGGGAAGGATTCAAGAGGTAATAGTGGTATGTTTTTAAATTTTTCTGTTTTTTAAATGTTAAAATCAGTCATCCCAGAACGAAACCACCTAAAGTTAATTACAAAATCCTAACTGTTGTCTTTTTAATCTTCCCTTTTCTTAAATGTTCTAGGTCCAGACCTGAAATATTATCCCCTTTTATTAATGATGCCTTTTGATGTAGCAATGTAAATATTTGTTTTGTGATCTATTTAAGAGTTAGCATGATCTCATATCTCCATATCTTTCATTTATTGCTAGGAAACTTAATGAGTAAACTTCATTCACAAAATTTCAAAGTAAAAAAAAAAAAATTTGTCTTTTACAGGCACCAGGCCATATAAATGCAGCGACTGTGAAATGGCATTCGTGACTAGTGGTGAACTTGGGCGACACAGGCGTTATAAACATACTCATGAGAAAAGATTTAAATGTTCAATGTGCAATTATGCTAGTGTAGAAGTAAGTGCAGTTCTAGATGCCTGTCATACTTAATTTTCATATGGTTAAAGTCTGATGTTATCTTACAAGAAATTATAGTAGTTATGCTTTTTATTTTTTAATAGTGATGCATACCAAAATGTTGATTTGTACATCTAGTCTAAAAACACACTTTTAAAAGGCAATTAAGATAAAAAATAATAAGCCATTTTCAATGTTTGCTAAAGTTCAAAGGGAAAAATATGTTTCCCATTTTCTTGGGGTTACTTAGCGGTAAGCAAGAAAAGTTGTACATAAGTGCCATATGAATATACTTATGCTAATGTAGTAAAATCTAGAAAAATTAATCTGCAATGAAATTTTGAGGCTACTTTCTTTGCTTTTGCAATGAGCATTTCTCGCAATCTGAGATTTCAGTGTAGTAAGTCATGGTTTATATCTATCATGATTTTGTACCTGTCTTTAGCATAAATTTCTGAATGCAACTATGTTTAAGAAATACCAGACACAGATTGATATTGGTTACCAAATATTTTAAGGTAGAATTCACTTATATTTATTGTTAGGAGGATTTCAACATAGATTTTATCTGATCTGTTGATGTGTATGGACATGGACATCTGATCTTTTGACGTGTATGGATAATTATGTTCTGTAACATTCATATACCAAAACTTATTCAGCCATTCTCCAGCTGATGGGCATCCACTCATTCAGTTTCCAGTTTCTTGGCACTACAAAAAAGGCTGCCACAAACCTTTTTGCACATGAAGGTCCCTTTCCCTCCTTTAACTTCTCTTTGAGATATAAACCCGGTAGAAAAATAGCTGGGCCAAAGGATATGCACAGTTTGATAGCCCCTGGGCCATAGTTTCAAATTGCTCTCCAGAAGTCACAATTTCAACAACAAGGTACTAGTGTTCCACTAATCCCCTCCCACATCTGGCATCATCTTTTTCTGTCATCTTGGCCTATCTCAGTGATGGGTAGTGGTATCTCAGAATGGTCTTAATTTGCATTTCTCTGATCAATCTATATTTGAATGGGTATTCTTCATGTAATTTCTGTTTTCTTTTTACCAGACTTACTAGCCAAATTCCCATTTCCTTTCCACATTTTTCTTCTAACCCACTTTTAAGATCCTTTTTGAACACTTCTTAGAGAACCTTGTGAAATGGGGACCAACTTCATCTGGTGATGATTTTTCTTTGGGATCCTCAGGGTTTGAGACATGTTCTTCTCTTGCTCCATAAAAGTTATCTATGTTAGTTCTTTTTGCTCATTTTGTAAAAACACTGAGGTTCACTCTTAGGGGAAATGGGTGATAGCCTCTTTACTTTGCCGTGGGGCTGGTGCTGCTGACTGACTTCCTGTGCTAGGTAGCCGTGGCCAGGTCTCATATGTTTCTGGGGTTCAGAGTCTCCCTATTTGCCTCTTGTTCTTCCTAGAAGCGCCTCACAACTAATCTGCTGATCGACTGGCTTGTAACCAGGACAGAGTAGCCTGAGAGCCTCTCAGTAGATCCCTCGCCTCCCTGCTCTGTGTCTGTGCTCAGTAGCTTCCCCCACTACCTGATAGAAACAGACTTTTGCTGAACTTTTTCCAAAGTATCTTCTTCTAGAAACTTGTTACACTCCATGTATTTGTGGGTTCTGTCACTTCAAGACCATGTCAGAGGCCTTTGAGCTTCCTTAAGATAATATAAACTTTGCAAGTGTTCAACATATGCTATGCATAGAAAGAAATTGAAATAGAGGCAGTTGAGCAGCTAAATCTGAAAATTTCCCTGTATAAAGTGAAAGCCAATGATAACATTGCTTAGAAGTAGATTTTAACATACTGTTGTTAAAATGCAGATTAAAATATAAAATGCCCCATCATGTAGTATACTTGTTAAGTTATTTTTCAATCGTTTGTATTAAATGCTTTGAAAGAAATAATTTATTTCAACATATATAAGCATGACTAGATATTTTAAAGCCTGACAATTGTTTTTTTTCCACTTTTTGGTTTTACAACAAAGTTTCTATTTTTGCATCTTTCACTTGTGCATTAGGCAAGCAAATTGAAACGTCACATACGTTCCCATACGGGAGAACGACCTTTTCCCTGTAGTTTCTGTAACTATGCCAGCAAAGATATCTTTAAACTGAAAAGACACATGACATCTCATTCAGGTAAATGCTTTTTTGTATTTAAGTGTAACCAAGTAACACCATGTTCAAATGTGATAGTTCAGGATAATTACCAATTAGTTCTAGAATTGTATTTTATAAGAGAATTTTAGAATTTATATAAGCATTATGGAATTATTACAGAACATATTTGGAGCTAAAGTGGAGCTCATAAACGAGCTAGGACAGTCTTTTAATTTTAGAGAAGAGGACAAAAAGTCCCAGAGCATGTAAAGGACTTATCAAAGGTCACACAAGTAACATGGTTGAAATTTGAATATACATCCTCTGGGTACCGATTGTCTTTCCAAATCTCATGTTATTTCTGCTGCAAAATTACATCCTGAATTTTAAATCTTGAGATTCTTTAACATGCATACGTTTCAGTAAACGTTAAGAATAGTCACATATCCCTACGATTTTGTGCTTAAGGTATGCTCATGTAAGACTACAACATGGTCTTTTCTGGATTTTTGTTTCATTTTCCGATGTTTCCTTTTCTGGCTTTGTAATACTTTGTAGAGCGCAGAAACTCTGGACAAGTATACTGGAAACAAGGTGTTAAGTCAGTAGAATTAATGAGATACTGGTTCTCTAGTTCACATATATATATATATATATATATATGCTTAGTACTTAGTATGGTGATATAATGGTTCTCTAAGTTCACACATAATCAGTATGCTGTAATGATGTAATTACAATAAGATATACAAGGGCTAGGAAGCACTGGAAGATAGACATTCTATCTTTGACCTGCCTGGTGGTGGCTCTCATGCCTCCTGCACTAAGATCAAGACTGGGCCAGAATAAAGAATCTAGACTCTGTTCTTGACCATGCTCGTGGTGTCTGTACTGCTGAGATCAAGGTCCGTCAGAAGGACCTCCAGAGTTCCAGCCCTCTACAATACTTAAAATAAAACTTCCAAAATAAATCTATACACTTTAATTAGGTAACTTTGTGGGCCACTGATTATTATTCAGTGGATCAAAAACCATAGAAGTAGCTTCTTTTTTTCCCAATGGTCCCCTAGATCCTTTCTTTGATGGGGTTGGACTGGACTGCTAAGATCCCTTTCAAGGCCAAGTCTATGTTCTTTTCATTTAGCTGAAGGCATCTGATTTAATTAGGTACCTAGAACTTCAGAAAGGAATCCAAATGAACAGGTAGGGTAAAGAATAAAGGTGTGGACAAAATTGAGATACAAACTGGCTTCATCTTCCATTTTCTTTATCCCCTGCATTTGTTAGGATGTTTCCCCCCCAAAAAAAAAAATTATCTCGAATTTACTTATGTTGAGTCCTTCCCAGTGGCTTCTGAGTTCCTTGAGGTGGGGGGTTTGAAGTTACTTTGATCTTGTATTTTCAGTGCCTTGCAGATTTAGCAGAAGTAGCAATTTTATCAGTTCTTTGTTTGAATTCATTTGTGTGCATTGAACCCCAACGTGTCTATCATTGTACTAGAACCGCTTATTTATTTTTAAGATATTTTGTTTTTCCCCAGTTACATGTTGAAACAGTTTTAACTTTTTTTATGTGTTGAGTTCCAAGTGTGATTTCTCCCTCCTGTCTTTCCTTCCCTGCCCTGTGAGACGGTAGGCAGTTTTACTGGACCCATTTAACCCAGCCACATCCATGTCATCTGTCATCTTGACCCATAGGTGAGAAACCGTATGAATGCTCCTTCTGCTCTGCCAGATTCAGCCAGAGCGGTACCTTGAAAATACATGTACTACAGAAGCATAGTGGAAACGCCCCCAAACATCAGTGTCCACACTGTGCTACGCTCATTACAAGAAAAAGCGACCTACGTGAGTAGTTGATTGTTTTAGTCACCTTGACCTTGATTTTCCTTCTCACGCGTGCTGATTTGGTCTAGCTGCTAGAAGTCCTTTTTTCACAGAGTGATCTGGTGCCCCCTTGTGACTACAGTGACGAGTACCTGTCCATCACTCAGTGACCACACGTTTGTAGAGCTGAGTTTCAAAGCTCTGTCACGGACAGTTGCCTTACCGGGCCTCTGCAAGAAGCCTGGAAGGTAGGCAGGACCATTGTTCTCTCCACCTTGTCCAGATGAGGATACTGAGGCTAAGAGCAGTTGGTTGACGTGGACAAGGCTAGGAACTGGGAAAGAGAAGATCAGATTGCAGGTCTGACCTCAGAACCAGTGGCCTCCATAATAGCATCCTCCTTCCCATTGGTTTTGGAGATTCTTGACTTAATATTTAAAGTCCAGTAATCAGCTTGAAGGAATTGAAAACATTCATTTGAATCATGCAATCTTGGCTATGATTCAGTTTGTGTCAGTTGGAATTCCTAACAATCAGGGTACTTTTGTGATGAATGCTGAAAACAACCAACTAATGATATTACAGGAGTTTTAGCATAGTTTACATTTCTCTTAAAAGACTCTAGACTCTTGTTCCCAGGTATCTCTTTGATGTCTTTCCCAAATCAGGATACTGATAATTGTCCTCGGATCTAATACTTTAATGGCTCCCCCAAAAAGGAAATTATTACTTTAGCTCGTTGTTACGTGAGGAGGATCTTAACATAAAGCAGCATGGATTTATTTAACAAACTAGAAAACTTCATTCCAAGACACCCCCCACCCCCCCACCCCGACCTCAGGAGGATCTGAGTTCAAATCTAACTTCAGACGCTTAACATTTCCTAACTGTGTGACCCCGAACGAGCCACTTAACCCCAGTTGCCTCATCCAAAAAAGAAAAGAAAAAAGAACAAGTCACTCCAGATGGCAGAGTGGAGAGAATCCCGACCCCGCATTCAGGAGGATCTGAGTTCAAATCTGACCTCAGACATTTAATACTTTCTACGGGGTGATTCTGAGCACCTCCATCAACAAACCAAACATCATGTATGGAATAACCAAATTTCCCAAGTAAGTTGGTGGGTTTGCCCTAGCCAATTGGCTTGCAAATTGCGGTATTCTTAACAGAAGCTATTTGCCTAAGTAGGAGTCAGCATCAGTGGGATGGATCAAAGCTATGCAATGATCAGCCTTTTCTTTGGCTTCTCACACAGACTGTAGCCGAATTGTCATGCCCAAAAGCCTGATCCCCTTGAGCAGAAATCCCAATACAGCATGCTCAAGGGGGCCTTGATAAACATATCAATGAGAAGAGACACCCGAAGTGGTGGTTGGTTGTAGCTTGCATTGTATTCTTAGTGCTTAAATCCTCAGAATGTAAACTAGCCATTTGGAAACGTGTTCTTAAATTTGGAAATGGAAAAGAGCAACCTGGTTTCTCTAGAAGGTGGAGAGTGTGTGCGAAACTGTCTTTAAAACCATCCTCTGGTTCTCCAGTCCGTGAACATCAATATCTTATCCGAATGGTAAGTTCCAATCTCTAGGGATGAGTGTTACTGAAGTGAGATTCTTTCTAGCAGATGGCTAACTCAGAGAAGAAAAGAATGCCCCATCCTATTGGAAGCTGATGGGCACAAGATTGTTTTGTTAAATGCTTTTAGGTGTCCATTTGCGAAACCTACATTCCTATAGTGCTGCAGAGATGAAATGCCGTTATTGCACTGCTGCATTCCACGAACGCTACGCTCTCATCCAGCACCAGAAAACTCACAGAGATGAAAAACGGTTCAAATGTGATGTCTGCAGTTATGCCTGCAAACAGGTATGTTCTGTGTGAGTGTAATGAAGTTTTGGAAGGCATGGCAATAGTGTATGGTAACTGATAAGAATGCTGCAGGTGTTCCTGGACGTTTTAGGATCTTAGCGAACCCTCCTGTGTTTAATAGTCCTGTGACTATTTCAGAACGTTGGCACTAGAATACTGTGTTGTGCCACAGTTCTCTTTTAGTGTCCTGACTCAGTTTCCCTAAATTGGCTCTGCCGCAGTTTCCTTAATTGGTCCTGACTCCCTTTCCCTAATTGTTCTGCCTAAGTTTCCCTAAATTGTTCTGCCTCGGTTTCACTAATTGGTCCTCCCTCAGTTTCCTTGATTGTTCTGCCTCGATCCCCTTACTTGCAACCCCCCCCACCCCCGCTCTGGTTCATGAAGACTGATATAACTCAGGGCTGTTTGCTCTAAGATTATAAATTGTCAGTGTGTAAACTCAGAGAGGGGCAATCCGGACATTCTGTCTCTAGCCAGACACCTTCTTACCTCCCTGTTTGTAAGAATTTATGGTCCTGTCCCCCAACCTGTCGGAAGCGGATTTATAGTTCCTGCCTGGAGATTCCCCGCTCACCATTTGGGGGTTTAGACTCAACCCCCCGCCTTTGTTTAGCTTCTGTGTATAATATGTCATAGAGAACTCATGCCGGATGCTTGGATTCTTGGAGACGAGAGTCTCATTCAGCCCTGGGTCCAAACCATGGATGCATTTGGTCCCAGTAAATCTCTCCCTTTCAAATAAATTATTAAATACTCTCTAATCTCTATCTTGCCTCAGTTTCTCTGGCATGACAACTGAATGGACTCCCACCACTGCCTGCTCCTCCCTCACCCCATGATGAACTGAGGGGGGAAGGGTAAACATGTAGGCATGGATAGCTCCCAATATGCATCATTTGAAAGAATATCCACATGGATGAGGTCATAGATCCATTTCCAGATTCAGAATCATGAAAAATCTCCCACAACCTGGTGCTTTAAAATTTATCTCCTATTAAAGATACTTTTGCCATTGATAGGTTAAAAATAGGCTCATAACAAGTCAGGACCCGCCTTTGTGCCATCTACAAAAGATCAATTTCTTTTTCTGACCAACTGATCTCTGTCCATGGTACCTGCCTTCTAAGCCTCCTATAAGCTCGATGCTTAGGAGTCGCCTTAGCTTCCTTCCTCTGCCTTGGTTCCCACACTCAGTTTGCAGCAAAGTCTTATACATTCTACCTTCACAATGTCTCTTGCATTCCTACCCGCATTTACAGTCTGACTTAGATTGCCACCCTAATTAAGGGTCTTTTTTTCCCTGTTAGCTTAGATTATTGTAATACTTTGCCTCCAGTTTCTTTGCCCCTCTGCCCACAATCCATCCTACTTTCCGAATCTCTGTGTCTGCTGCTGCTGAAAAAACTTGCAGTGCTGTCCCATTACCAGTTAAATGAAGCTCAGATTTCTTAGCATGGATTTCACGATGTCCACTGCTCAAGGTGACTGGATACTGAGAACAGTTAAGAAGTTGTTGTGGTAATCCGAAAAAATTCATGAATGCCTTTCCAACTTTTACCAGATGCATTAGGTAGAATTTGTCTTGTCGGATGTTTTAAAAATTGTTTGCACTAACCTTTGAGAGTTAGAATATGCCATTTCTGGAGCAATTATTGACCATTCTAGAGGTCTTCTGATTTTAAAGTAGAATAAATCTGGTAAACTCAGCATCATTATATAATTTATTAAATTGCATGTTCATGTTAGCAATAAAATTCCTGTACGTATAAATATGATAATTAGCATTCAAACTCATAACTTATTTTTGCAGGGGAAAACATTAATATGAGTTTCAGTTACGGGACAGTGTGTAGAAATCTAGAAAATCATCAAGTAATGAAACTACCAGATATAATATCTAATCTGTGTGCTTAGCTGTTCAAGGGCAAGGAGAAAATGGATACATCCAGATAAATTTTTTTTTTTTTTTTTTTTTTTTTTTTTTACAATATCTTGTGTGCAAGTCCTCAGTCTTTCTAGGGGAGATTTTTCTGAGATCTTTCAAAATTGTAAACAACCAAATATTTATTGAGGATATGCTACCTACTAATTACCACTCTAAGTTTTTAAGAGAGAACAATTCATTTAAAATATAATACATGGAATGACTGCTGTTTTAGGAATTTTGCTTACTTGGCTTTTTCCTTTCTAGGCACAGCACATGACAATACATAAACGTATCCACACAGGAGAGAAACCATTTACCTGCCTTTCCTGCAACAAAAGTTTCAGGCAGAAACAACTTCTCAAAGTTCACTTCAAGAAATACCACGATGAAACGTCTGTACCTCCTGTTCATGAATGCCCTAAATGTGGCAAAGGTTTTTCACGATTGGTAAGTTAATTTAGAAAGACAGTTAATTCTAGACAGATTCTGTTGTGATAGAGATGAGAATCATATTAGAAACACACTTTTCTCTATTGCAAAAGCTTTGCAAGGCACTAAGTACATGTACTATGGCTTTATTATTCCAAGGCACACAATTTAGACACTTTTAATACTCTAAAATGTCATTATAAAACCATTTTTTCTTCTTTGTTGCTTTTTAGGTTTGGGATTTTTATTGATCCTTTTTTGTTTGTTGCAAGATACTGCTCGGGAATGACAGTATTACTATCTATTTCTCCCTTATAACAAAGAAAACCAGTCCATGAAACAACTGATGCAGCAATTAAGTCAGGCAAAACATGCTACATTTCCCTCTCAGTCTGGTGCCTGTTTACTGAAAGGAGGGAAATGTCCCATCAAGGACCCTTTAGAATGAGTATTAGTAATTGTACTTAATCTAATTTCTAATGTCCTTCAGTGTTGTTTTCATTTATATGATTGTTGTAGTTTTTTGCATTGTTTCCTGGCTCTAACTTCTTCATTCTGCAGCAATTTATCTTACTCTTAATTTCGTGCAACACAATATTTCATTATATTTATCCACCATACCTTCTTCAACCAGTTCCCCAATTTTGGGCAGCTACTGTGTTTTTTCAGTGATTTAGCTGCTTCCCAATGGGATGCCGATGGATGGATTATTGTGGCATGTGGGTATTTTTTTTTTTTTTGGTTCTTGATACCATCCAGTGGGAACACTGTGTCCAAAGGTATGAACCTCTTAAAGTTTAGATAAAATAGACATTTGACATGAATCATTCATGAACATAGCACTCTAAAAGCTGATGACACATATGCCAATTGCTGCAAAAGCTTTTAGACTTCCCCAAATCATAACTTTTTATTTAACTATTTTACATATTTAATTTGAGGCTGTACTGACTGTTAATAAGTCTGACTCCATCGAGAACTACCACATCCTTTTCTCTCATTTTTCCTTAAAAATAATTTTGGATGGAAAACCCAGTGTTAGAAAGAAGTATAATCTCACGTTAAAACCAATATACCCGGATGAGTACAGAAGAAATTTAGAAAAGGGCACTAGTACTTCCATTATTCATTACCTGATAGCTAAAATTGAATATACTTAGAACTTTCTTTCTAATTTTATCATGCGATTGTAGAGCACTGGACCAAGAGTCCAGAGAAGTGGATTTAAATCATGGTCCTGCCACTAACAAACTGTGTCATCTTGAGCAAGTCATTCTTCACTGGGTCTCATTTTCTGTCCTGTAAATTCAGAGGCTTGGAGAGAGTTATGTCTAAGAAGGTATCATGACCTAGTGGAGAGAATGACCAGAGTCAGAGAGTTTGAATTAAGTCTGAACTTTGCCATTCCTCACTCTTGTGACCTTGGGCAAAGAGGTGTCCATTTTGGGGCCTCAGCTGCACTAAGTGAGGGAGGTGGGCCTAAATGAGATATTGCTCTGCCTTCTTAGCAACAAAATCTGATCTTGCTATACATTATGATGTTTTATCAAATGATAGCAATTTCTTCTTATTCCTCCTGCACATTCATAATTCTTTAAGTTTGACTTTACTTTCGCCTTTTCCTGACAGGATTTATTAAACAAGTCTATGGTTGCACATTTAAGCAAATGCTATTTTTGTGAACTGAAAATTCTCAATAGGCAAAGTTTGGGAGTTTCTATTCATTTTTACAGGATCTGCATCATTCTGTTAATTCTACAAAACAATGAACCCTTTAGTTATACATGGATGAAAATATCTGTAGTAATAAATAGCATCATCTTTATTTGTACAAGTGGTGAAAGGTAGCTATGGCTCAGTGTTTTCTCAGTATTAATGCCTTAAATCGTAAGTATTTTACTAAAATATTAGTACTTTCATTATGTTGACTCTGAAACATTTTACCAACAGAATAATATGCGCAAACATTCTGAGCATTGTGAAGTGGTGAGAGGAAAGGCTGTTCCATCAGCAAAAGAGAAAGACCAGAAGGGCCCAGAACAAGGTGCAAGGGAAGAAGGTAAACACTGTTTCAAGAGTCACAAGAAATTCATGAGATCAAGGATAGCAATGTAGATTCTCTGGCCTTATACATTAGAGGGTGGTTTTTGTATTTCTCCAGAAAAGTTGGACCATTTCTACTTGCTCTTAATAACAGATTAAAACCATATATTTTGTTTCTTCGGGTATTAAATACATCACTGGAAATACAAATAGGAAAATGCATTATTTTAAATTATATTGCTAGTCTGTGACTTTCCTAAATCATTCCATTGAACCTAATGAATATTTTTAATTTTCATAACATAATAGATTATGAAATAATAGTATTCTAGGGATAATCAGTAAATTATAATGTAGACTTCAGATGTCATAATATTCAAACTCTATGCAGAGAAAAATGCAGAACAGCATCCAGAGTACATATTTATTTGTTTATTCCTAAAGACTATAAAGTATTACTATTGGAGACATACTTCTAATTTTTTTCTTTTATTTAAATAATGAGCAATGCATAAACAATTTTTACCAAAAAATCGTGGATATTGATTTGAGTAACAAATGTATGTTTAGTTATGATAACTAAACATTTTCGATACAATAAGACAATTTGGAAATGTACCCATCTTTGGGTAATTTCTTGCAATTAAAAATCCTAATACAAATAAAAATCAGCAAAACATTTGAAGTTGAAAGATTGATGTAATTAAAAATGGCCCTCCAAATTTGTTGGTGTGGCTTAGACACTTGATAACAACACATCTTTGTTAAGCTCAGAGTTAAAATCTAGTAACTGCAAATCTTGACTGTTGATGCTTATTAAGGTTGGAAATATTTTATAAATAGACAAAAGTTGCATCTCAGTTCATATTTATTTTCCCATTTTCAGACTACCTTTGAATCTCCAAAATTTCTTCAGATGGAGACAATAAAAGGCAAAAAAAATTGATGACAATTAAGATAGGAACATTATGACCTTATTAGCCCATTTTGAATAGATATGTAAGGATTTAATTGAACATTAGTATCTTTTAATATGAATCAAAGTGTGGGGGTAAATAAGAAAAAAACATGAAAAGGGCAAACAAAACATAAAAGTAAAATAAAGTTCCAAGGTGATTCATGTAAAAGATGAATTTTAGTATTAATTGGATTTCAAACTGCCCAAGGTTTAAGAAATTAATGAAACTGAGCCTCAGGAATGCTAAATGATTTGGCTAAAGTTGCACAATTAACAAGTGTCATGGATTCTGAACTTCATGCCTCCAAATCCAGAACACTTTCTAATATGCCAAATGCCTGTTTTCCCATGTTGGCTTCTTTTCGCTGTTGTCAACAGAGAATTCTGGTAACCGTGATAATTTCATGTTAGTCTTCACTACCAGAGCAAAGCATAAAATTAATGAAATTATTTTGAACAATGGAATTGAGAAACTTCATTTTGAAATTGATGCTTTCTCTCAATTTTTTTCAGATTATTATCTAATGCTTCTACTTTATTCCACTGGTGAGAAGAGAACATTTTGCTTTTTGGCATACTAGTCTTAAATAGCCTAACTATTGATAAAACTCTTGGGAAGATAAAGTTCAGTGTCACTTTTTTTTTAAACAGGAATTCGAAACAAATTTAAAACACTCTTATTGATATAAATTATTAACATTTTTAAAAGCCCCATTTGATGTTTTAAATTAAAGCTGTTCTTCCTTCTAATGTTTGTCGCAGTAGAGTAGTCCCTTGGATGTTCGTGGCCCATAAGAAAGTATATCAAATATTATGAATAACAGCTACTCATGGCAAATATTTGGAATGATTTTTTTTAATCCCTGTTATAAGCTTTAAGTTTGCTGGGGTTGGGAATAAAAATCTGTTACTTAATATGCTTGATAACACCTAAGACAATGCCTTAGATGTGTCACTCAGCAAACAATGATTGATTGAGCAGCCAAACGAGAAGTAGTAGAGAAATGGATTGTAACAGCTTTTTTAATGATACTATTTGTGTCCTGTTTCTAACAGAAATAAAAATGTTTGGAAAAGAATAACTTGGATAGTTAAGTTATGAGATAAATGAAATAAAATATTTGTTTGCTAGAATATATTTCTGATTTGGAGTAAAAAGAGCCAATGAAATACTCAATTGATCTTCTTTATATATATATATATATATATATATATATATATCTTTTTGGGACCTAAAACAACCATACCAACAGAAGGGGAAAAACGGAAGTATCTATATTATAACATCATTGTGGATTAATGCTCTAAAATACTTGATTTTATGCTTTAGATCAAGTTACATTTCAGCATAAATTTATACATTTGCAGTTTGTAAATTCTGATTTTAATTTTTCATTACTAATGCTTATTGTGGTCTCTTTTTTTCCATATAAAGTTATTGAGGAGATGCCAATTGAAGATATTTCCATTGTCAACATAGAGAATGCTACCGTTGAAATGGTTCCTGTTGTATATGGGACAACAAGTGATGTTCAAGAACCACAAACAGAAATTACTTTTGAAATGATCCTCAACATGATAGAAAAGTGATGCACTTTCAAATTTTGCATTTCCTTTAAGTACCTCATTTTTTGTTTTTTTAGTGTCTTTAATTCTAAACACAGTATGAATGCATGTTTAAGAAAATTTATTGTAAAGAACTTTTCAAATGTTTGTAGTGGTGCCTAGATTTGCATATTTTCTAGGGTTAGAATGGTTAGAAATCTATTGAAGTTATTTCTGTTCATATCAATTTTGTGAAAGGGCTTACAATTCTGACTCAGAGCATCTTAACTTTAAAGGCATTAAACCAACCCAGGTTAGGACATTTTCAAATCATAAGTAATGAAGAATGATATTAATGTTACTCTTTTGAGGATAGACTACATTATATGTGATCTTATGGCAACTGGTCGTCAAAAACAGAATCTTTTTCTGTTTCTTTAAATATATGAATTCACAGTATTTCCAAATAATTCATGCTGTTTAAAATGTATATTATTTAGAAAAAATTTAGAGCTCTTGCATGAAAGCTGACACTGGCATAAACCCTAAATTAAAACTTTTAGTAATAATGATTTTATTTGACTTATTTTAACCTACATAGAAGTTTGAATTCCTTTTATGAAATAACCTGAAAAATAACTCCATATAGAATGAGAAATAATAACAAGACTGCAATCAATACTGAATATAATCAATAGAGATTTACTTTTTAGAATTTTTATTATCTGTTATTTATGTTTTAGACAGATGCAAAACTTCCCTAAATTTAATATGAGATAGCTTAGCTATCATTTGTTATTCAAGGAAGTTTATAATTCCAAAGGTAATTGGCAAAGTGAGCAATATTCATTATAGTCATGAAACTACCTATTTGTGAGAAAGGTATTGTATTTTAACCTTGTGTTTTTGACATGGGAATATTGGACCTACTTTTTCATAGCATGAGACTTGTTATATCATTTCAATTTCAAATTAACGATTATGTTTATTTATGATGAGCCAATTTTTTCTCTTTTCCTTCATGGAACAATTACTTAGTATGTTTAAGCCCAATTTTTCAGTGTTTGAGAGTCACTGAGAAGTCAATTCAAGTTCCAAGATTTTGATATATTTTTTTAAAATGTTCCAAATATAGAAGCTCTACACATTTTAATATATATTGGAAAATTAATTTAGAAGAATTTAGATTTTGCAGTCTAGTCTGTTATTATGACAATCATTTTATTATATGGGAAACTTCTCAAATTTTACTTTTACTTCAAATAACTTTAATGAAATGCCTTTAAAAAAAACCTCATGAATTATGACCCTTTAAAATGGTTCATTTTGTATAAAAAATGGGACACATCCTTTTGGCAATATCAGTATTGACTTTAGAAAAAATTGTTGAGACGGGGAAGGTAGCCATGACATTCTGAAAGAATGCCTTATTACATTTCATATTACTAGAAAGTTTAAAATGTTTGTGCTGAAAAATGTTCAAGTGACATTTTGAGACCTCCGAAGACAATAATAGGTTAAGAAGCAGATAATGAAAAAAAAAACCGTTTTAAAAACCAATGCTGCCTCTGAAGACCACCAAAATACTAAGAAAAAATTTAAAATAAAATAAAAATAACATAAATATTTTGAATATATACATATATTTAACTTCCTAATCCTCTGTTTGCATGGAAAATATCCATGACAAATTTTCCCTTTCCATCCAGATATTCTTTTTGCTCTAATGACTTCTTCAATTTGTTCCTATCATTATATACTGCATTTGGAGTGGGAAACAATGACAGATCTTTCCCCAAAAGGAAAGTCTTTTTTTAACATCAAAAAAATGTACCCACTTGATAAGTTTGACTTGCTGTGTTTTCCAGGATGGAAAGTTACCGAAAAATCTTAGTAATTTGTATCATTAATTTATACTAATCGGAAAAAGGTAATGTTTAACTGTTGTTTGTTTCAGTAAGAACAGTAAGTCTAGTTATATATGAAGAAGCAAAGAGACAAGAACACCTATATTAAATTGAAAGAGAAGTATTTGTTGAGCTTTACTGTGACTGAGTTTTGAATGTTTGGTTAATGGCCTGCCTCTGGCATGATTGGGCTTAAAATAGTTTTGATGTCTAGTACTAAAAAACTCTAGGCAACAGACAAATCTTGCATAATTTAATGTCTTTTCTTAAGTCACAAGTGTATGAAAAAAGTTTAATTGAATAAAGTTTGCTTTTTAAACTAACTTGATACCTTGCAATTTTATTTTGTTATTTTGTTAACAACCTGCATTACTTAGTTTGAGGTTTGTCACTGAAATGTTTTTCCCCAAAATTTAACAGTCCATTTATTTGAAAATTACAAGAATTTTCTCCTTTACTGTCAAGTGACTCAAATGATGTCTGTAAATGACTTCCATTAAAATGCTTAGATTACCTCAAAACGATGCATAATATTGAGCACCCACTGATTTTTTCATTTTGCCTATGCTTTATGTACCTACAGCATAATGAAGTTTTTAAAATATTTTCTCTCATATCTGACATACCTTGGACTTCAGACTTAATCACCTGTCCAGAGGGGGGGTACCATGGCGTCAATAGGATTTCTATAAAAGCCTTTTCCTTGCCCGCTTCAGACATTAATTCCCCTACCAACCATACCTGACACTAAAGACCCATCACTAACTCTGTTTTTTACTCATGAGTTTGCCTAACCATAAGTCTGATAGACAATAAATTCATGTTCTTCAATTTTTTTGTCAATATATCCCTTTATATCAAAATTATGTATTCATTTGGACCATATCTTGGTAAATGGTTCAAGATATTTCTCTAAGTCTGATTTTTAACTAGATTGCCAGATCTTCCAATAATTTTTCCAAATAATGTATCAAAGTTAATCTTGTAATACAATGATCATACATTATGACCAAACAGGATTTATACCGGGAATGAAGTGATGATTTAACATAGAGAAAATTATAAACTATTGATTATATCAATAATTAAAGTAACAAAATCAATGATTATATTAATAGATGCATAAAAATCTTTTCATAAAGTATTAGAAACTACTTGAATGTATATGCACAAATAGATTAATCCTTAAATAAATAAATTTATATTTAAATAAAATCCAAAGACATCAGCAAGCATTATTTCTAATATGGATCAGCTTTGCCAGTAAAATCAGGTGTGAAACAGAGATGCCCATTATCACCAATATTATTCAATATTACATTAGAAATCTTAGTAATTAGCAATAAGAGACGCAAAAGAAATAGAAGGATTCAGAATAACAATTAAAGTAATAAAACTATCTCCTTTTGCAAGATATGGTGACATATTCTCAAAATCCTGAAGGCTCAACTAAAAAAGTTAGTTGAAATCATTAGTAATTTTAGCAAAATAGCCAGATATAATGTAAATCCACCTAATTCACCAGCATTCCGAAATATCACAAATAAAACCTTAAAAATAACTCGACAGTTTTAAAATATCTGGGAGCACACGCCCCCCCCCAAAAACATACCACCACTACCCCCAACAAGGAAGTATATGAACAAAACTATTTTTAAAAAACTGCTTATACAAATAAAAGCAGATTTAATTAATTGGGTTCATGGGTAGGTGGGGCCAATATAATACATTGGAGATTTTGTTTAAACTATATATTCAATGTCATTCCAAGAAATCAGAAAAAGCTTTTACTGAGTTGGAATAAAATAATAATAAAAATCAGTTTGGAATAACAAAAGTTCAAGTATATCATAGGAACTAGTGTAGAAAAAAAAAAAAAAGGTAAAGGATGGAGGTTAATTAGTACCAGATCTGAAATTATATTATAAAGAAATATTTATAAAAAATGTCTGGAACAGACTAAGAAACAGAAGAGTAGATGAGCAAACAGAATTGAAATATAATTTATAGGAGCAAATAGCTATAGAAACCGTGTGTTTCACAAGCATAAAGTTTTAAGTTTGGGAATTTATACCTTACCAACAAAACCCAGTGAGAAGAAACAGTAAAAGAAATTCCACTTAGAATAACTTTAGATAAGATGAAATATTTCAGAGTCTACCTGCCAAGACAAACTCAAAATATGGCATTTACAAAACACTTTTCACATAAAGACAGATGCATGCAAATGGTGAAATATTAATTACTCATGGGCAGAGCAAGCCAATATCCATAAAAATGACAATTCTATCAAATGTATGTATTTAGTGTGATAGCTTTCAAACCACCAAAAATAATTTTATGGAACTAGGAAAATAATGACGTTCATGTGCAAGAGCAAAATGTCAAGAATATCCAGGGAAGCAATGAAAGAAAAAGCCAAGTGCTTCCAGACTTCAAACTGTATATAACAAAGTGGCGAGCGTCATAACAATCCGGTATTCTTGTTCAACTACTTTCAGGCCCGTCTCACTGTTTACTGGGGTTTTCCTGGCAAAGATTCTAGAGAGGTTTGTCATTTCCTCCTCTAGCTTCTTTTACTGACGAGGAAACACAGGCAAATAGGGTGTAGTGATGTGACTAGGAAAAAACAGGTAACAAGCATCTAAGGCCTGATTTGCACTGAGAAGGCAAAGTCTTTCTGACTCCACAGCCAACAACACTCCATCCAAGGCACCACCTAGAGAGCAGACAGGGTTATGGAGAGACAGACCGAGAGAGAAAAAGAGGGACAAAGAGATAGACACAGAGACAGACAGACAGACAGAGAAAGAGAGAGACAGAGACAGAGATGACAGACAGAGAGATAGTGAGAACCAGAAATAGAGACAGTCACAAAAAGAAACAGAGAGAGAGAAAGAGAAAAGATAGAAAAAGACAAAGATAAAGAGAGTGAGGGAGATACAGACAGAGAAACAGAGACAGAGAGAGATAGAGAAACAGAAAAGGAGAGAGATAGAGTCAGAGAGTTAGAAAGGTACAGAAAAAGGCAGACAATTGGACTGACAGAGAGAGACATACACAAAGAGATCGACTGAGCGAGAAAAAAATAGAAAAAGAGAAAAACAGGGAGAGGTTGGGAAAGAGGGAAGGAGAGAGAGACAGAGACAGAGAGAGATAGAGAAAGAAATAGACACAGAGACAAAAAGACAGGCAAGGCGATAGTAAGACAGATAGAGAGACAAGACTCATAAAGAAAGATGATGACAGATGGAAAGATAGAGATATAAAGACACACAGAGAAAAAGATAGAGAGACAGAGAGAAACACAGTGTGACTAATAAAGAGAAACGGACAAAAAATAGACTGAGAGAGACAGAGATGTAGATAGAGAAACAGAGCAAGAAATGTAGAGACTGACTGAAAGAAAGAGCAAGGGACACAGTCAGAGAGAGAGAGACAGTGAAACACACACACACACACACACACACACACACAGAGAGAAAATAGAGCAAAAGAGAGAGCAAAAAAGAGACAGAGGGATAGAGAGATAAAGAAAAGTAGAGATACAGATAAAGAGAAAGACAGACAGACAGAGAAAGAGACAGAAAGAGAGAGACAGAAAGGAGATTTGTAATGTTCTCTTCTCTAAAATATAATCATTCTCTGGGAGCAGGTTTCTTGGGGGCTTCTGGAGGCAGCCTTCCTTTCAGTTTGGAGAAATAATCACCTCAAATGCAGCCAGCTGTTAAAAGTTCAGATCCTTTATTGTTTCTTTCAAAATAGCCCGATTAGCTTTCTTAGAGGCCTATCTCTCTCCTTGACTCCGAGAGCTCTTGTTGCTAGTCCTTTGCCTCTGCCAGCTTCTAGCTCTCTCTGAATCCAAAGCCTCCAGCCACAGCAAAGGTGGAAGCTGGAATGAATCTGACTCCTCCTCCCAGAGTGGGCTTGTGGGTTCCTGACTTGTGAATGTCCCGAAGTCTCTAGTTGAGGCTCCCAGCTTATATAAGTTCTCTACATGGGTGAACTCTCTGAAATGTGTGAACTCTTAAAGGTGGGAACTCTAAAGTGTGAACTAAGTACATAAGCATTGTCTCTCTCCATTCCAGTGACTTAGCACCTTGTTTCAAGTTCTGGCCCATAACAGAGACAGAGAAAGAAAGAGACAGAGAATCAGAGAAACAGAGACAGAAAGAGAGACAGAGAGAGACAAAGAGAAAGAAAAAGACACAAAGAGATAGAAAAAAAAACACAGAGATGAAGAGACAGAGAGAGACAGGTAAAAAGAAAGAGATAGACAAAGAGAAATAGAGAGAAAGAGACAGAAAGACAGAGTCAGAGATATACAAAATAAGAGAAAAAGAGAAAGACAGAGACAGAAAGACACAGAAAGAGAGACAGGTAAAGACAAAGATAAACAGAAAGGGGGAGGGAGGGAGGGAAGGAAGGAGAGAGAGGCAGAGGCAGAAACAGAGATAGAGGCAGAGACATAGAGAGACTGACAGACAGAGAGCACAAGGGAGAAAGAGAGAATGAGAAAGAGAGAGAGACAGAAAAAACCAAAGAGACAGAAAGACAGATAGAGGTAGAAAGTGAGAGAAAGTGATAGACAGATGGACAAAAAGAGATAGATTGAGAAAGTTATATACAAAAATCAAGAGCTTGACAGAGACAGAAAGAGACAGAGGCAGAGAGATAGGAAAAGTAAAAGAGAAAAAGAGGTATAATGACACAGACAGTGACAGAGATAGACAAACAGACAGAAATAAAGAGACATAAAGAGAAAGATATATAGAGAGAAAAATAGAGACAGAGAGACGGTGAGACAAAGACAGAGAAATAGAGACAGAAAGAGAGAGACAGAGAGAGAGAGACAAAGAGACAGAGAGAGACAGACAGACAGACAGAAGAAGAGTCAGAGAGACATAAAGAGTGAGAGACAAAGAGAAAGACAGAAAGAGGAGAGAAAAGACAAAGAGAGACAGAAAGACAGAGAGAGAGAAAGACAAAAAGACAGAGAGAGACAGAGAAAGACAGAGAAAGAGAGAGAGGAGAGAGAGGGGGAGGGGGCGACAGAGACACAAAAAGAAAGAAAGAGAGACTCAGGGAGCAAGAGACAGAGAGAGCAACAGAAAAATAGTGAGACACAGATAGAGATAGAGAAACAGAACAGAGTTAGGGAAATAAACATATAGAGTTAGAGAGATAGAGTGAGAAAAAGAGACCGAGAGATACAGACAGACATCCACTGACACAAACACATTGACAGAAAGTAATTGAGAGCACAGAGAGAGCAAAAGAAAGAGAGAGAGAGAGGGACAGAGAGACAGAGAAAGAAAGACAGAGATACTAAAAGAGAAAAAGAGGTAGAGAGAGGAACAGAGAGAGAGAAGAGAGAAACAGAAGAGAGAGAGGTAGAAAGAAACAGAGAGACACATAGAGACAGAGAGGTAGAAAGAAACAGAGAGACACATAGAGACAGAGAGACTTAGAGAGACAAAGAGGAGAGAGTGAGACAGAGAAAGTCAGAGAGAGAAAGAGGAGAGACAGAGAGAGAAAAAAGAGGGAGGGAGGGAGGGAGGGAGGGAGAGAGAGAGAGAGAGAGAGAGAGAGAGAGAGAGAGAGAGGGAGTAAGGGACGCAAAAAGAGACTCACACAGTGTCTCTCTCTCTCTCTCTCTCTCCATATAGATATATATGGAGAGACACAGAGACAGAGAGAGGGAGACTGAGTGAAAAAGCAACACAGTGAGAGAGACAGAGAGAAACAGAGAGACAGAAAGAGATAGAAAAAATGTGAGAGATATTGATAAAAAAGAGATGCAAAGGGAAAGATATATAGAAAAAAGATAGAGACAGAAAGAGAAAGAGAGATAGAGAGAAGAGAGATAGACAAACACAGAGATAGAAAGACAGAATGTTAGAGAGAATGAAGAGTGTAATGGGCTGAGGTTTGAGTTGATGCACTGAGGTCCCAAGTACGTGAGGCTAGATAGTAATTGGGCTATACTCTATTAATATACATGATTGGATAAAGAATGATCCCTGCCCACTCTCCGTGCAAGTCCTGATGTGTTTTATGGGAAATGACGATTTTGGTGGGTGGAGGCAGAGAGAGGAACAGGAAGAGAAGCTGGGAGAGATTGGCCTGGATTCCATACTCTGAGCTGCTGGTCGTGTGGCTGCTGATCTAGCTAGCTTCTTGACTCAGCTGCACACATTGCTATCACCGATTCTCTTCCACCTCTGATCCTTCTTCACTGAGAATAAAGACTGATGATTTTCCCCTAACCTGAACTCCTGACTCCTGCTGATTTAAAAATACGCAGTCTGCACAGAAGAGAAAAAACACAAAGAGACAGAGAAAGAAAGAGAGAGAAAGAGAGAGGGAAAAACCAATCTTTCAGAAGTTGGGGGAGAGAAGGATGCATAGAGACAGAGGAAGATAGAGTAAGAGGGACACACACACACACACACACACACACACAGGCAGTCAGAGAAAGAGAGAGAGACAGACAGACAGACACAGGGACAGAGGTAGAATGAGAGAGAGAAAGACTGAGAAACAGAGCAACAGAGGGATATATGTATGTAAAATTAGATGAGAGACAAACTGAGAAACACAGAATGAGGCAGAGCAAAAGACAGAGAAAACATACAAACAGAAATACAAGGAGAGAAACAGCAAGAGAGATAGACTCAGAAAGAGAGAGAAAGAGAGACAAACAGAGGTACAGGGAGAGAAATGAAGAGACAAAAAAAGAGAAGAAAGGAGAAAAAGGAAGATACAGAGAGAAAAACAGAGATAGAAAGACAAACTGAGAAAGAAAGGCATAAACTGAAAAAAAGAGAGACAGAGACAAAAAGACAGAGACAGATACAGGGAAAGTGGGGCATAGACAGCTAGAGACACAAAGAGAGGGAGAGAAAGAGAAATAGAGACAGAGAGAGAAACAGATACAGAGGCAAAGAGACAGAGACAGAGAGCAAGAGACAGAGACAAAGAAATAGAGAGACGGAGAGAAAGAGAAAGACAGATACAGAGAGACAAAGAGAGACAGAGAAAGAGAGCTGTAAAGACACAGCAATATAAAGAGAGAGACAAAGACAGAGACACAGAGAGAAACATAGAGAGACAGCGAGTGGGAGACAAAGAGAAAAAGTGACAGAGAGACTGACCAAGAGAAAAAGAGATATGCAGAGAGAGATATGGAGAGCCAAAAAACCAGAGAGTGGCAAAAAGACATAAAGACATAGAGAGAGACAGACACAGAGAGATAGAAACAGAGAGAGAGAGAAGAGAGAGATATAGAAAAAGAATTTGAGAGATAGAGATAAGGAGACAGTGACACACATGCACACAGAGAAACAAGATTGTTGTACTTCTTTGTTGTATTCACTCTAATTTCTGGGTTGAAGAGACTTTTCCACTCGATCAGGATCACAGGCTTTTCCACTTAAAACAGGATCAGAGGCTTTTCCACTGAAATCAGCTGAGTGTCCTGTCAGTCCCTGTTCGGGCACCAAAATGTGAAGGTTTTTCTGGAGGCAGCCTTAGTGTCAGTTGAAATAAATAATTACTCCAAAACCGCAGCCGGCTGGTAAAAATGCAAACTTTTATTTCTCCTTCCAAATTAGCCCGGTTAGTTGAGGCCTATCTCTCTGCCTGGCTCCAGGAGATCTTGCAGATTTGTCCTTGGCTTCTGCCTCTGCTTTCTTCAGCCTCCAGCCAGCACCACGTTGGAAAATACAATAGATCTCTCTTGCCTCAGAGATAGGGCTTGTAGGCTTTTCTTCCAGAGGGTTCTGTCTCCGAGCCCCGTCGATGTTTGGGAGAAAAATTCTCTTGAGTCGCTCACTGGAACTGTATTTATGCTACTTCTCTGAGAGTGGGATTATGGGATATCTCCCAGCATGCTCTCTGAAATCTCCCAAGCATGTGAACTTCATTGAGTTCTTAGATACTTATGAGCTCTCTAAAGGTGTGAACACAAGCATTGTTTCCATCAGTTGTACTCAGTACCTTGTTTCAAGTTCTGGCCCAAAATATCTCTTTCTAAGATTAAATCAACTCCAATGGCTTAACACTTTGTAAAGATTCCAACAAAGGAGGAGCAGGACTTTGGGCTGGCATGAAATGCCATTGTTTGAAGATCCAAAAATGATGTGAGCTGTGTAGACACCACATGATAGTTGCAGTTCAGTCATGTGAAGAATTCACCCTGGCCATTCTCTTTGGCAAAAGATAGATTTATTTAGGGGAATGGGTTATGGACAAAATGAAGGGACGCAATAGAACCAGGAATTGTAATTATGAAATACAGTGAGAGACCATAGAAAGGCGTTTTAATAATTAATGATGGAAGGGGCGAGGTGTTTAGTTGAGCTTGGCATTTGCTAGGAGCAAGGGAGCCCCCCCATGAGGTTGAGGCATGTCCTTAGCTGGCAGGCTAAATCCTGAAAGGGACTGAGCACCCAAAAGAGCTGGATCTAAGGAGGAGAAGGGTTGGGAAGCAGAGTGGAGAGAGGAGAGGCGCCACGTGGCATGGGGGAAGGGGAAAGGGAAAGATACTACCAGACAGAGTGCCATGGCAGACTGACCCAAAGGAAGGTGGCTCATAAGTAGATTTTAATAGGGAAAATTTGATGTCAAGGACATGACTAGGATTTCTGATAGGGCATGGCAAAGTGAGACTTCTCCAAACTTCTACAGAGGGTAGGTCTCAGGATTTTGGTGTAACTTGGATTTCACACTGGACCACCAAACCAAAGGGTGGAACCATGAAAGTAGACTGCTCTGAGGTCCATTCCCTGCTTTATGAATTTGTTGAGTTTGAAATAAACTGAGTCCTGGGTGTAGAGTTCTAATCTTTTCACCTTTAGGTTTCTGAAGGTTTTTGATTAGGACTTTTGGTAGTTAATCTGAAATTTGACATTGAAAATTCTATATGAATTATTTACATACTCTGTTGACTTGGGAAGGTGAAGGCTTAGTCCACCTTTCCCTCACTGGGTATGGCTTCTCCTTAGAAGTGAAAAAACAAAATCACTTACTGGAGCTCACTGCTGCCTTACTTCTGCTACACCCTCACCCATCCCCATAGTTGAATGAAATGAATTTAACATTAATTGCTTCTATTGTTGAAAGGAATGGTTTGTTTATATAATGTTAATAACTGAATGTTTTTATTTTTCAAGTCGGAGGTTGTTTTAAAGCAGTCATTTGTAATGCTGTATCAAAACAAAGCAAGGCACTTCTAAGAGAAGTTTGTTAGACTTATGGTTAAGTGTAAATTCTTTGAAAATGGTTATTTTAAAAGCCATTCAGCAAATTATCTCATTTATTAAATACATCATGGTCTCATTGCTGAATGAACATAATAGCAAATTGCTTTCTTGAAGTTCCTAGAGCAGAATTTCAACCTAACAATCCAAACATCTAGTTTTGGCTGTGCTCTGCAAACATATGGCATAGACAGTTTAGGATTTAAAACCTGATTAGTGAAAATTGCTATCGAGATGAAATCTCTTGGGGTTATAATTGATGCTGTTTTGAGTTTTAAATTTGGGAGCAATTATCTGAGTTAAATTAGTAAGCCCCCATTTGAGAGAAATACCACTAAGTTAATCAAACAAATTCCTGAGTTGGCTATAAGGTAGGATTGTTAGTTATTATAATCACGCCCCTGCTTTTTCCTCCTCTATCAAATGTCTGTAATCAGAATAAGTGGTCAGTAGAAGCCATAAGCACAATTCAAGTATAAAATATCTTGCTGTTTTCAATCTGAAAATATTTAGTCATTATATCTTATAATTAAGTAAACAAATAATTTGGCTTAGTGATCTATCTTTTGTTAGATGTATATTTCCGTCTGAAATAAGGTCCTTAAAGGCCCTTATGTAAATGTAAGAATAACTGATACAATTGTCTGTGAAACCTGTTTTTATTGATTAATGAAACTGAAGCTGAAATATCCTTCATATGGTTAGAGAAGAGGATTTTAGTTTTCTTAGAGGGATGATGTAACTTATGGAATGATTTGTGACATAAATGGGAAAGTCACTTTTATTTAAGTTTACTATTAATGTGGGAATAACATTTATTTGTTTAGTGTATATCGTGTTTTCTTTTGAATAATTTATATTGAAAAGCTGCTGGCCAATCTACCTTGGCCTTTTCCCCAGCCCATCCTACAACAGACTTTGACAAAAGAGGCAGGGGTTTCTTTAAAACAAATACTGGAAGAGAGGCTTTATAGATATGTCTCATGCAGAAGTCCAGGTTACTCTCTATCACTATCCTGCTTTTGACAGATAAAAGAGACCTGTTAATGAAGGATTTTGTGACTACCTCTTATTTTGATGGGATTCCCCCTTTTTGAGAATTGCTTTTAGGATATAACATAGTCTCTATTAAAAATACGATGCTTAACTAGCTATTTACAGACTCTTTAGGGAAGGCACACCTCCCAAGAATGAGGGTTCTGCTCTTTGTACTTGTTCTCTCTCTCTAGTTCTCTTAGATTTGTTTTCCTCTAGGCTTTGAGCAATTCACTTTCAAATAACCAGCACTAGATAGCTGTATTAACCAGCTTCAAGGGTCTGACCCAACCCACTGGATCTTCAATCAGCTCAAGTTCCTTCAAGTGAGACGACGTAGGATGACCCATCTCAACGTCCATTCTCAGCAGGAAGTAGTTTCAGAAGATGAAATTGCTCCATATCCCAAAAGACTTGGGGCCCCATTTGTTTAAGAAGGAACTGGACCTGATTGGTGAATGGACCCCAAACTACCCAGTGTCTGAATGGGTTCCATGTAGGGAGTCCATTGATTCAGTGAAGGAGGGAGATTATTAATGCTACTGCTGTGCTACAATAGTATTTGGGGCTTAGGATGGGGACATCGGTTTAAGATTGGGTTAATATTATTGGGAAAGATACCGCACAAACAATTCAGCTTGATGCTGGTCAAATTATAGCATTATAAAGACTTGACTAGCCATAGATATGTAGGTACAATAAGTATTTGTCCTCATAGAAAAAGAAGATTTTATGGAACTGCCTGTCCAATTTGGAATAATGTTTGGTTTGCTACAAGGACTGGACATTTAGAAAATGCAATTCAAAGAGTAATCTGGGAATAGATATAATAGATATAGATCTTTTAGGAAGATTTAGCATCAAGTTAAGGACTTAAGGCAAGCGAGAGATACCAATGTCTGGGTAGCGTTGATAAAGTACCGTGTAAAGAGGCTGAACAAAAAGCAATTTGTATGTCTATGCTACAGGTTGTCCCATGCCCAGATAGTACCGTTTCCTTTGGGTACAGAAAAACCCAATTCAAGTGTGTGATCCTTCTGTCCCCAAAATCACATTCCTGGGGAGATTTGCAGTGCTTTGTTCTACCTTCCCCTTCTGTAAGGGAATCAATCAGGCTACATTAGTCCCACACCTCCGGAGATCAACCAGCTGTCCTCTCATGGCAGGGTGAAAGATTCCAAAATCTGGGGCCTGCAGTGGCAGATCCCCAAGTCTGGAATGTGACTGAGGGTAGCTCTGGCCGTTTCTCAAATGAGTGTGACCCAAGCAAACCTTGGGGGCTATTGTGGAGGCAGCACTCTCCAACCTGCTTTGCCCAAGACCTGAGTGGACACCGGGGCACTGACCCAATTGGCTATTCCTTTTACCCTGGCATTCGAAGAAGTAAAACTGAATCAGGAAGAATTAAGTCAAGGATAGAAACTGATGAATTTAAGGCTAGGAATCTAGTTCTGGATTTGGGTCATTCCTACTCTAGTGAGTAAATATTATTGCATAAGTTACACCAGAAAAGCAGGGAAGTGAATAACAGAATAATGAGATGCTGCCAGCAGAATGGCATGAGAAAATAAGATGACTCTAGAAAGGTTATGGGCAGGAAGAGGAGGAATATTTGTTACAATTACTAGGAGTAGTTTCACTCCTAGTACAGCCCTATCAAAAGAATTGGCAGAGAATTCAGGGATTACTTATCCATCTTGTGTAAGGAGATCTGTGCAGGGGTTAAGAGACTTTGATGAAGTGGGATGTTAAAAAAATTGTTAGCCAAATTTGAGGAGTTAGAAAAGGATGTGGAAACTAAATTATTTTAAAAAAGAAAAAAGGGGGAAATTGTGACAAATGGGTGGGCATCTCTTTGGTTTCCACAGTTATGAAAATTAAATTGGAGAAATGAAACTTAAATTAGAAAACTAACACAGTTAAATGTAAGTTCCTTGGGGACAGCAATTGACTTTTGTATTCAGGGCCCGAGATTTGAAAAGAATCTTTTGTTCTCTGCCCTTACCCTTGTGTGTGTGTGTGTGTGTGTGTGTGTGTGTGTGTGTAGTTGAAGAACTTCCAGCAGCTGAACTTCCAAGGACATTTAACTTCCTCTTCTGTATTTTTAGTTTCTCTAGGTCTCTGTGACCTGCGTGGGTATGTTGAGTGGTAGCCAATATGTACTTAGATTTTAGACATATGTATTTAACCTCGAATGATGACATTTATCGCTGTTCAAGTTACCAACATCTGGACAATTAGTTGTCTGATGTATGGTTCCTCCTGGAACTAGGGAATCTGCTGTTTTTGGCAGGAATAGTATCCAGTTAAGGGATGGGGGGCACCTATTTCTTAATGATCTGCAACTCATGATGTAATCCTTGGTATCTAAAACCTATAAAAACTGTATACCTTATCTCCTTCTTTAGCCCTTGTACCGTGGGCTTTCTCTCTTTCCCTCCTCACGGTGGAATTGCTCATTCTCATGAGAATTTATTAAATAAACAACTTTTCTGCTTTTTACTTAGAGAGGTCTCTGAGCAGTCATTTTTGAATAGGATTTTCTATCCCTCACAGTTTTGGGGACTTGGTCCAAGATGAGTCTTTGGGAGACATGGCTGCACACCCCGAATAGGGATAGGTGCGCCCACGGGTAGTTTTTCCGTGGTCTCTGGCTCTGAGTGTGTAGCCTCCCTCCCTCTCTGACAAACGACCTGAGGCAGAGATACTCAGTGAAAAGCAGAATTGAAAACGAAAAGGAGAAATAGAGTCCTGCTGGGCCACAGCGGCAGTCTGAAAAAAAACATGTGTTCTCGAGGTGAGCTTGGAAAGTCTGGGGTCTATTGGCTGGGTCAAGGGAGACCCGAGGGACTAACCCTCCTAAAAATTGCTTTGGTGGACTGCTATTTACCCAATGGTAAAGGACTTTCTAAGGAGACGCTCTCCGGTGACTGTGGGCGTGAGAGTAAGGAAGGACCTCCGCTGACAATTTGGTTTGAAACCAAGTTGTAACGTGGGACAGAAGCAGTCCAAAGATTTATGTCAGGACATTAGCTAGGAAATTCAAGAAAAATAGAGCTCTGGGTCTGTCTGTGTGTGTATGTTTGTCTGCTTTGCATTCTGTTCTGTGTTCAAAGTTAGCAAGCTCATAAGAGATAAGAATCCAGCCTCTGTGTTGCAGGCAGTGGGTTAGGTAAGAAAAAGAAATTTGAAAAAAATCTTTTTCTCTCTCTCCCTCTACCTCTAGTTAACAGCTTCAGCTTTGTGGGGAGAAGGGGGAGGAGGGAGAGAAGGAAAAAAAAATTAAAATTGTTTAAGGTAAAGCAAGGATTTGGTGCTTAACTCTTTCCTGGCTTACTAAAGAAAAGAAGTTTGAATGGAATATCTAGGTAGATTTCAGGAAACTTCATGAACTAAAGTATGGGTTAATTTTAAAATAATTTTAAATTGGTATGTTGGAAACAGGAAACTGCAGTTATTGGAAGGGAGGAATAAAAATAGATTAAGAGAGGTAAATAGCTGAACACAGGGACTCTCTGACTTGTTGGATCTGTGGGAAAACTAAGCGTGTTTCTAAAAAATCATGCCAGGAGAAGAAAGAAAAATCATTATTAGCAAGTTTGCTTTCATGAAATTAGAGAACAAAAAGTTTAAGAAGATAAAATTGGGTAATTGTTTGTCTGCAACATTTGATTAAGAGTGTTGGGAACTTATATTTTAAAGAGGTACTATAATTTTGAAATTGAAATAAAATTGAAATTGGGGGAAATAATTTTGCTGCTGCCTTGCACATGTTAGATTTATTCTGGGTATCGTTATTAAACAAAATTCCAGTAGTTTACCTTGGGGGGGTCATGTTTATATCTCCCTACTTAAATGGTATATTGCTTTTAAAAGGTATTGGGCAATTGGTAAACTATAAGTTTTATGAAATTTGGTTCAAAATTAATTGTGAATATTAATGTTTAAAGTTTAAAAAAGGTGATTTAAAGACAAGGGAAAAAGAGAGATTGATTTACAAAAGCAATTAATAGTTTAAATGGAGCATTTAGTCAGGAGGGTCACAGAGAGACGGCTGTGAGACGGGATGTGTTTTTGCAGGGGGAGAGCAGCAGTGGAAAGCTTCAGCTGCTTTTGACTGAGGAAAGCAAACTGATTTGAAGGGGACACACTGCTCTTACAAGATGTTAATTGATTGAACATTTGTTTCTTTAGATACATAACGGTTTTTGTGTTTAAAGAATATAATCAGAAATGTGATATATATTTTGACAGGGTTATTTCAAAAAGGTTTAATTGATGTTTTTAAGAACTTTTCAGATTCTTTTATGTAAAAATAGGAAGTTTTAATTAACTGTATTGATGCCAATTATTTTAAAGGGACTCCAAGGATAATAGTTTTTGCCTCTGTCCTTTTGGTAATGTTTTTGTTATGGCCAATATGTAGTTTGGGATTTTTCTATGCATTGGGTATTTAAAAAAAAAGGCAAAATGATTGATATAATCTTCAATTTATGGAACATCTACTTGGGGACATAAGAATTGTGTGAGCATTCTGGAACAAATTTCTTATTGTTAAAAGTCTTACAATATGTAGATGATCTTGTGGCAGAGAGGACACACGCTTCTTTCTGAGCTCTCCTTCTTCTTCTTCTTCTTCTTTTTAATAGCCTTTTATTTACAGGTATTGTAGAACCTGGATTGATGAATATGCATTATTAACTAAGGCTTTAGATACTCATTTGTTAGAAGAGAAACCAGATATAGTGCAATGGGATCCAGAAGGAGAACAGTTTTGAACAACTTAATGGGCATTGAGGTCAGCCCCTGTATTTTGCCATCTTTAGAAAAGCCTGTTCATTTATATGTAAATACGGTAAATGGGTTGGCTTTAGGAGTATTGGCACAATTAAGGGGAGGGCAGTGACACCCAGTAGCCTTTTGTCAAAAATGTAAGACCCAGTGGCAAAGGGATGGCCTGTTTGTATTCAAGCAGTGGCAGCCACTGCACTTTTGGTAGAAGAAAGTCGGAAGTTAACCTTTGGGGGCAGTTTAATAGTGAGTGTCCCGCACCAAGTTCGATCAATTCTGAATCAAAGGGCCGGGAGGTGGCTAACTGATTCAAGGATTTTAAAATATGAGGCAATCTTACTGGAAAGAGATGATTTGGTTCTCTCACCAGACCATGACCTTAATCCAGCCACGTTCTTATCTGCTTCCCCTGGGGAACATGTGTCCCCTGAACATGATGGTCTAAATGTGATTGATTATAAAACTAAGATTAGGGAAGATTTGCAGGAGGCCCCTTTGTTAAAAGGTGCTCAATGGCTCATAGACAGATCCTCACGAGTAGTTAATGGGAAAAGGAAAAATGGGATATGCTATTGTTGATGGGGAGGACTTGACTGGTTCAAGCTGGATCCTTGCGAAAAGAGTGGTCAGCTCAAACTTGTGAATTAAATGCATTAAATCAAGCCCTAAAATTGCTTGAAGGAAAGAATGGAACCGTATATATGGATTCAAAATATGCCTGGGGAGTGGTTCATGTATTTGGGAAAATATGGGAGGAAAGGGAATGGTAAATAGTAAAGGTAAGGGATTGGCACACAGGGCATTGGTCACTGAAATTTTAACCAGTCTTATGTTACCTAAGAATGTTGCAGTGATTCGTGTGCAGGGTCACCAAAGAGAAGATTCATTTGAGGCAAGGGGAAACTGCTTTGCAGATGAGGAGGCGAAAAGGTCTGGAGAAGAGGAATCTAAGTATGGAGGAGATGGAGCTAATTCTGGCATTTCTGCCTCAGATGCCTCCACTTTCCCTTACCCCAGAAGAGAACCAGGAAATCCAAAGCCTTGGTGCTCAGGAGGATCAAGAGGGGCACTGGCTCCTCCCTAACGGCAGAGAGGTGCTGACCACAGCGGGTATGGGACATGTGCTCCCACATTTACATCAGGGCAGTCCTTGGTGTGGCCAAGACCTGTGTGACGTGGTGCTGACCAAGTTTGTGGCACTGGTTTGTACACAATAGCAGGCAACTGGCCAGCGGGTGTCCTGTGAAGAGGACGAATAGAGCAGCCCAGTGACAAGTCCAGAAAGGAGGAAGGCCCCCTGGTATCAGGCCTTTCCAAAGCATACAGGTGGACTTTACTGAACTGCCACTAGTGTGGTGTCTCAAATACCTGTTGTCTTAGTGGACCATCTGAGCTCATGAGTTGAGGCCTTCCCCCTTGCCCGGGCAACTGCCTCGGCAGCCGTAAAAGTCCTCCTTGCGCATATATCATTCCAGGGTATGGGATGGTGGAGCAGGTAGATTCAGACCAAGGCACCCATTTCACAGCTAAGATCCTCTGATCTGTGGCCGTGCTCTAGAAATATCATACCCCATGGCATCTGCCCTCATCAGGTAAAGTGGAAAGGATGGATAAGGAAATTAAACAGTAACTAAATTGGCTGAGACACAATTGCCCTGGACCAAGTGCCTTCCTCTTGCCTTATTAAGATTAGAATAAAACCCCAAAGGGATGTGGGATTATCACTTTATGAATTATTGTATGGTCACCCTTATCCAAAAGGGATTCAAAATTCTTCCTTGGATCCAATATTTGAGACCAAGGATTTGTTTTTAAGGAAATATGTCAGGTCTTTACTGTAACATCTGAATACTTTACAATTGAAAGGGCTTATTGCTCACACTCTTCCCTTAGGATTCACAGTGCATAAGTTCTAGCCTGGAGACTGGGGCCTGGTTTGGACGTGGAAGGAGGACAAGCCGACCCTGAGCTGGGAAGGATTGTTCCAGATCCTGTTGACTTCAGATACGGCGATACACAGCAAAGAGAGAGAGGTTGGACACATCACACTGGAGTCAAAGGTCCTGTGGATGCGCCAAAGAAGTGGGCAGTAGAGACTGATCCAGGAACCTTGGAAGTGTGGCTGAAATTACAGGAAACTTAGCAAAGACTGATGAATTGTGCATGTAAAATCTTTTTGACTCGTCTCATTTGGGGAACTCTCTTGGGACTTTTCTTGTTTGTACTAGATATTATATTTTGCTTAACTGTATTGTTAGGAATTAGGGATATTATATACCATTAGGAAGAATGGGGGTGTGAACCAAACCCAAGGGATTGGAGACTGTGCCTTTTATATGCATGTATGATTTTATATGGGTACACCTTTGTACTGGTACCTCGAGAGCAGTGGGGTATGAAAATACCTTTCAAACCCTGATCCAGACAATAGCCACTAGCTTTAAATTGACTGACTGCTGGATATGTGGGGGACCCAAACAACTCACACTCTGGCCCTGAGTACCTGTCCCTTTATTTCCAGCCTGGATATTGAGTAATAGATCAGTTGTACCTGTTGGTACAGGATTTTGGTCAGATCAGGAGGAACATCAGTGGAAATTAACTAATGCTGTCCCAGGAGGACATGGTTTAAATCAAACCGGCACAGGGCCTTGGATGGGAGAAGGTAAATGAGAATGGACTTTTACCCGCTGGCCAGAAAAGGTAGATATTCTAGATTGTAGTAAATATAAAAATAGAGAGAATAAAACAAGTATTGTTTGTGACGATGGGTCAGTGATTAAATGTAGTCATCATTTATGTATGTATGTAGTATAAATGTAGTCATGCATCAGAGGGGAGTGAAGAATGCTTGAAGGAATTTAGAAAGAAACCAACTTGTCAAACCCCCCGAGATTTATGGAGATGTTTAAAGTTAAACAGTACAAAGCCAGGTACTGCTAGTACTGTAATAGGGTGGAAGTGGGAAAAGAGTAATGGAACTATTAGAAGAATGTTTGGTAACTTCTGGAGTAATATAGATTTTACTGGGGAAAATGACTGTCATTGCACTTGGATGCCTGAAAAAACAACTTTGGAAGTGTAATTCAAAAACCATGAAAGGAGGACCATTAGGCCCTGCGATGTTAGATATTTCCCACTCTCAACAGGAGTTTTTATCTTCTGGCATGAGAAAAACCCAGCTTTAAGGAGACACTATTGGATTTGTGGTCAAACAGCATATACTCACCTCCCAAGGAATAGGACTGAGAGCTATTATATAGGTACAAGGAGGCCCAAGTTCTTCTTCCTTCCAGAAGATAGTGACAAACAATTAGGGATACGACTATATGATAATCTAAAAAGAGAAGAACAAGGCTTAGATTGTTCCCTAACTAGCATAGATACTTCTCTGACTCAAACAGGTGATGCTAATGGATGGGGAAATACATGCCCCCCAGAAAGAATCATCAAAGGATATGGGCCAGCCACATGGGCTCAGGATGAAAGCTGGGGGTATAGGACCCTAATATATATATATTAAATAGGCTAATTAGACTACAAGCAGTTCTGGAGATAACTGTTCAAGCTCTTGATTTGCTAGCTGATCAAGCCACTCAAACACAAGAAGCTGTTTAACAGCATCGACTAGGCTTAGATTATTTGCTAGCAGAGGAAGGAGGGGTCTGTGGAAAATTAAATTTGTCCACTTGTTGCATGCAAATTGATGATAATGGGCGAGTGGTAAAAGAAATTACAAAAGGCATTCGCAGAATAGTTCATGTGCCTGTACAGGAGTGGAAATGCCCTTTTGCTAATAGTTGGTGGACCTGGTTTGATGGTAGCTGGTGGAAATGACTTTTATGGTATGGACTAATTGCAATCAGTGGCATTACATTAATAACCAGAATAGTCCAATGGTCTCTATTAAAATTATTGCATCCAGAGGATGCTATTAAGATGATGATCCTCCAGAAAAGAGGCTGGAGAGTGCTGGAAGGAGATAATTCTGATAGTGAACTTGACAAACAATGTGTAAGTCTGTTAACTGACTTTGAGCAATGTCTAAGTTCTTCATAGACAATATGATAAAAATCATTTACATATTAGAAGGGGGAGCTGTGTGTGTGTGTAGTAGTAGATAAGGTGAAGAACTTCCAGCAGCTGAACTTCCAAGGACATTTAACTTCCTCTTCTGTGTTTTTAGTTTCTCTAGGTCTCTGTGACCTGCGTGGGTATGTTGAGTGGTAGCCAATATATACTTAGATTTTAGACATATGTATTTAACCTCGAATGATGACACTTATCGCTGTTCAAGTTACCAACATCCGGTCAATTAGTTGCCTGATGTATGGTTCCTCCCGAAACTAGGAATCTGCTATTTTTGGCACAAATAACATCCAATTAAGGGGTGGGAGGGCACCCATCTCTTAATGTTCTCCAACTTGTGATGTAATCCTTTGTATCTAAAACCCATAAAAACTGTATACCTTATCCCCTTCTTTAGCCCTTGTACTGTGAGCTCTCTCTCTTTCCCTCCTCACAGTGGAATTGCTCATTCTCATGAGAATTTATTAAATAAACAACTTTTCTGCTTTTTTACTTTGAGAGGTCTCTGAGCAGTCATTTTTGAATAGGATTTTCTATCCCTCACAGCCTTTTCCTGTTACTTTCCCCTCCTAAAATGGAAACTCCTTTAAGGCAGGGACTGGCTATGTAATGAGGAGTGGAGACTGATGTCTTATGTAACTTCCGTAACACCCAATTAATGTGGAATCAGGGGAGGGACTTGTGCTTCAGGATAGGAAATAAAATGCTGTGTTTGGAGTTGGGTCAACTCAACTAGGAAGTCATCCTTGCAAGAATGTAAAATAAATCTTTCCTGAATTCATCAGTGTCAATGGACTTGTTGGTAAGATCTTTTGTTTCTTACAGGAGTCAAAGAGAAGTGAGACACAAGGAGGAAAAGCAATTCAAAGCTCGACAAAGAACCCACCAGAAAAGCTACATCATAAATAAGGAGCTCAACCTGAAGACTCCAGCAAAAGGACAGCCAAAAGGTAGGAGTTCTTTGCACCAGGTGCTTCCTATGCTGGAATCCACTTTCCCCTGGACTGTGTATATCCTGGAGAGAGACTGATGTGGTTTATGATGTGGGATTTGGCACCAAATGATGTGGTTTGGGCACCAAAAGTGATTGACCATGTGAAGAATTCTCAATGGTCATTCTCTTTGGCAAAAAGTAGATTTATCTAGGGAAGAGACAAAAGGAGGGGATACAACAGACACCAGACATGGTAAATATTGGGAGAGCATAGAAAGGGGTTTTAATAATTAATGATGGAAAGGGCAAATTCACTAGTGGAACTTGCCATTTACCAGGAGAAAGAAAACACCCCCATGAAATTGGGGCATACCCTGAGCTGGCAAGCTAAATCCTGAAAGGGACATAACACCCCAAAAGAGCTAGCTATAAGGAGAAGTGGGATGGGGAAACATAGTGGCATTAAGAGATACTACGTGGCATGGGGGAGGGGGAATAATACTACTAGGCATAATACCATGAGACAGAGTGCTGGGACACACTGACCCAAAAGAAGGCAGCAACCACATGATGGTCCATAAATAGATTTTATAGGGAAAATTTTACCTCAGAGACATGACTGGTATTTCTGACAGGACGTGACAAGGTGATTCTTCTCCAGACCTCTGCAGGGGGTAGGTCTCAGGGATTTTATATAACTTGGATCTCAGATTGGATCACCTCCCTAGAGGGGGGCAGCAAGGAGCTAAACTGATCTCTACCAGAGCCTCTTCCTTGCCTGGCTCAGGGATCAATTCCTCTGCTAACCACACCTAATGCAAATGAAGACCTCATCAAGACTGTGTCACTGACTTGGGGGAGGGGAAAAAATTGGTTCCAACTCTGTTCTTTTTTTTTTTTAAATAGCTGTTTATTTTTCAAAATACATGCAAAGATAATATTCAACATTCACCCTTTAAAAAACTTTGTGTTCCAATTTTTTCTCCCTACCTCCTCCCCTAGACATTAAGTAATCCAATATAGGTTAAACATGAGCAATTATTCTAAACATAATTTCACATTTATCATGCTGCACAAGAAAAATTAGACGAAACCAGGGGGGGGGGGAGGGGAAGAAGGAGGGGAGGAAGAGAAGGGGAAAGGGGGTAGGGAATGAGAGTAAGAAAAAAAAAAAAAGAAGAAGCAAACAACAAAAAGTGGGGGGAAACACTATGTTGTGATCCACTCTCAGTTCCCAGTCTTCTTTCTGGGTGCAGATGGCTCTCTTCATCACCAGATCATTGGAACTTGTCTGAATCCTGGTCTTCACTGTCAAAGAGTCACGTTCTGCTCATTGTATAATATGGATGTTGCCATGTACAATGATCTCCTGGTTCTGCTCACTTCACTTTGCATCAGTTCCTGTAAGACTCCCCTGGCCTCTCTGAAATCATCCTGCTCATCATTTCTTACAGAACAATATTCCATAACATTCACATACATAATTTATTCAGCCATTCTCCAACTGATGGGCATCCACTCAATTTCCAGTTTCTAGCCACTACAAAAAGGGCTGCCACAAACATTCTTGCACATAAAGGTCCCTTTCCCTTCTTTAGTATCTTCTTGGGGTATAAGCCCAGTAGAGACACTGCTGGATCAAAGGGTATGCACAGTTTGATAACTTTTTGGGCATAATTCCAGATTGCTCTCCAGAATGGTTGGATGTTATCACAGTTCCACCAGTAATGCATCAGTGTCCCTGTTTTCCCACATCCCCTCTAACATTCATCATTATTTTTTTTCCTGTCATCTTAGCCAATCTGACAGGTGTGTAGTGGTATCTCAAAGTTGTTTTAATTTGCATTTCTCTAATTAATAATGATTTAGAGTATGTTTTCATATGACTAGAAATGGCTTTCATTTCTTCATTTGAAAATTGTCTGTTCATATCCTTTGACCACTTATCAAATTGGAGAATGGCTTGAATTCTTATAAATTTGAGTCAATTCTTTATATATTTTAAAAATAAGGTCTTTATCACCCTTACATGTAAACATTTTTCCCAGCTTTCTGCTTCCCTTCTAATCTTGGCTGCATTGGGGTTTTGTTTTATAAAAACTTTTTAATTCAATATAATCAAAATTATCAATTTTGCATTTTATAATATTCTCTAGTTCTTTTTTAGCCACAAATTCCTTCCTTTTTCACAGATCTGAAAGGTAGACTATCCTTTGTTCTTCTAATTTGCTTATAATATCTATCACTTTTTATGTCTAAATCATGAACTCATTTTGATCTTATTCTGATATAGGGTGTTAGGTGTTATTCAATGCTTAATTTTTGCCATACTATTTTCCAATTTTTCCAGCAATTTTTGTCAAAAAGTAAGTTCTTATCCCAGAAGCTGGAGTCTTTAAGTTTATCAAACACTAGATTACTATAATCATTGATTATTTTGTCTTATGACCCTAACCCATTGCACTGATCTACTACTTCATTTCTTAGTACCAAATCATTTTGATGACCTCTGCTTTATAATATAGTTTGAGATCTGGTACAGTCTTCATTTGCATTTTTCTAATTAATTTTCTTGAAATTCTTGACCTTTTGTTCTTTTAAATGAATTTATTTTTTTCTAGCTCCATAAAGTAATATTTTAGAAGTTTGATTGGTATGGCACTAAATAAGTAGATTAATTTTCATAGAATTATCATTTTTATTATATTAGTTCAGCCTACCCGTGAGCACTTAATATTCTTCCAATTGTTTAGATGTGATTTTATTGTTTGTAAAGCACTTTGTAATTGTGTTCATATAGTCCCTGTCTTTGTCTTGGCAGGTAGACTCTCAAATATTTTATATTATCTACAGTTATTTTAAATGGGATTTCTCTATTTCTTGCTGTTGGACTTTGTTGGTAACATATAGAAATGTTGATGACTTATGTGGATTTATCTTATATCCTGCAACTTTGAATTATTTTTAGTAGTTTTTTAGTTGATTCTTTAGGATTCTCTAAGGAAACCATCATCTGCAAAGAATAATAATTTTATTTCCTCATTACCTCTCTAATTCCTTCAATTTATTTTTCTTCCCTTATTTTTAAAGCGAACATTTCTAATAAAATATTGAAAAGTAATGGTAATAGCAAGCAATCTTATTTCACCCCTGATCTCATTGGGAATGGTTTTCACTTATCCCTATTACATATGTTTGCTGATGGTTTTAGATAGATGCTACCTATAATTTAAAGGAAAATTCCATTTATTCCTATGCTCTTTAGTGTTTTTAATAGGAATGGGTGTAGTATTTTGTCAAATACTTTTTCTGCATCTATCGATAAAATCATAAGATTTCTGTTAGTTTGGTTATTGATAGAGTCAATTATGCTAATAGTTTTCCTGATATTCCAACAGTCCTGCATTCCTAGTATAAATCTTACTATCCTGGTGATAACTTGCTGTAATCTCTTTGCTAATATTTAAGATTTTTGCCTCAATATTCATTAGGGAAATTGGTCTATAATTGCCTTTCTCTGTTTTGGCTTTTCGTGGTTTTGGTATCAGCACCATATCTGTGTTATAAAAAGAATTTGGCAAAAGTCCTTCTTCTATTTTTCCAAATAGATTGTATAGTATTGGAATTAATTGTTCTTTAAATATTTGTTAAAATTCACATGCAAATCCTTTGGTGCTGGAGATTTTTTCTTAGGGAGTTAATCAATAACTTGTTCAATTTCTTTTCCTAAAATGGGACTATTTAAGTAATTTATTTCCTCTACTGTTAATCTGGGCAACCTATATTTTTTGTAGGTATTCATCCACTTCACTTAGATTATCAGATCTATTGGCATACAGTAAGGACAAAATAGTTCCTAATTATTGCTTTAATTTCCTTTTCATTGGTAGTGAGTTCACCCTTTTCATTTTTTATAACCCAACTCTGTTTTTGTAGCAAATACCCACGATTCAGATTTATGGACTAATTGACATCATTATCATAACTTTATTATTATGCAACCACGATATTGGGGAATTGTGAACTGAGATCTCTTGCCCCAATCCCTCAAGACTTCTTCTAGAAGCCAGAGCAGAAATGGGGCACTTATCTTATGGACACTTGACAAGAGTAGCTCCATAGTCCACTAAGCATTCATGACCTCAACTGATCTCCAGAACTCCCTAGGAGGCAGTATTATCCCTATTTTGTTGGTGAGAATCTGAGGCTCAGAAAGCTTAAATGATGTACTCATGGAAGCATAGCTAATGTCAGAGGTAATTCCAAGCTATATTTCTTTAGACTCCAAGTCTGTCATTCTGTCCATTAAACCACTATGCTACTTTCCTGTTAAAACAAAACAAAAAGTTTTGCATCAAGTCATTTGCTGGTATCCACACTTCTGGTAACCAGACAGAACCAGCTTCTTACCTGTGGATAGCCAGAGTTAGAGGCTAGAACAGAAGAGTCCGGAATCAAACAGAAGTTTAATTCCAAAGTGAGGGAAACTGCTTGCAAGCAAAGACACACATGCTGGGGTCTTATCTCTTTAGTGTGGCCAAATCTCAATATTTATACCAACAGCTGGGCAGTGAGCTGTAGACCTAACAATGAGGGGTAACAGCAAGAATGTGACAAGATTTATAGCAGAACTTCATGACCAAATCATGGGCACTACAGGTACTTGTTGGAGCTCAGAGAATATGTGGTGCTGGTCAAAGCAATACAATAATTATGATTTTGCCAGAGGGTAAGATCATAGAGCAAATGAGCACAAAGGCATATTATGTCAGCCTAAGGACACAGCTTGTTTGCTGGTCCTTAACTATAGAAAACAGGCTGTTTCCTAACATCTTGACACTCCCCAATAGAATTGTCTAATGTAACCAAGAAAATAAGTTATTCAAAATGAACATAAAATGGGTGCAGTATCCAAATTGACAAACATTTTCATCTGTAGCACTACCTCTAGCCCACCTCTTTCTAGGGTTGGAAAGATCATGTTTCCTGACAAACCGTTAAATATTGTTATAATTCAGGACTCAAAGATGGCTACCACTTCTAACTATGGAAGCCCATCAAATGTCACAGACAGTTTTTTCAGGTCATATCAGCAAAGGAATTTATCCTTGGGTGAACTTAGCTAGGATGTTCAGAAGACCTTAGTTCTATAGCTGTCGATGGGAGAGGCTATCTAGTTCACTCTCTTCATTCTACTGATAAGGAAACTGACTAAGGTCACAGGGACCATTCAGAACAAGGATTTCAGCTGAATATTCTTTCTTGCCTTCAGAGTAACCAATGTTCTCTCCACTCTTCAATTCTTCCTCCCAGGGGGCTTTTGACTCCACCCTACTTCCTCCAAGAGACATCAAACTTTAGTTCCCATCTAAAGGAACACTTAGAAAAATTGCAAAGGATTATCAAGGAATTCTCTCAAAGAAGGGAAAAGGATCACTTTGGAAAGCCATAGTTGTCATTTGGGAATCTGATGAATGGGAGGTAAATATTGGAGTCTCCATATTGAATGCAAAGAAATGTATTAGCATGCTAAGGAGTACCGATCATGCTGATAGTAGCTTCATCTAAAAAATTTCTACCTCTAAATACATATATCAATAAAATAGAAAGAGAGCATATCAGTGATTTGGGCATGCAATTAAGAAACCAGAAAAAGAACAAAATTAAAATCTACAATTAAATATCAAAACAAAAATCCAGAAAATCAAAAGATTAGTAAAACTGCAAGTAAAAGAAATCAAATTAATAAAACTAGGGGGTGGTTTTATGGGGAAAATAAATTGGGTACTTTGATTAAAAAAAAATTACCAGTTTTGATAAAAGGATGAATGCACAATCAATAAAGATGAAATTAAAGCAATTATTAGTATTTTGCTCAATTACATGCCAGTAAAAATGACAATTTAAGCAAAATGGATGAATGTTTTAAAAAATGTAAATTGCCCAGGTTAGCAGAAAAAAATAGAATACTTAAATAACCCTGTCTTAGAAAAACAAATGGAATAAGGTATCAGTGAGTTCTCCCAAGAAAAAATCCACAGAACAGTGGCAGAGCCAAAATGGTGTAGCAGAGAAGCACTCAGTCAGGCTGTCCCAAAATTCCTTCCAAACAACTCTAAAATAACACCTCAAATTGATATTCTGAATCATCAAAATGTACATAAAGTAGGATGAAACTATTTTCCAGCTGCCAGACAAATTAGAAGATTGGCAAGTCTATTTGCCCAGGATAGTAGCATAGGCTGCACTATTGGGCTACATTTTAAGCTACATTTAAGGCTTAAGTTTCAGAAGCTCTCAGTTCATGGACTGTAATGAGTCATCCAATTAGTCCAAAGGAGATTAAAAGGGACCATTTGCTAATGCTAGATGCACATCCATGAGCTTTCTCAAATTTCTCTCCAATCAACCCTGAAAAACATTTCAGAACCAATTTATGATTTAGGAGCAATTTACTAGTTCAGCGGAAAAGATGTGTATCATGGGAGTGAGAAGAGAAAACAGTAAACAATTGGCAGCAGCAAATAATCCCACAAGGGGCCTGCAAGTAGGTTTGAAGCTCCAGATCAATCTACCAGCAAGGCCCCACCCCTGTTCCCACCAGTAGTCTCTATACTGCCAGCACCAGTGAAGCCCCAGCCCCATTTCTGACCAATAAGAAGGCCCTGCACCTAGAAAGAGCCAACAGTCTGATCTTGTCTCTGGGACCATTTAGCAGCAAAGTCCTGGCTCCAGGACAAGCCACCAGGGAAGCCCTCCTCTAGCGCAAGCCATTCCAGTATTGAAGCCCCCTCCATAGGAATCCAGGAGCAAGGGCCAGGCTGTAGGGTGGGTCAGAAACAAGGCCTTACCCTGAGGGCAGGCCAACAAGGATGCCTGAACCTGAATACAAACCAGCATGGAGGCCCACCTCCAAAGCAAGCTAGCAGCTAGGCCTTGAGGATGAGTGCCAGCAGCAAAGGTTTGAGCCCACCATAAGAAGTTTGGCACAGCACAGGAGCAGAGCCCCAAAGCACAAAGTTACAAAAGAGTTAGAAAAATGAGCAACAATCAAACAAACAAAAAAAGAACTTGATAATTACTATGATGAAAGGAAGGACCAAGGCACAAACTTAGAAGACAATAGTGTCAAAATCACTATGTTCAAATCAACAAAGATATATGCAAATTGATCTTAGGCCCAAAAAGAACTCTTGGAAAAATTTTAAAAGATTTTAAAAAGAAAAAGAAAGTAGAAGAAAAATTGGGGAAAGAAATGAGAATAATGCAAGAGAATCATGAAAAAAAACATCAACAACACAGCAAAAAAAAAAAAAAAGAAAAAACCACAGACACACAAAAATTGAAAAAAGACATACAAAAAAAATTCTTAAAAGACAGAATTGATGAAATGGAAAATGAGATAAAACATTCAATAAATAAAATAATTCCTGAAAAATTAGGATTGGGTAAGTGGAAGCTAAGGACTCTGTGAGACTTCAAGAAATGATTAAGCACAATTAAGAAAAAAATGGAAGAAGATATGAAATTTCTCATCGGGAAAAAAGAAACAAACCAAAAAAAAAAAAAAAAAAAAAAAAAAAAAACCCTGACCTGGAAAATAAATCATGAGAGATAATTTAAGAATTGAACTACCTGAAAATCAGGATCAAAAAAGAGTCTAGAACACCATCTTTCAATAAATTATCTAGGAAAATTGCTCTGATATTATAGAAATAGAAGGTAAAATAGAAATTGAAAGAATTCATCAGTCACCACATGAATGAGATCCAAAATGAAAACTGCTAAGAATGTCATCAAAATGCCCAGTTCAAGTAAAAAACACTAAAAACAGCAAGAAAGAAACAATTTAAATGTTTTGGAGCCACAGTCAGGATTTAGCAGCTTCCACACTGAAGAAACAGAAGGCTTGGAATGTGATATTCTAGAAGGTAAAGGAATGAGGATTATAGTCAAGAATCACATACCCAACACCACTGAATATAATGCTTTGATGGAAAATGACTATTTAATGGAATAGAGGACTTTCAAGCACTTCAAAATAAAAAAAGCCAGAGCTTAAAAAAAAAAAAAAATGATCTTCAAGTACAAGATTAAGGAGAAACATCAAAGGTAAAAATAAATAAAACAAAAGCAAGTGAATAAGTTAAGCTTTTTATATTCCTAAATGGCAAGATGACATTTGTAATATAACTTTATCACTATCTAGAAAATTAAAAGGAATATAAACATAAAGGGCACAGGTTTAAAATGACTACAAGGGAATCTCTCTCCGCCCCCTGCCATGCCCCACAAAAAAAAAAAAAAAAAAAAAAGGAATGATAACGATTACAGTAGAAGAAGAAATTAAGGGGAGACAGGATATGGCTAATTATCTCTCATAAAGGACGTATGAAAGAGTCATTATGATGAAGAGAGAGGTGGGGGAGCAGTGCTTGAACCTTACTCTCAACATAAGGAGAATCAAAAAGGAAACAACATATACACTCAGTTGGATATAGAAATCTATCACACCCTGGTGAGAAGTAAAAAGGGACAGGGATAAGAAGAGAGTATCAGTAGAAGAGAGAGCAGATTGAGGGAGGTTGTGATCAAAAGTAAGATGCTTAGGAAGAGGGATAAAGTGAAAGGTAAGAAGGAAAGAACAAGGGGAAAATATGATGGAGGAGAATATGGTTAAGTTATCATACCTATAAATGTGAATGGGATGAACTTGCCTATAAAATGGAAGAGGATAGCAGAATGGATTAAAAACAGAATCCTACAATATGCTGTTTACAAGAAGCAAATTTGAAACACAGAAAAATACAAAGAGCAAAGGTCAGGACTGGAGTAGAATCTATTATGCTTCAGCTGAAGTTCAAAAGCAAGTAGCAATTAGGGTGTGAGACAAAAGCAAATGCAAAAAGAAATTGTATCTTGCTAAAAGGTACCACAATGAAGTAATATTAATAGTAAACATATATGTATAAAAATATAGCATTTAAATTTTTAAAGGATAGCTTGTGATACAGAAGGAAATAGGTAATAAAACTTTATTACTAAAGGACTTCAATTGCCCTTTCTGAGAACTAGATGAATCTAACCACAAAATTAACGAAAAAAAAAATTAAGGAGGTAAATAGAATCCTAGAAAAGTTAGATATAATAGATCTCTGAAGAAAACTGAATTGGAATAGGATTCACAAGAATCCTCAAGACCAGATGGGCTCACAAGTGCATTTTACTAAACATTTAAAAACTATTAACTGCAATACTATCTAAACCATTTGGAAAAATAGTTGAAGGATCCCTAATGTGACAAATAAAAAGCCCAAGAGAAGGAATTTCTGTGTAATTAATGATAAATTGATTAATTATGGCTCACAATTATAAAAATGAGGACAGTGGCACTCTCAGAAACCAAAGACAAAGCTCTGGGGTACAATATCCTTGATATAGTGATTGTCCTGGACAGGCAGAAATCAACTCTGGGTTAACAATTAATTAGAATGAGGGCTTATTCTAATGAAGGGGGAATGTGATGGATAATGTTAGTCTCAAACAAAGACTCCTCTCCACCCAAATCATTCCCCTTCAGCAATCTATACAAAAGGATCTATCCTCCACCCAAAACACTTATGCAGTTGAATAAGGGGATAGAATTCACCTAAGATAACACACTTCAATCAGAACTAAGCTCTCCTAGTTTGGATGTGGTCTCACCCAAGATTGAAACGCATTCTCATCATTAGCTCTGTCCTTCAGAGGCTGTGTTAACCTAATAATTAAATAAGAAAATAGAAAGAGAAAAAACCTGTATCTCCACCCCATATTAGTAACTGGTTACTAATAATTATCTTATTAAAAAAAAAAAAACAACACCTTTTATGTCACAAAAATGGTGCTGATACCTAAACAAGAGTCAAAAGAGAAAAAGAAAACTGTAGACCAAATTCCCTAAAGAATATTGATGTAAAAAACTTAAATAAAATATTAGAAAGGAAATTACAGCAATATAGCATAAGGATCATATACTATGACTAGGTAGGATTTCATTTTATTTAATAGCATTTTACTTTTTCCAATTATACATAAAGACAATTCTTAACATACATTTTTACAAAATTTTGAGTTCCAAATTTTTCTCTCCCCAACCCCTCCCTTCTTCCTAAAATGGTGAACAATTTAATTTAGGTTATACATGTGCAATTATATACAACATATTTCAATATTAGTCATGTTACAAAAGAAGAAATAGACAAAAAAGGGAAAAGACTGTCCTTTTATTAGATATAATTTTACTGCATTATGATCTGAAAATAATGCATTTCAGCCTTGCTACATTTGATTTTAAGATGTTTATGACCTACTACATGGTCACTTTTTATATAGATGCCACATAGTGCTGGGAAAAAGGTATATTATTTTCTATTTCCATTCCATTTTCTCTAAATAGCTGTCATTTTGACTTTTTAAAAATTCTATTCACTCCCTTAACTTCTTTCTTCTTTATTTTGTGGTTGGATTTATCTAGTTCTGAGAGGGGAAAGTATCTTCCTGTAACTCAGTTAATTCTCTTTAAGAATTTGAAAGCTATACTAATTGAGTGTGTGTGTGTGCGCACACACACAGCAAGCAATATTGCTTCATTGTCCAAGGTACCTTTTAGCAAGATGTAGTTTCCTTTTTTATAGATCTTTTTTCCTTTTTTGGAGTCTGAGATCATAATTGTTTTCCATTTTTGTTGTTTGTTTGTTTTAAACTTCAACTGAAGCATAATAGATTCTGCTTTACCCCATTACTTTTGTTCTATATGTGTCTCTCTGCTTCAGGAGTGTTTCTTGTAAACATGTTGCAAGATTTTTGTTCTGAATACATTTGCCTATTCACTTCCTATTTTATTTGAGTTCATTCCACTTACATTGTTATGATTACTGTGCACTTAAGTTGCTATAAATCCTTCTCTCTCTCTTCTCTCACTCTTTCCCTCCTCACCAGTATTTTACTTCAGACTTCCTCCCCCAATCTACTTTCCCTTCTGTCAGTCTATTCTTTACTTAAACCCCTTCCCCTGAAGGATAAGACAGATTTCCATACCCAGCTGACTGTTTATATTCCTTCTTTGAGTCAATCCCAATTAGAGTAAGATTCAATACCCACTGCCCACCCTCTCATTTTTCCCTCCTGTTGCATCTCTTCCTGTGAGATATTTTATCCTGTTCTACCTTTTCCTTCTGCTCCCACAGTAATTAATTCTCTTTCTGACACCTTTTTTATATCATCCTCTTAAAGTCATCTCATACTCACATCCTCTCTCTATCTGTACTCCTTCTAAGTATACTATTTTACTGAATGACTATTTTTTCCCTTGAATGATTATGCTGTTTCATTAGATAGGTGATCTTTGGTTGTAGTCCTAGCTCCTTTGCCTTACAGAAAATCATAAAGGATCTTTGATCCTTTAACCCTTTAAGGTTGTAGTTACTAAGTCCTGTGTAATCCTGACTATTGTTTCCTGGCTACTTGCAATATTTTTTCCTTCACTTGGGAGTTCTGGAATGTAGCTATAATATTCCTCTGAGGCTCTCTTTCTGGAAGTAATTGATGGATATTTTCAATGTCTATTTCATTCTATGCTTCTAGGACATGAGGGAAGTCATCTTTGATAATTTCTTGAAGTATGATGTCCAGGTATGCCTTTTGATCATGGCTTTCAAGTAGTCCAATGATTATTATGCAATGATCTCTGCTGTATCTATTTTCCAGGTCAGTTGTTTTTCCAATGCTTTTTTTTTTTTTATGCTTTTTCTTCTAGTATTTCATCTTTTTTTTTTTATTGATTTTGATTGACTACCTCAGTCATTAATATCTACTTGTCAAATTCTAATTTTTAAGGAATTATTTTCTTCAGTTAGATTTTGTACCTTTCCCATTTAAACAATTGTACTTTTAAGTTGTTTTCTTTAATGAATTTTTGTACTTCTTTTTCAAATTGACCAATGCTACTTTTTAAGGAATTTTTTTTCTTCAAACTCTTCAATTTTTTCATGATTCTTTCACATCACTTTTATTTTTCCATTTTTTTTCTTCTATCTGTTATTTGATTTTTAATTCCTTTCTGAGCTTTTCCATGAGTTCTTTTTGGGCTCAAGTCTAATTGCTATTTTTTTCTCTGCGACTTAGCCAAGAGGTGTTTTAATATTTTTCTTTTGAATCTGTGTCTTGGTCTTCCTTTTTCACCATAACTTTTTATGGAAATAATTTTTGGATGTGTTTTGTTCATCACTCCTCACTTTAAAATGTGAGTTCTGCTACTGGATCAAAAGGGAACACTGTCCCAAACTTCTTATGCTGGCAGCTGCAAGACTTGGCTGTTAGCCTGGTGCTGCACTGGTGCTGCCCTTAGGTCCCTGGGGAACCTTCATGCTAAGGGACCGTGGCGGGTCCAGTTGCTCACTTGGCACAGAGGAGAGGAGTTGAAATCATGGGTGGCTAGTGCCACTCAGTTCCACAGGAATCTGACAGCTCAACTGATCCTGTGTTGAAGCACATGGGGGTTTCAGTGCTAATATCTGCCCATTTGGAAGGAATAGTGCTGGGACTTATGGAGAAGTCCTCACTGGTGTCTGCTCATTCTTGTGGAGCTGAAGCACAAGGGGAGTCCCAGTGCTGATCTCCCTGTTTACCTGGTGCTGTGGTGTGGTATGTAGGGGGAGGGAATGAATATAAGTGTTTACTTGATCATCTGCTGTTTTAATGGTGTTCAGAGACTTCCACTGTCTGCTGAGATAGGACTTGGCTGCTTGCTTGTTGGGAGGCTTCCTGTCCTGAACTGTGCTCCCCTTTTGTTCTAATGAGAAAAACCTTTTCTGCCAAGCTTCCAAGTTTCTTGGGCTAGATTATTGTTTCATCCCATCTTTTGTTGGTCCTGCCATACCAGAATTTGTTTTGGGGTGCTATTTTAGCATTGTTTGGAGGTGAATATGAAACAGAGGATTTCTTGCTTCTTCTGATATCTTGGCTTCCGGAAGTCCAGGTAAGATTTATGCCAGAAGTGCAGGGCTGGTTCAATATTAGGAAAACTATCAGTCTAATAGATCATATAAATAAAACCAACTGAAACATATGATTATTTCAACAGAGGCAGGAAAGGCTTTTGACAAAATACAACACTCATTCCTAGTTAAAAAAAACACTAAAGAGCATAGAAAGAATAGAGCTTACTTTAAAATGATGAATAATATTTATCTAAAATCATCAGGAATCATTATCAGTAATCTCTATTACAGAAGTTAGAAGCCTTCCCAATAACATAAGGGATGGATCAAGGATGCCAGAAATGCTAGCTATAGCAATAAGGGAAGAAAAAGAAATTAAAGGAATTAGAACAGGCAGGAAAGAAAACTATCACTCCTTGTAGGATATGTTGGAATACTCAGAGTCCTAAAGAATCAATTAAAAAACTACTTGAAATAATTAACAACTTTAACACAGTTATAAAATAAGCCTACATAAGTCATCAGCATTTTTATATATTACCAATAAAGCCCAGCAGCAAGACATAAAGAGAAATTCCATTCATAGTAACAGTAGACAATACTTGGGAGTCTACCTGCCAAGCCAATATAATAAAAATAACAGTTCTGTGTAAATTATTCTACTTATTCAGTGCCATACAAACTAAAAATTATTCTTTAGAGCTAGAAAAAATAATATTACTCTGGAAGAACTAAAGGGCAAGAATATCAAGGGAATCAATAATAATAATAAAAGATAAAGTAAGGTAGCCTTGACATACCAGATATCAAACTGTATTATAAAGCAGTAATTATCAAAACTATCTGGTACTGGTTAAAAAATAAAGTGCAGAATCAGTGGAATAGATTAGGCACACAATACATTACAGTAAAGAACCATGGTAATCTATTATTTGATAAATCCAAAGATCAAAGCTTTTGGAACAAAACCTATTTGTATGTGTGTGTGGTGTGTGTGTGTGTGTGTGTGTGTGTGTGTGTGTATACACACACATACATACAAACATACATCCATATACAGTAGCTCTTTTTTGTACTTTTTTTCCTTTCTTCCTTCCTTCTTTCCTTTCTTCCTAACCCTAACCCTAAATGCCCGACTCTAACCCTCCCTCCTTTGGTCTTCTGGGACAAAATTACTAACACAGAAATGTTTTACATGATTGCACATGTATAACCCACATCAGATTGCTTATGTCTCAGGAAGACAGGAGGGATAGATTTTGGAAGTCAAAACTTAAAAAAAAGAAAAAAGAAAGAAATGTTTATATATATATATATATATATATATATATATATATTTATATATCATGGAGTCAGAGTAAATATTACATACGGCTTAGCAGCTTCCACATTAAAGGATTTAAAGGTTTGGAATATGATATCCTGGAAAACAAAGGAGCAAAAATTTAAAATCAAGAATAATCTAATTGGGGAAGATGGGGAAGTAGATCTGAAACTTCCAAGCTCTCTAGATCTCCCCACAAACAAAACAAAATAGCACTTCAGGGCAAACAGAGAGCAGTAAAATATGATCAAGAGTTGGGACAGAACAGTGGTCCTCCTGGGACAACTGGAGATCCAAAAAAAGATGCCAGCATGGAGGTTTGGCTGGTGTGAAATGTAAACACTTCTAGGCTAGCTCTGCAGAAACAGCAAACAGAGAGCCTTGTGGCAGGCCTGGCCACTAGCCTTTTCACCTCCTAGGCAGAATGGGGAGTTGAGTGAGAGTCAAGGAGGACTCTCTGAAGGAATTTTTGCTGATAAGGAACACCAGGCCCAGCTGTGCTCTGAAATGTGGCCCTGAATGAAAAAGGACCAGCACATGCCCAGTGACTACAGAAGCAGTGGGATAGGGCTGTGGGCATTTACAAAAAGGCAGAGTTCTTAGTTTTCAGTTCCAGGCCAAAGATGAGAACTGAAGGAGGATCTAATGCCAGAGGTGCCATCCCCCTCACCCCAGGACTGTAAAGCTGCTATAAATAAATTTTAAAAAGAGCAGGCAAAGGAGAAGGAATCTAATTACTGAAAGTTACTATGGAAATAGAGAAGATGAGTGTTAATCTTCAAAGGAATTTACTGAAGTGACAAACTTCTACCACAAAGAATAATATCAAAAGGTCACCTGCCCAAAAAGAATTCATACAAAAACTCAAAAAAGACTTTAAAAATCAAATGAAAGAGATTTCAGGGGGAAAAAAAAAATAAGAACAATTCAAGAAAAACCAAGAAGATAATGAAAAGAAAGCCAATTAACTGGAAAAGGAGATCCAGAATCTTAAGAAAATGACTCCTAGAAAATCAGAACTGGGCAAGAGGAAGCCAGTGAAGTTATAAGAGACCAAGAAATAATAAAACAAAATACAAAGAATGAAAAAAATTGAAGAGAATATAAACTTCTCATAAGAGAAACAGCTGGTCTGGAGAACAGATCTAGAAGAGAAAATATAAGAATAATCAGACTACCTGAAAGCTACGATCAAACAAGAATCCTGATATAAGAAATAAAGAAAATTGCCCTGAAGTTTTAAAACAAGAGGGGAAAGTAGGAAAAAAAAAAACAAAAAACAAAAAAACCCAACTCTCACCATCTAAAAGAAGTCCTACAAGGAAAACCTACAGGAATATCATAGCCAAATTTCCAAACCTCCAGGTCAAGGAGAAAATATTATAATCAACAAGAAAAAAAAATCTTCAGCAAATGCAGCAAAGCCACAATTAGCATCACCTAAGCTCTACCAATGACTACATTAAAAGACCACAGGTCCTGGAACACTATGGAAGAACGAAAGAACTAGAGCTGCAGGTGAAAATATCATATCCAACAAAATTAAGCATAATCTTAAACAACAGAAAAACAGATATTCAACAAACTGCCAGACTTCCAGGATTTGATTGTAAAAAGACTTGAAATTAATAGAAAATTTGACATACAAGTTCCTAGAGAAATATAAGACTAATTATAAGGTACTCACTAAGGACAAACTTGTTTATACATGGAAATGCAAACTATATGTCTAAGACTGTCATTAGTAATTGGGTAGTTAGAAAAAAAGATTTGGGTAGGACTGAATATGGTGTGATTTTAAAAGGCAAAACTATGTAGGAAAAGGTAAAAAGTAATGGAACAAATGAGGCACAAGAAGAAGTAACACAGAAGACATCAATGGGAGAGTAGGCTTGAAAATTATGAAACCATACTCTCACCAGGAATGGGTTAAAGAGAGAACAATACACACACACACACACACACACACACACACACACACACATATAAAATATGGGTATGTCTTCTAATATATATATATGCGTGTGTGTGTGTGTATATCTAGAAGGGTATAAGTCTTCTAAATCCAGAAAGAAATAAGAGGATAAGGGGATAGGGAGGGGGAAAGGATAAGGGAGGGATTTTTAGAGGGAACCCTACTCACATCAGATCCAGATTAAAGGGAGAACAACACATACATTTGAAAGTCTTCTAAATTTATAAAGGAGAGTGAAGGAATAGGATAAGGCGGTATATAGAATGGTGTGTAGATTAATGAGAATGACATAAAGAGGGAAGACTTGGAAGGTTATGAAAATTTTCTAAATTCATGTAAATTCAAGAGGGCAAGGGGAAAGAGTATAGGGAGAGGATAAGGGAGGGATCCTTGTAGGGGGGGGGGGGTAGGTTAAATAATAGGAGAGCAAGGTAGAGGGTAGAACTAAAGTAGAGGAGTCAGGAGAGACAGGAAATAAAAGTTACATGCAAACAAAATAAAGATCACAACATTTTATATTAAAAAAGCAGGGATAGTAATCATGATCTCAGACAAAGTTAAAGCTAAAACAGATTTAATCAAAGGAGAAAAACAGAAAAACTACACTATATGCCAACCATATTAATCAATATGTTTTAGACTATTTAAAACATCTGCATAATATAGGGTTGGAATATTGCTGTGCTGTTGGAAATGAGTTGGTACTTAGAAAAATACACTGTCTCTCAGAACTAGATGAATATAACCACAAAATAAAGAAAAAAGAAGTTAAGGAGATGAATAGAATTTGAGAAAAAGGTAGATATGACAGAGAGGAATGGAAATAGGATGAAGAATAACTTTTTCTGAGATGTATATGGTACCGTCACAAAAATCGACCACAAATTAGGGCATAAAAAACTCACCACTAAATGCAGAAACATTAAATGCATCCTTTTTAGATTACAACACAATAAAATTATATTTTAGATGCACTGAAGCTTATTTTATTTTATTTTTTTTAAAGACAACAATAATTTATATCATTACACAAACCAGAAAGCTTATGAACTTCTTCCCAAACCCCAAAGCTGAGCTCAGGTATTAGCTGAAAAGATGGTCCATGGCTCCAAACCACTCTCCTCACCTGGTTTGGGGATTGTTACAGACCCCATCATTCAGTGAAGCTGCTTAGAAGCTTCTGCCTGAGGAGTGAGTTCCAGTCATCTCTTTCCAGAAGAGGTAAAAAAGAGTAGGGAGCCACCTCTTTTCCATCCTCCCTTCTGGTCTAATCTTCTCCTAAGCCTGGGAGCAATTCTGTTTCTATTATGTAAAGATCCATCTGGGACCTAGTACCTCTGACACACTAGCAGCATCACTGCTTGCACAAGGGAGCAAGAGTCTCTTTTTATTAGGAAAAGGTAAACAGACACAATGAAAACCTTAAAAATATAGAAATAATCCAATGAACATAGCCACCTCAAAGTCACACAAGCACAAGTGAGAAAACCCCTCTTTTAACTCCAGTTTTCATTCTGACTTTCCCAGGCTCCCTATCGCTCCCCCTATGTTGATCCTATACTTGGTTGATTTTTTTAAATATATTTTTTTAAATGTTCCATAAAAATACTATTGTTATTAGTCAAACACAGATATTGCAACATGAAGAACTACTTTTTTCTCACACTATAAAATGTGAAAAGGTTATCATACTAGTTAACAGACAAAAATGCCAGAATCTCTAAGTATCACAAAAGCTGGTACCAAATGAGCAAGGTGGAAACTTTGTTGAATGCCAGATGTTAGGAGGGAGTTTTAGGAAAACATTCTTCCCTTTCAGGTCTTCAGTTAAATTTCTCTTTCAGCCTCTCTCATCTCTCCACTCCCCTCAAGTCTAACATGTCTGGATCAACAATAATGGAGTCAGGGCTCTCCAAACTGTTTTCAGAAGCATGAAGCCAAAGTACTACTTAGAAGAAGGGGGGGGGGGGGGAACAACTCGATGCTCCAATTTTCCAGAGCCAAACATTCTCCCTCCACTCAGCTGCCCTCTAGGGATTGTCATATGGGTCTCCAAACACCAAACAAATCAACTTTACCCAAAAGAGAGGTAAAAGTCCTCTTTGAACTGGTAAAAGGTTCATCAATCTTTTCTCACTCACAGAAGGGCTCTGAGAACTGGCCCTTGGGGTTAGCCGGCTCTCTGAGTGCAGGGAATTCTTTACTTTAAAAGGTACAATTCAAATAAAGGTGACACAGAAGCATAACTACTAGGGAATGCTGAAGAGTGAGCAAGCCTCTTGCCCCTCTCTATGGAAAAGGTGACCTCTGACCACAGATAAGGGTTTGGGCCCAGCCAGGGCTGCCTTCAGTTCTCAGAGAGGGATAGCTCCAGGGCGGCCTGAAAAGCAGCTTCTTCAACGATGTTGTAGTCCACAAAGGTGTCATAGGAGAATTTATGGCGATGGAGGAGGTGCTGCAGGAAGTTGGCACTCTTGTAGCTGGGGTCACCCCAGGGCATGGCTGAACAGATGGGGCAGACCACGCGGTTGGGGTCATTGCGGTGATTCTCCATGCAGTGCTTCACCAGCTCCTGCTGATCCAGATTACGAACTCCACAGTATGGACAAGCAAAGGTGGATCTGTTTGGGATATTTCTGGGAATGGGTTGGGACGTTGGCACTACTGGGACAAACTTGGGACAGCTGGCCATCTGCTCCTGGATCTTCATGCAGGAAGAAATGTGTGACCTCATCTTTGCAAGAGTCACCTTCTTGCTGCAGCCCCGGCATGGAGCCTTGTAGGATGACAGCTGCTTTTCCATACTGGAAGCTCTGTCCACTTTCTTAGAATCAAAAGGCACTCGGCAGAGTGGGCAAAGTGGAGATGGCACCTGGAGACATGGCTGCAAACACTCTCCACAGAATACGTGTCCGCAGTTGCCGATGGCCACGGGCCGGTGGTAGACCTCCAGGCAGATAGGGCAGCTGTACTGGGTCTCCAGGTCACTCTCACTGGCACTGGGCTCAGCCGGGGGCTGTGGGGAACTAGCAGGGGCCCCAGCTGTTGGTGGTTGCTGCCGCTGCTGTGTCGAGGACACCAGACTCCGGAACATTGCCATTGCTGGGCCTGCTGGCCCAGGAACACTGGCTCCGCTTGCTCCCAGTCCGGGGCTTGTACTCGGGCTCCGTCTTGGTCCTAGTCCGGGTCTCTGGCCTAAAATTATATTTAAAAAAGGTCCATGAAAACATAAATCAGAAGTTAATTGGCACAGCAGCTAGAGCATTGGGCTTGGACTCAGACTCATCTTCCCGACTTCAAATTTGGCCCAGGACAAAGCTATATGACCCTGAGCAAATCACTTAATGTTGCTTGCCTTTGTTCCTCATCTATAAATGAGCTAGAAAAGGAAATGGCAAACAGAAAAGGAATAACCTTTAAATCAGTTAGTTCTGATTACTTTGATTTATTTCTAGTTTGATTATAGGGTTAAGCCCCTCTCTAGGTTATCTCCATTAAATGAATGGAAAGATTTAAAAGACCATCATTTAGTAGCGGATAATTTAGAATAAGAATAAAATAATCATAGGATTATAACTTTTTAAAGGGCAAGCAGCTGGAGAAAGAGGGGTGGAAGAAAGGCTAAGTTCTTTCTAGTCTTAATGGATAAGTTCCTCTATTGCCTTGAGCTAGAGACTAAGTACAAATTGAGTAGGGTAATCTAAGGTTGGGTTTCCCTTGCTGGCAGGAGGATGACTGGGGGCAACCGCTCATTTACCAACTATAAACCACAAGTTCCTCTTTCCTAGTCAAGCTCAAATTACAAACGCTTTGAAAGGTAGCTTTCCAATTGCTTTTTCAAATGTTACAAATGCAGTTCTGTCTGTTCTTCATTCTTGAAGAGGGCCATGACATCAAAAGTGATGCCATGACTTGCAGGTGAATCAGATTTCAGTGCAGTCACCAGCCTCATTTTATCCTCTGAGATCCCAAAGGCAATCTCACTTCGTCAGAAAGGCTGACCGACAGAGGCCTTCACCCAATAGAATATCAAATGTAACAGGTATTTCAGTCTAGAAACTCCTTCTCCCTTATGCCCCCCAAACGCCCAGCACCTCAATATTGCAAACTGGCCTACTTCCCCATTCTTATTATCTTTTTCTAGTCCTGTAACTCTTATCCCTATTTTCTGTTATAAAATGAACCTCTGTAAATCACTCTTCCATCACTAATTACTGAGGGATTAGTTGAGCTGATTTAGAAATAACCTGTTAACCCTTATTATTACATCTTTATTTACTCAGAAACTCCATATTTCAGAAATACATGGCTTGTGAATGGAATAGAATACTACTGTTACCCTGTAAGAAATGATGGGTGTGATGGATACAGAGAAGTATAGAAAGATTGGTGTTTACTGATGCAAAGGGAAGCAGAGTCAAGAAAAAAGTAGAAATGGTCATTATAACAATTTAAATGGAAAGAACAACACACCCAAAACTTAAGAGTACGTGGAACAAGATGGTAAAGAGCAAGTGGGGGTAAAGAGCAAGTGGGCCTCAAAAGCAGATGCAGAAGACACCTTCAACTTACCCCTTTCTGGAGGTGAGAGGTTCCCAGGTGTTGCACATGGAACACGTTTTCCAAACGCATCCATCAGTTGTACTTTTTTTTCCTCCCTAAAAGAAAAAAAATATTCTTTGTAATGAGATGACTCTAGAAAGGGAAAGGAAAAGGTTACATGGGAAGAAACAGAAAATTTCAATAAAAAGCTTTTTAAAAGAAGTCAAGAATATTAAGAGTAACAATGGAGGAGGGAAGAAAGAGGTTTGTGTTGGTATTTAGAAGTATCAGATCTCAAAACTATTACAAACCTGTGATTATGAAAACAGGTGGTACTTGTTAAAAACACAGGTTGATCAATGCAGTGGATAGAGCACTGGCCATGAAGTCAGGAGTATCAGAGTTCAATTCTGGACTCAGGACACTTAAACACTTACTAGCTGTGTGACCTTATGCAAGTCACAAACTCAATTGCCTTAAAAAACAAACAACTCCTCCCCCCCCACACACCAATAATTAAAAATAAAAATACAGAAGCAAACAAACACAGTAACATGGTGTTTAACAAATCCAAAGAATGCATTTAGGCAAGGACAGGAAAAAACATGTTTTGGATTAAAAAAAAAAAAAAAAAAACAGATGGAGTAAGTAAAAAGCAGTTAGGAAGAAGTTTGATAAGTCATGAAGACCTTACACCACATATTAACTTAAATTATAAACAGAAACTCTGGGGTCAGTCAGCTGATGGGAGGGGGATAAAGGATGGGAGTTATGTGCTGTGGGCGGAAGGGTGAAGGGTAAGAGGACCTTGAACTTCCCTTTCCTTCTTTCTAGGCTCAGAGCACTGAAACTCAAAGCTTCTTCCTCTACAGAGACAGAGAAGATTGACTTGGCAGATAGCTGAGATATGGTAATGTCAAAGCAGAGGGTGGGGCTGATTTCAACCAATGGGAGTCAGGAATTGGGTTAGGATAAGAGTCAGAGACCACCAAGAGAGTTGGCTGGCCTCCTAGAGCAGAGGGAATAGGATTGTAGGAGAGAGGGGAGGGGACTCTAAGACTTCATGCATTGAGGATTTGGGAATGCGCCCCCCCCCCATTTTCTTCTGATGGGAAATTCTTACTGTAATTTTACCTTTTGAGTTTTCAATTATTTACCTAACAGCTCAGTTTATACGAAATATCCAGATTATAAAAAACAAACAAACAAACAAACAAAAAAAACTATCATTTCAGAACCAAAGACAATGGAAAGCTCTACAAGTGACTTCTCAATAAACATCTAATCCAGTCACAGTCACATATACATGCATCAGAAAGACATGGCACATAGTAGCACAACTACTTTGTGGTTTTTCAAAAACATTGATCAATTTTCAGATGAAGAAATTGAAACCATCTTTAGCCATATGAAAAGGTGCTCTAAATTACAACAGGTCAGAGAAATGCAAATTAAGACAATTCTGAGGTACCCCTACACACCTGTCAGATTGGCTAAGATGATGGAAAAAGATAATGATGAAAGTTAGAGGGGATGTGGGAAAACTGGGACACTGATACATTGTTGGTGGAACTGTGAACGGATCCAGCCATTCTGGAGAGCAGTTTGGAACTATGTTCAAAAAAATTATCAAACTGCACATACCCTTTGACCCAGCAGCGTTTTTACTGAGCTTATATCCCAAAGAGATCATTAAAAAAGGAAAAGAACTCACATGTGCAAAAATGTTTGTGGCAGCCCTTTTCATAGTGGCAAGAAACTGGAAACAGAATGGATGCCCATCAGTTGGGGAATAGATGAATAAGTTATGGTATATGAATGTTATGGAATATTATTGTTCTGTAATAAATAATCAACAGGATGATTTCAGAAAGGCCTGGAGAGACTTATGTGAACTGATGCTGAGTGAAATGAACAGAACCAGGAGATCATTGTACACGGCAATAAGATTATACGATGATCAATTCTAATGGAAGTGGCTGTTCTCGACAATGAGGTGATTTAGGCCAGTTCCACCAGACTTGTGATGGAGAGAGCCATCTGCATCCAAGAAGAGAACTATGGGGGCTGAATGTGGATCACAATATAGCATTTTCACCTTTTTGTTGTTTGCTTGTTTGTTTTTTCCTTTCTCATTTTCCCCCCTGTTTGATCTGATTTTTCTTGTGCAGCATGATAAATGTGAAAATATGTTTAGAAGAAGTGCACATGTTTAACCTATATTAGATTACTTGCTGTCCAGGGGATGGAGTGGGGAAAGGGAGGGAGAAAAATCTGGAACACAAGATTTTACAAGGGTAAATGCTGAAAACTATCTTTGTATGTATTCTGAAACTAAAAGGCTATTATTAAAAAAGATAAAATAAAATCCCACTTCTATATGAAGGTTCTTCAACTACTTAAAGGTAATGTTTAGTTTTTGGTTAGTATGGAAATAAATATAACTTTTTAAAGGAGATTTTAAAGAAAAAAATATATTCCTCACTGACATTATCAAAGGTAACGAGATATAATCTAATGAAAAGTGCTCAGAGGAGAACAGTAAATTCAAAAGGGGAAGGAGGGATTGGAGTGTGCCCCAAATCAAACTCACAGGAAATAGCATGCTAGATTTAAAGTCACATCCTTTGGTCCTAGTCTTTAAAAAGGAAAAAAAAAACCCCTAAAAATCAACTCCCCAAACCCTTTTAAGTTATGATTCCTGAATGAGGATTTAAAACAAACTCATTGTGAAGTCAGTGCTACAGCCTAATAGCTGCCAAAAGAACTGACTCCCTTGAATTGGAGAAAGGAGTTTTTGGATATGATTAGTATATAATTTCTATGGATACCTCTCTTTTGTAAATTAGGATGTACAATGTCACAGGCCAAGGGTGATCTAAACTCCCCTACTCATGCCTCCTCCTATAAAGTAAAACTAAATTATGTTGAGAATTTAAAATGATATTTTGGTGTCTATGCAACCAACTCTCCCAAATCGGTATCTGCTCAATCCCAGACCTCCTGAATGGGAGGGATTCCTCTAACACTGTAGACATGCTTTTCCCTTTGACATTAGTTGGAAAGTAAGGTTTCTATCCTGGCAAGAATCTGATAAAAATCTATCTCCAGGTTGTCATAGACCACTCACATTTGTCCCTAACAAGGATTTGTTCCCTCATAGGGTTGATAGGCCATTTGATATACACAAAGAACCTTTGAAGAGCAAAAACACTCACACAGCATGTAAATGTAAGAGAAAACTTTTAATGGGGGGAGGTGGTTTGAGAAACTTTGATTCCATGGAATCATCAGGATTTTTCTATCACAGATAAGGGCGTATGAGGTAGAATACATTATGGACTATCATAGCATTTATAAAGAGTGAAACCTGTAAAGTCACACATATCCAGGAAAGAAATACTCACTTCCTGGCATTGTTAGATCAACACATTATTCTAGGTTATTTGCTAAAGGAGGCATCTGTGCCATAGTCAATACGTTATATTGCTTTTTGTAGTTTTAGCCTGAAAAGTCCCCCTGCATTTGTGTTCTCTTCCTCCTGCGTTATCAGTCTTCTGAGACCTCTTTCCCTGAAATATGGCTCTTCAGTCGAGGACAAATCTTCCTTGAGCAAATTCCTTCCAGGTCTGCCATTTTGTTTTTAGATGCAAGCCAGCCCAATTCCAGTCTCCTTCCTTCCGGCTGTGTTTCTAACTTTCTGGACTTTGACTTCATGCTTCAGCTGCAGACTTAACTTAGAACTACCCTCATCCTTATTCATTCTGGAACATAAATGATTCCCTGACTTCTTTTCACCCTGGACCACCTTTCCTCTAAACCAGTCCTTTATTCCATCATGTGATATGCTAAGAACTTTCTTTTTTAGAGCTCCACAGAGGGTTAACCTTCCTTCCACTCTCAGGGATGCTTCTGACTCTTCTTCCTTCAAAATCATACCTCAGGTGTCCCATCCCTCTGGAACTTTCCTTTGAGCTACAGTCTCTCAAACTATGAACATCTATGATTCATGCTCTGTATCCTGGAACTTCATTCATGCCCCCTCTCCTGCAATTGTTAAGAGTGTTCTGGGACCATTTTTGGGCAAGGCATCTTTCTTCCCCTTGATTCTTTGCAGCTTTCTGGATGTCATGACCATGCTTCAGATGCAGTCTCAACATCAAATGTACCTCAGAGCTTAGAAGCTTCTCAGTATGCAATACCCATGTTTCCCTGTAAACTTCTCAACCTGGGACATCCTTTAATATGCTGTTTTCAAAGTCACTTATATTTGCTTCAGAGATTTTTCTGGTGCATACATAACCCTTAGTATTTATGAAATTTGTTTCACTCAGGAACATCCTTCTACTCTAGGGCCTTCTTGTCCTGGAATGTACATCTGCCTTCTAATATAACAACATCGCTCTGACATGCCTGCAGATTTTATACCACTGGTGAATTCCTTCTGAGGACTAGATTTTAGCAAGGACTCAGGCTAGCAATTTGGATTCCCTTCCCACCTGTATTTATAACTTTTTGGTCTTCAATAACATATCGTAGTTTTAGTCTCTTCTCTCCTCCTCTCTTAGCACCTGGGGCTTCCTCGTCAAGGAATATCCCTGGGTAATCCTAGCCTCTTTCTTGCCTGAGCAAATTTCTTCTGCGACTTCCATCAGGTTAGTTCCAAGTCTGCCAAACTTCCTTTCTTTCTTAGCTTTCCTTCCATTTATATCAGCATGTTTTGTGGTAATAAAGACATGGAGAGAAAGTGAGTCCTCATGGATTGGGGAATGGTTAAACAAATTATGGCACATGAATATGAGAGACCATTATTGCAATGTAAGAAATGTTGAGTATGATGAATATAGGAAATCATGGAAAGACATGAAAAGATACAGTCCAGGAAATAGTCTACTTTATGACTAAAGCAATGTAAATGGAAGAGAAAAGAACCACCCAAAGGGAATGTTGCAAAATTACAAGAAAAAGCATATTCTAAAAGAACAAATATAAGGAGATATCTTCCCTTATGGATTTGCAGAAAGGAAAAGTCCCTGCCTTTTGAACTCTGGCTATTTTTTAGACTTTTTGATGTATTATTCTGTTTTGCTGATTTTAAAATGCCTCTATTTCTTTAAAAATTACTAGCTATGAAGGGGAAAATGTTGAGGTGATAAGGAAAAACTGGGACACTAATCCATTGTCGATAGAACTTTGAACTGATCCAACCACTTTGGAAAGCAATCTGGAATTATGGCCAAGAGTTATAAAGCTTTGACCCAGAAATATCCCAATTAGGCCTGTTTCCCAAGGAGAGCAGAGAAAAATGAAAAGAACTTATAGCAGCTCTCTTTGTGAGGGCAAAGACCTGGAAATTTAAAGGATACCCATCAATTAGGAAATGGCTAAACAAGTTGTGGTATATAATTGTGATGGAATACTACTGTGCTATAAGAAATGATGTGCAGGCTGATTTTAGCAAAAACATGGAAACACTTGAATGAAATAATGAAGAGTTAAATGAAGAGAACCAAGAGTATGCTGTATATAGTAACAGCAATATTGTTTGTAGAACAACTGTGAGCAACTAAGTTATTTTGAGAATTGTAAACAATCAAATCAACTACAAAGGTCTTAAGAAGGAAGATGCTATCCACCTCCAGATAAAGATTGGATAAATATTAGGATGTATAGTATGATTTTATACACACACACACACACACACACACACACACACACACACACACATATCTGTGTCTAAAAACAGTGCATAGAAAAGAAGAAAACTCAAAAGGAAGCATAAAAAAACAGGGAAGTTTTGAAAAAGGAAATCGTGTAAAATGGAGAATCATGGTTTCATACTGAATCCTCTTTTTGCATTGTTCTGTGTACATGAAAATAATGGGTTTTTTCCTCTTTTTATATTTAAGTTCAAAATAAATAAAAAGTTAAAAAGAAATACTTTGGACAGTGATCAGTATCAAACAACATTTATCAAAATCATTTTAAAAATTGAAAAAAATTTAAAAGAAATAATATCACTGGGCCAACTATAGATTTATCACAAAACCTCAACAGGGCCTTCAATAGCAGAACAATCATTTCACATTTCCCTAATCGATTTGCTCTCCCATTCCCCACCACAATTATTCCACATCTTTTCATCATTCTTCCCGTCATCCACAGCTCCCTTCCCTCCCCACTCCAGCTGAGGATCTCATCTCATCCTTCACTTAATGACCAAAAAGGAGTTCTTCTCCCCCTTGTCCTCTTTCTCACCCTTTCCTCCTCATCCTCATGCCACATCATGAGGAAATTTCTTACCTCACTATCTCACTATCTACTTCACTTTTGTGTTATATAAAGTCTTTTCCAAGGCAAATCCTTATACCCTTGAGTCTACTACAATCCTGTCTTTTCTGGCACACTGTCCCTTCTCTCATCATCATTCCCTAATGTTCAATGTCTCCTTCTCTACTGCTATCTACAACATGCCCGTGTTTCCCTCATCCTTAAAATGCCTTCATTTAATGTTCCCATCCCTTCTCCCTAACAATCCATAACACTTCACCTTTTCCTAGTTATACTCCTTGAAGAAAAAATTTATGCTTCTGCTGCTTCTCGTCACACTTGATTCTAAATCCACTGCAATCTCACTTTCAACCTCACTATTCAACTAAATCTGTTCTTTCTAAAGTCACCTTTGTCACCTCTTAATTGTCAAATCCAATGATCCTTTCCCAATCCTCAAGTAGAAGATGCATATTAGTTGCTGGTATATCCTGTGTTCCTGTCCAGATGGAGCAAGCAGGGAAGCATGAATCTTAAGAGTTTCTGCTACACTTCCCCAGGGGTGACTTTGATTCTTCCCAAGAGGTAAACAAGAGGTTAGGACCATAGATTGGCCAATCTGTCCTCCTCAGAGTGGGAGTATTGGGCTAGAATTACATTGATCAGCCTCCCCAGATAGAGGAGTTTGCCTAGGGGGAATAATTATTAGGTTCAGACTATTCCCCTGATCTCTCTTTTGATGGTGAAGGAATGACCCAAATTATATAGTCAAAAACTTAACGAAATGCCAGTTACAAAAAGAACACATGTAGTTAACAGCAAATAATCCCATTTATCCAACCTAATAGCCAACAGAAACTAGCCAACGTAAGACAGATTAGGTTATATCAAACAATATATAGAATTTATGAACTCTCTCACTTAGGACAACCCCAAATTAATGAGGGAAGCTCATATATGTAGTACTTAACATTTCTGACTAGAGTTGAGGCATTCATGGACTTGTACTTCAACTCTTTCTCTGCCGTCCCTATGAGCTTTTCAGATGAACCTTTTGCTTATGTCCTGTCTGGTAGTGTGTGTAGTTTCTGTTATCTTGGAAGATTTCTAAGGAAAAAAACAGTCAGTCATAAAGACTTGTTCTGTTAAAAAAAAAATTGCAGCTAGGGAAGATTAATAAAGTTTCATCCTTGAAACAGTTTTACCAGTTTTCTACAATCTGATGCTAACCTCTCTGTTCTGATAAGCAGGAACTTATTCCTACTTGAGATTTTCAGTGAGATAAGGTTTTAGGAAAAGGAAAAAAAAACCCCTGCAAGATCGTTTTTCTGACCTTTCGATCCTGGCTAGGTTGGGGTTACAAAGATAAATTTGGAGAAACAAGAAGGAAAACTTTTTTCTAAGTTTGTAGAGATTTATAATGTCATAAAATAATAAGAGGGCAGCTAGGTGGCTCAGTGGATAGAGGGCCAGGCTTCAAGTTAGGAAGGTCTGAGTTTAAATATGGCCTCAGACACTTGCTAGCTAAGTGATTCTAGGCAAGTCATTTCACCCTGTTTGCCTCACTGCATCTGTAAAATGAGTTGGAAAAGGAAATGGCAAACTCGTTCAATATCTTTGCCAAGAAAATCCAAACAGGGTCACAAAGATTCGGCCATGACTGAAACTACCAAATGACAACAAAAACAGAGACTAAATTTGTTACCAAAATGCAGAATCTTGGCTGTAAATTTCCAAATTATGGTTAGAAGATTTTTGCAGCAAATGCTAAAATATTTTAAAAGAGAAGAGGATAATGTAAGAATGTGTCCCATAAACTTCTGGAATGAAGCTAACTGAAAACAGTGTCTTACATAATTTGTGGTACAAATTGGAATTAGGGTTTTGAATGATCTCGTGACTGACTGAAAATTCAGCTTTATGCTCACTGAATTTGTCCTAAAACTGAATTATAGTGTGGTCTCATTTAATAAATAATTGTGATGATTGAACTTCCGTAAGTGGATCAGACCTAAATGAAAAATATATAACATTTGGCATCAAAGACTACATAAATAAGAAATAAAAGTTACTTTATACTGTTTTTAAATATGCTTAGTATAAAATAGCCAACTGATAGATGGATGTAGCAATTTACTATGTAAAGTGATGGTGTTACCTGACTAATAAAAAATTTTACCTTATGTCTTAAAATTCCATAATACAACATATTATTGTTAGGTTTGTAATTTTTCTTGTACTATGATTTGGGGGAAATGATGTATAAGAAATGCTATTATTTGTGAAATTCATACCCAGAAGATGATACAATTAAACCACTGGAAAATTAACTCCTCTTTTGATAGAAATTGTTGTCATCATAGTTTTAAAAAAACTGTCAAGTACCAGTTGGTACATTGTGCTTTAAAATGAGTAACAGTAACAACTGATGAGTTTGTGAAGTGACAAAAATGTGTAAGTTTTACATTTTAATGGAGTAATAAACTTCACTCTGAGAAAAGCAGTAAGATTAAATGATTTTTCTTTAAAAACTAAGATGTGTGTATACACAGAATCTATCTATAATTAACTTTCAATGGAACCAACAAGAAGGCCAACAGGCGTGAAGGTTTCCTTGGAAACAAACCAGTCACTATGGTAACTGATGACTGAGACTAGCTGATACCATGTTCATGGAAACTTAATTCTTCCTCAGCAGGGACTCCTAAGTCTGAAGGGCAGGGTCCCTACCTAAAGGTCATACTGGGACCTTCATACTGGGTCATACTGGTCTCCTTCAAAGACTGTCCCAAATGAATGTAAATTGTTTGCATTTTTGTTTTTCTTCCCGGGTTATTTTTACCTTCTGAATCCAATTCTTCCTGTGCAACAAGAGAACTGTTCGGTTCTGCACACGTATATTGTATCTAGGATATACTGTGACATATTCAACATGTATAGGACTGCTTGCCATCTGGGGGAGGGGGTGGAGGGAGGGAGGGGAAAAATCGGAACAGAAGTGAGTGCAAGGGATAATGTAAAAAAATTACCCTGGCATAGGTTCTGTCAATAAAAAGTTATAATAAAAAATAAATAAATAAACAATATATTGTTAGGGGGGGAAAAAAAAAAAGACTGTCCCAATCCCCCACCCCTCCTTTCAAGATAAAAGAGATAATCCAGGTAAGGTAAAAAATATATGATTTGAAAGGAGAGGAACATGGTAGTTAGTTGTTATTTTTTTTTTTAAACTAATTTTGAACTTAAATACATAAAGACCAAACAAAGAGAACATTTCCCTATACACAGCGCAACATAAAATGAGGATTCACTATAAAACCATGAATTTATATTTCATATTTCCTTTTTTGTAATTGCATAAGTACTACACATTATTTTTAAAGCTACTTTGTGTTCTAATATTTCCTTCTAAATTTTCTTTTATTCTCTACAATACATTTTGTATATTTTCCCCTCCTTCCCCATCCCACCTTAGAGATGGCTCTATTATACACATATATTCACATATATGTAAAATCATACTATATATACTTCTATTTATCAGGGTTTTTTTTTTTTCTGAAAGCAATAGCCTATTCCTTTATAGATCTATTGTAGCTGATTTGAGTATTTATAATACTCAAAATGACTTAGTTATTCGGAGCTGTTCTTAAAACAATATTGCTGTTACTATATATAATATTTTCTTGTTTTGCTTGTTTCAATATTTCATCAAGTCTTTCCATGGTTTTTTCCTAAAATCATTGGGCTTATCATTACTTAGAGCAAAACAGAATTCCATCACCATCATATATCACAACTTGTTTAGCCATTCCCCAATTGATGGGCATCCCTGCATTTTCCAATTCTTTGTCACCACAAAGAGATGTGCTCTAAATATTTTAGAACATACAGGTTTCTTTTCCTTTTTCCCTGAACATCTTGAGAAAGACAGCTAATAGTAGTATTGCTGGGTCAAAGGTATATAACTCTTTGGGTACAATTCCAGATTGTCTCCCAGTTTTCCCATATTCCTTCCAACATTTGTTACTTTCCCCTTGTATCATTTCAGCCACTCTGAAAGATGTAAATCTGTATCTCAACATTGTTTTAATTTTCACTTCTCTAATAAATACAGATTTAGAGCATTTTCTTTCCATATGTCTATAAATTGCTTTGATGTCTTCACTAGCAAAAGTGCTTATTCACATCTTTTGACCATTTATCAATTGGGGATTGAGTCATATTTGTCATAGATTTGACAAAGTTTTTTGCATACTTGAGATATGAGACTTTTATCTGAAAAACTGTTCATAAATTTCCCCCTTCCAATTTTCTGCTTTACTTATGGCTACATTGGTTTTATTTCTACAAACAATTTTAAATTTAATTTAATTGAAATTATCCACTTTATACTCTCTATCTCTTGTTTGTTCATAAATTATTCACCTATCCATAAGTTTGATACATAAATATCTTCCATGTTCTAATTTTCTTATGATGTCTCCCTACATATCTAGGTCATGTATCCATTCTGACCTTATTTTAGTAAATGCTATAAAATATTGGTCTATGCCTAAATGCCAGGCTGCTTGCCAGCTTTCCCAACAATTTTTTTAAATTAAATAACGAATTCTTATCCCCAAAACTTAAGTTTTTACATGAGTCAAACATAAGGTTATTATAGTTATTTGCTGCTGTATACTCTATTTCTTAGCTAGTATCAGATAGTTTTGATAATTACTGCCTTATAACATAGTTTAATTAATATCTTTCCTTTACATTCTTTTTTCATTAGTTTCTTTAACATTCTTGATCTTATGTTCTTCCAAATGACTTTTGTTATTATTTTATTTTTCTAACTCAGTAAAATAAAACTGTGGTAATTTAATTGGGATGGCATTGAATAGATTAGGTTAAATTGTCATTTTTATTATATTGGCCCTGCCTACCCATGAACTATTAATATTCATTCAATTATTTAAATTTGAATTTATTTGTATATAAAGTTTTTTATGATTTTATTCATAAAATTCCTGGGTTTCCTTTGGTCACTGTATTCCCACGTATTTCCTACTATCTACAATTATTTTAAATTAAAATTACTAACTCATCTTGCAGGGTTTTGTTGGTGATATATAGAAATGCTGATAATTTATGTGGTTTTGCTTTATATCCTGCTACTTTGTTAAAATTACTGTTTCACAATAAACTGGGAAAACATTTTTACAGTCAAAGGTTCTGATAAAGGCCTCATTTCCAAAATATACAGAGAATTAACTCTAATTTATAAAAAATCAAGCCATTCTCCAATTGATAAATGGTCAAAGGATATGAACAGACAATTTTCAGATGATGAAATTGAAACTATTACCACTCATATGAAAGAGTGTTCCAAATCACTATTGATCAGAGAAATGCAAATTAAGACAACTCTGAGATACCACTACACACCTGTCAGATTGGCTAAGATGACAGGAAAAAATAATGATGATTGTTGGAGGGGATGTGGGAAAACAGGGACACTGATACATTGTTGGTGGAATTGTGAATACATCCAGCCATTCTGGAGAGCAATTTGGAACTATGCCCAAAAAGTTATCAAACTGTGCATACCCTTTGATCCAGCAGTGTCTCTACTGGGCTTATACCCCAAGGAGATACTAAAGAAGGGAAAGGGACCTGTCTGTGCCAAAATGTTTGTGGCAGCCCTGTTTGTAGTGGCCAGAAGCTGGAAAATGAATGGATGCCCATCAATTGGAGAATGGTTGAGTAAACTGTGGTATATGAATGTTATGGAATATTATTGTTCTGTAAGAAATGACCAGCAGGACGAATACAGAGAGGATTGGCGAGACTTACAGGAACTGATGCTGAGTGAAATGAGCAGAACCAGGAGATCATTATATACCTCAACAGCGATACTGTATGAGGATGTATTCTGATGGAAATGGATTTCTTCAACAAAGAGAAGATCTAACTTAGTTTCAATTGATCAAGGATGGACAGAAGCAGCTACACCCAAAGAAAGAACACTGGGAAATGAATGTAAACTGCTTGCATTTTTGTTTTTCTTCCCGGGTTATTTTTACCTTCTAAATCCAATTTTCCCTGAGCAACAAGAAAACTGTTTGGTTCTGCACACATATATTGTATCTAGGATATACTATGACATATTTAACATATATGGGACTGCTTGCCATCTGGGGGAGAGGGTGGAGGGAGGGAGGGGAAAAATCGTAACAGAAGTGAGTGCAAGGGATAATGTTGTAAAAAATTACCCTGGCATGGGCTCTGTCAATAAAAAATTATTTAATAATAAATAAATAAAATAAAATTACTCTTTCAACTAACTTTTTAGTTGTCTTTAGGATTTTCCAAGTATATCATCATATTCTCTACACAAACAGTTTTACAACCTCACTACCTATTCTGACATCTTCTATTTCTTTTTCTTCTCTTATTGTTTTTGCTAGTATTTCCAATACAACAAAATAATTCTGATGACGAAGAGCATCCTTGGTTCACTCCAGATCTAACTAAGAAGGCTTTTAGTTTATTCCCATTACAAATAATGCTTGTTGATGGTTTTAGGTAAATACTTCTTATCAATTTAAGGAGAAAAAAAAATTTATACCTTATACTGTCAAGTATTTTTAGTAGGAATGAGTGTTGTGGCTTTTCTGCATCTAATGAAATAATCATGATTTTTGTTACTTTTATTTTGGATACAATCAATTATCTTAATACTTTTCCTTAAGCTAAACTATCTCTGTATTATTGGTATAACTCTCACCTGATCACAATGTATAATCTTTGTTATATTTGCTGACGTCTCCTAGGTATTTTATTTAGAATTTTTGTATCCATATTCATTAATGGAAAAGAGTCTATATTTTTTTGTTTTGGCTCTTCCTGGTTTGGATACCAATACCATATTTATTTCATAAAAGTAGTTTGATAGGACCTATTTTTTTGCCTATTATTCCAAATAATTTACTTAATATTGGAATTAGTTGGCGTTTAAATGTTTAGTAGAATGTAAATCTGTGTAGTCCTGATGCTTTTCTTTTTCTCAGAAAGCTCATTTATGGCATTTGACTTTTTCTTTCCAAAATAGGTTTATTTAGACATTCTACTGTGTCTTCTGCCAAATCTAGGCAATTTACATTTGTGTAAATATTTTTCCATTTAAACAGTTCAATTTATTAGCATATAACTGGGCAAAATAATTTTTATATTGCTTTGATTTTATCTTCATTAGTGGGATATTTACTCTTTGCATTTTTAATATTTATCTTAGTATTTAGTTTTATTTTTAAAAATCACATTAACTAATTATTTACCTACTTTACTATTTTTCCCATAAAACTAACTCCTAGTCTTGTTTATTACTTCAATTCTTACTTTCAATTTTATTAATTTTGCCTTTAGTTTTAAGGAATTCCAGTTCAGTATTTAACTAGAGTTTTTAATTTGTTCTTTTTCTAGTTTTTTTTTTTTAATTGCATATCCAGTCCACTGGTCTGCTCATTGTCTAATTTATTAATATAAATATGTAAAGTGATAAATTTTCCTCTGGTTACTGCTTTTGCTATATCTCATAGCATTATCATGAACTTACTATTTCTACAATTTGTCCTTTAATTCACTCATTATTTAAAATTAGGTTACTTATAGTCTCCAATTAGTTTTTATCCTGTGTTTCCATGATCCCTTATTAAAAAGGGGACCTTAAAAAAAAAGGGAAAAAAATATTTAAAACAAATTATTTATTGCATTGTGATCTGAAAAGGATGCATTAACTATTTCTGCTTTTCTGCTCACTTAACTATAAAATTTTTATTTCATAATATATGATTGATCTTTGTAAAGTTACTATGTGCTGCTGAGGAAAAAGGTGTATTCTTTTCTATTCCCATCCAGTTCTCTCCAGATATCTATGACATCTGGCCTATCTAAAACTCTATTCACCTCTTTGACTTCTTCCTTATTTATTTTTTGGTTAGATTCATCTACTTTTGAGAGGGGAAGAGTAAAGTCCCCACTATTATAATACTATCTATTTCTACCTGTAATTCATTTAACTTTTCCTTAGATACTATCCAAATTCCTAGAGAAGTTATGAGAGCTGCAAGAAGAAACTATACCAGTGGGGGATCTCAACCTTGCTCTCTCAGAACTAGATAAATCGAACCACAAAATAAATAAGAAAGAAGTTAAGGAGGTAAACCAAATTTTAGAAAAGTTAGATATGATAGACCTCTGTAGAAAACTGAATGGACACAGAAAGGAATATATCTTTTTCTCCATGATACATGGAACCTACACAAAAATTGACCCTGTATTAGGGCATAAAAACCTCAAAATCAAATGCAGATAGGCAGAAATACTAAATGCATCTTTTTCAGATAACAATGCAACAAAAATTACATGCAATAAAGGGCCAGGGAAAAATAGACAAAAAATGAATTGCAAACTAAATAATCTTATCCTTTTTTATATAAAGCTTTTTATTTTCATGGTAATTTGGGTACTTTAACAACAATGACCCTTGCAAAGCTTTGTGTCTTAAGATTTTATCCTCCTTCCTCCCACCCCCTCGCCTAGATGGCAAGCAATTCAATATATGTTAAACATGTTAAACATACATATGTTAAATCTAATATATATAAACATATTAGATTTAACATATGTATTTTAACATGTTTAATATGTTTATACATATTTATACAATTCTCTTGTTGTACAAGGAAAATCAGATGAAAAAAAGAAAGTAAATGGATAAGAAAACAAAATGCAAGTGAACAATAACAAAAAGAGTGAGAATGTTATATTGTGATCCACATTCAGTTCCCACAGTTCTCTCTCTGGGTGTAGATGGTTCTCTTCATCACAAGATCATTGGAACTAGCATTAATCATCCCATTGTTGGAAAGAGCCACGTTCATCAGAATTGATCATCATATAATATCGATGCTGTTGTATACAATGATCCCCTGGTACTGTTCATTTCACTCAGCATCAATTCATTTAAGTCTCTCCAGGCCTTTCTGAAATCATCCTGCTGGTCATTTCTTACAGAACAATAATATTCCATAATATTCATATACCACAATTTATTCAGCCATTCTCCAACTGATGGGCATCCATTCAGTTTCCAGTTTCTGGTCACTACAAAGAGGGCTGCCACAAACATTCGTGCACATACAGGTCCCTTTCCCTTCTTTATAATCTCTTTGGGGTATAAGCCCAGTAGAGACACTGCTGGATCAAAGGGTATGCACAGTTTGATAACTTTTTGAGCATAGTTCCAAATTGCTCTCCAGAATGGTTGGATGCATTCACAATTGCACCAACAATGTATCAGTGTCCCAATTTTCCCACATCCCCTCTCACATTCATCGTTATTTTTTCCTGTCATCTCAGCCAATTTGACAAGTGTGTAGTGGTATCTCAGAGTTGTCTTAATTTGCATTTCTCTGATCAACAGTGATTTGGAACACTTTCATATGATTAGAAATAGTTTTAAAATTGTCTGTTCATATCCTTTAACTATCAATTGGAGAATGGCTTGAATTCTTATAAATTTGAGGCCTTTATCAGGACACTTAAATGTATTTTATTGCTTCCCTTCTGATCTTGTCTACATTAGTTTTATTTGTACTAAAACTTTTAAACTTATAATCAAAATTATCTATCAGATGTCCAATTATGAGTTCCATTTATTCTTTGGACACAGATTCCCTCCTTCTCCACAGATCTGAGAGGTAAGCTATCCTATGTTCTTCTAATTTATTTATAATCTCACTCTTTATGCCTAAATCATGAACCCATTTCAACCTTATCTTGGTATATGGTATTAGGTGTGGTTCAATGTCTAGTTTCTGCCTTACTAGTTTCCAATTTTCCCTGCAGTTTTTGTCAAATAGTGAATTCTTATCCCAAAAGCTGGGGTCTTTGGGTTTGTCAAACACTAGATTGCTATAGTCATTAACTAGATTATTATAGTCATTGACTATTTTCTCCTATAAACCTAACCTATTCCACTGATTGACTACTCTATTTCTTAGCCAGTACCAAATGATTTTGATGATTGCTGCTTTATAATACAGTTTTAAGGTCTGGCACAGCTGGGCCACCTTCATCAGCTAAATAATCTAATCCTAAAGAATGAATGGATAAAACAACAAATCAAAGACACAATCAATAATTTTATCCAAGAGAATGACAATTATGAGACAGCATACCAAAATTTATGGGATACAGCCAAAGCAATTCTTGGGGGAACTTTTATATCTCTAGATGCTTACTTGCATAAAATAGAGAAAGAGAAGATCAATGAATTGGGTACATGACTAAAAAAGCTATTAAAAAAATTAAAAACCACCCACAATTAAATACCAAATTTGAAATTCTGAAAATAAAAAGGGAGATTAATAAAATTATAAGAGAAAACTATTGAACAAATAAACACAATTAAGAGTTGGTGTTATGTATGCCTCAGTTTCCCTGAATTATTACGCCCTGAATAAAATTATTATAGCCCCACTCCTTTGTTCCTTGCCATTAAGACTGAAGGTCCTGACAGACCATTGAGTCATAAAACTCTAGGTACCTTATCTCAAATGCTTGCTGGAATAATTCCTTTTGAGTATTGCCCCTTGCCTCACTGTCTCCTGCCCTAGACCTTCTTAGTGTGACACACATAAGTGTGACTTATGATCCTTTCCTGGAAGTAAGGCTTGTCTGCCCACCCAGTGTCTAAAAAAATAAATAAATAAAAATAAAAGGTCTCTGCCTCAATTGCTTAGGGGTCAAGTGATTTTTGGACATGAGTCCCATTTGATTAGCTAGTCTAAACTCTCCACAACTAAAATGATTAAAAACCAGTATCTGTCTTGCCTCCGTTTCTCTGGCATTACATTGGTTTTATGGAAAAAACAAAACATACTTCTTTAGTTAATTTGATTAGAAAAAGACAAGAAAATCAACTGTTAGTATCAAAAATGAAAAGGGTGAACTCTCACCAATGAAGAGGAAATTAGAGTAATAATTAGGAGTTATTTTGCCCAAATGTATGTCAATAAATTTGATAACCTAAGTGAAATGGAGTAATACCTATAAAAATATAGGCTGCCCAGATTAACAGAGGAGGAAGTAAATTGCTTGAATAGTCCCATTTTAGAAAAAGAAAGTGAACAAGCTATTAACCGACTCCCTAAGAAAAAATCCCCAGGACCAGATGGATTTACATGTGAATTCTACCAAACATTTAAAGAACAATTACTTCCAATACTATGCAAACTATTTAGAAAAATAGGGAATGAAGGAGTCCTACCAACTTCCTTTTATGACACAGATATGATGCTGATACCTAAAGGGTCAGAACAGAGAAAGAAAATTACAGACCAATTTCCCTAATGAATATTGATGCAAAAATCTTAAATAAAATATTAGCAAAGAGATTACAGCAAGTCATCCCCATGATGACCAAGTAGGATCTATACCAGGAAGGCTGGTTCACTATTAGGAAAACTTAGCATAATTGACTATCAATAACCAAACTAACAGAAATCATATGATTACCTTAATAGATGCAGAAAAGTCATTTGATCAAAACTAACATCTATTCCTATTAAAAACACTAGAGAATGTAGGATTTAATGGAGTTTTCCTTAAAATAACCAGTAGCAAAAAATTAGATGCTACATTATTTGGGAAAAGTTTAATATTGATATTACTTCACTTTCTATGGTGCCTTTTATTATAAAATAGTTTCTCTGTTTATCTCTCTTAATTAAATCTATTTTAGCTTTAACTTTGTCTGAGATCATGATTGTTACAACTGTTTTTGTTTTTTGCAAAAGCTCAAATAGAATAAATTTTGCTCCAGGCCTTTAACTCTGTGTGTAGCTCTCATTTTTAAATGTGTTTCTTGTAAACAACATACTATTAGAGTCGCCAATATTTCTTAATGCCCGCACTCAGAACTCCTCCTAAACCAGCCTCCATATTCCCACTAAGGATTCAGAAACTGGTCTGTGAATTCTTTACTGTAGTCCATGTTGCGATTCTCTCCTGCTTCGTAAATTTTGTTGCAAACCATCTCCCCCCCTTCCCTCATCTCCCTTCAATAAGCCTCAGACACAAACCAGTTATTTTAGAAAAAAGGGAGTAGAGTTGAAAGGTATTCAAAGTATACTGCATTCTGCCTGAGGTCAGTCCTAGATCAGGGATTCCCAAATAGGTAGAGACTCTGCCCAGGTTACCTTCTTCAGCCTCTTCTCACACTGCAACAAATGTTTGATACTTATTTAGCTAAGACAACGAAAGGAGATCCAAGAAAGGAACTAGACAGAGAGCCAGGCTTGCTGGTTCCAAATCCCAAACCAGAGGCCTTTCCAACTACATTGTAGTGAACAAGCAGAATTTAATGTCAGTGGTAGAGAGACTTAAGGATGACAAAGTGAGCACTTCATGTGTCTCTAAAATTGTCCTTTCTAAACAGACAGCTAGTCCGCCTACATCAAACGTCAGTTTTTTGGACAAGTTTCACGGATTACTATGTCAGGAGCCCTCCAGTGTCAAAGCACTTAGTTTCTTAAGGAATTAACAGCTCATTAATTGACTCCACCCCCAACCAGCCGGTGGGAACAACACACTAGGCCCGAAAATATATGGGAGTCTTCTGATACAGGAAGAGTCCATGGGCTCTGCCTTGTGGAAACCTGCAGAGATGGGCTGCACTGAGCCACTCCCACTTGCATCCCAGGCCCTGCTATCAAACTTCCTCAGGTACACAAACAGTATGTATTAGATTTTGTGAACAGGGGTCATTTTATTTCGTTTATTATATGTCTATTCCCAAAGCCCAGAACAATGCCTGAGACCAGTTAAGTGATTAGTTAATGGGGACTGCAAATGCACAGGGGAAAGATGAGGTAGAACAAGAGCAGAGGCAAAAGCAATAACTAAAAACGTTCTCACTATGCAAGCAAAATATACTGATTTCCAAGATAGGCTGTGTAGAGATAATATATGAATCACAAGTCTCCAAAAAGACTAGGAGAAGACAAAAAACATGAAAACCATAATGTAAGAAGTAATATAAGAGAATTGCCCAGAATTTCTGGACACAAAAATGGAAATATCAATTGAAAGAATTCATGTATCACCTCCAGGAAAAGGAAAAACAAAACAAAAACAAAGCTGCAAATTCTAAAACATGTAGTCATTAACTTTAAAAATTGACTTCAGGGGGGCAGCTAGGTGGCACAGTGGATAGAGCACCAGCCCTAAAATCAGGAGGACCTGAGTTCAAATTTGATCTCAGACACTTAATACTTCCTGGCTGTATGACCCGGGGCAAGTCACTTACCCCCAATTGCCTCAGGGAAAAAAAATATATATTTTGACTCCAGGGGCAGCTAGATGGCTCAGTGGATAGAGTGCTGACCCTGAAGTCAGGAGGGCCTGAGTTCAAATCCTGCCCCAGACACTTAATACTTCCTAGCTGTGTGACCCTAGGCAAGTCACTTAACCCCAACTACCTCAGCCAAAAAAAAAAAATTAAATTGACTTCAGAAAAACAAAACATTACTAACGGAAAAAGTCCAAGTTCTGCAAGTGATAAGGTGAAATACCTTCAAATACAGAGGAAAGGAAATCTGAATACTATTGTATTATTATCATTACACTTATCAGAACTGGTATGAGGCAATGGTGTAATGTGTTCCAAAAAGCAAAAGATGCAGACCTATCCTGCAAATCTAAGCTTAGCCATAAATGCAAAAGATGGATGTTCAATAATAAAGAGGTGTTTGAAGCATTCTTAGACTGAAAATCAGATCTGAAGTGATTATTTGCTTCTCATACCTCAGACAAGAGAAATACAGGAGGGGTGAATATAAAGGCAGCAAAAAACAACAGAGGGACAGGAAAGTGGTCTCTGCTGTAAGAAGAAAGGCTTTAAGTAAGGCTTCTTTCTAAATGTACACAAGGAGACACAGGTGAAGATCAAAATTTGGTAGAGGGAGCAGTGATAAGGCAGGTTTGGGACATCATGGATAGACTGGGGTAACACTACCTACATGAATCAAAGTTGGAGTTTTTAAAAACATGTAGAAATATATGTTAAATCCAATATATGCACACATATTTATACAATTATCATGCTGTATAAGAAAAATCAAATAAAACCAGTAAAATAAAAAAAAAAATAAAACAGAGAGAGAGAGAAGCAAAATAAAATGCAAGCAAACAACAAAAAGAGTGAAAATGCTATTTTGTGGTCCACACTCAGCTCCCACAGTCCTCTCGCTGGGTGTAGATGGCTCTCTTCATCACTGAACAATTGGAACTGGTTTGAATCATCTCATTATTTGAAGATAGCCACATCCATCAGAATTGATTATCATATAGTCTTGTTGTTGCTGTGTACAATGTTCTCCTGGTTCTGCTCATTTCACAGCATCAGTTCCTGTCAGTCTCTCCAGGCCTCTCTGTATTCATCCTGCTGGTCATTTCTTACAGAACAATAATTGAATCAAAGTTTTTTATGAGACTCTATTGCAAAATGGGAAGGTGTATGAAGGAGGAATTATTAGGGAATAGAGTAGAATATGGTATGTCTTAAGTCAAATTGAATTCCAGCTCTGAGGGAAAGTGACATCTGCAGTCTCAAGAAGAGTTTGAAGAGGAATGGGTGAGAAAGAGGAAAAGGACTGAAAAGGTGGGGAAGGAAAGAGACCTTGCTTTGCTGGTGGGAGGGAGTTCAATGAATAAATGTTCCTATGGGTAAAGAGATAGTCTGTGAAGGAAAATAGAGCCCTTGCATTGGGTGTGGTCTGGGGGAACTGGTACTTGGAAAGGACACACGTCCTACTTTGGAAGAAGGGAGTTGGAGCTTTTAGGGTCAATTAGCAGTGGGATAGCATGAATCCAATATTTTGAGGCAAATGGGAAAAAGTAAATAGGGGAAAGGTATAGCTATATGATGAGATGAATAATCATGGATGTCATGAAGCAGAAATTGACATTGTTCTGAGGGATAGTGCTAAAGGAGAATCTAGGAATGAGTCTCTACAAGGTGGAGACTGAAATTCCTCAGAGGTCAGAATAGACATCTTGAAAGTTCTGACAGCAGATGATTTCAGAAAGGCCTGGAGAGACTTACATGAACTGATGCTGAGTGAAATGAGCAGAGCCAGGAGTTAATTATACACTTCAACAACAAAACTATATGATGATCAATTCTGATGGATGTGGCTCTCATCAACAATGAGATGATTCAGGCCAGTTCCAATTGTTCAGTGATGAACAGAGTCATCTATACCCAGAGAGAGCACTGTGGGAACTCAGTGTGGTTCACAACATAACATTTTCACTTTTTGTTATTGCTTGATTGCAAAATAATCAAAATAATACTTTTTTTTACTGGTTTGATTTTTCTTGTGCAGCACAATAATTGTATAAATATATATTCATACATTAGATTTAACATATATTTCTACCATGTTTAACATATATTGGACTACTTGCCATCTAGGGGAGGGAATGGGGAAAGGGAGGGAAAATTGGAACACAAGATTTTGCAAGGGTTAATGTTGAAGAATTGTATTTGTAATTGTATTGCATGTATTTTGAAAAATAAAAAGCTTTAAAAAAAGGAAAAAAAAAACACAAAGTTCTGACAGCATGAGAAACACAAAAAACAGAGAGGGGGGAGAAGAGAAGAAGGAGAGAGACAGAGAGAAAGAGGCAGGTAGACAGACATTAGATAATTATGGGGATCATGAACCAAATAATGAGGGTCTATATTAGAAAGAGAAAGTAGACAATAGAGAAGAACCCTCTCTGGAAAGGGGCACAAAACATTAAAAATTTAAAAATGATAAACAAGACTAGCTGAAGTAGTAGAGGAAGGGTAAATCTGCTTGACTGAGGGGGGGGGGGGAAAGGACAGAAAAACTATATAATCAGATAATCATAGGAAAGAAAAAGGAACAAATACAGAAATAACAAATGAGGGCAGGGGAAATTAGGGATATAGGTAAGAGAACCAATGGCAGTATGATCACCTTTAAAAAAAAACTAAGCTAAAGTTAACGGAAAGAACACAATACTGTGTTTAAAAACAGACAAGGGAAAATAATACTAGTTTTTAAAACACTCAATGTTAAAGACAAAAAGAGGAAATTATAAACCTAACTTCTCATAACTATAAGTGAACAAATTTAAAAATTCAGCAAAATGAAAAAGTGATACTGAATTTTAGAAAACCCTACAATCTTTTTCTTACAAGAAATTCATTAAAAATGAAGACATAAACAAAATAAAAGTAGGGGCTGGAAAAAAATTTCTCATTTTTAAAGTGAATCCAAAAAAGTAGTAGTCACAATCGTGGCACATAGCAAAGCAAAAAGAAACATTCGAAAGCTAAAAAAGTATAAACAAGTAAACTATGTCTCTGTGAAACTACATCATAGACAACAAATCAATGTGATTAGCAAACTTTTATGCTCCAAATGCCTTAGTGTCCAAATTTATAAAACAAATATCACTAAGCTGCTACACAGAGATATAGAGAGTAATGCAACAATGACCAGAGATTTCAATATCCTTTTCTAAGTTTTGGCTAAGTCTAGCGGAAACATAAATGGAAAAATAAGCTGAACAAAGTGCTAGAGAAACTAGAGTTAAAAGACTTCTGGAGTCTTCTAAATAGGTCTGCAAAAGAGAATGGATTGTACATTTAAATAACTAGAAACAGAGTAAACTTTCAGAGAAGAATATCTGAATTTTAAAAGAAAATGCAGAAGGAATTGATCAATGATGAACAGAATCAGCTACACCCAGAGAAGGAACACTGGGAAATAAATGTGGACTACTTGCATTTTTGTTTTTCTTCCCAGGTTATTTTTACCTTCTGAATCCAATTTTTCTTGTGCAACAAGAGAATTGTACGGATCCACACACATATATTGTATCTAAGATATACTTATAACATATTTAACCTGTATGAGACTGCCTGCCACCTAGGGGAGGGGGTGGAGGGAGGAAAGGAAAAAGTTGGAACAGAAATGAGCACATAGGACAATGTTGCAAAAATTGCCCATGCATATGTTCTGTCAATAAAAAGCTATTTAAAAAAAAAAAAAAAGAAAGAAAGAAAATGCAGGGGGAAATAGCCCCAAAGAATGCTAAGTGCAAAACATTAAATCCTGAGGAAGAAGCTACCAAAGTTACAAAGGCTGCATAGGACCCATCCTGGTGTACTTTTCCAGAAATGATGAAAGTGGTTTTACCATTGTATCAGATCTAATATCATTTATACTAGTATTTTAAAGACTTAGCATCACTTTCACCACAATTTTACATAAACTAGCCCCAACTATGACATTCTAGCTGATGTAAGAAACCTATTTTTGGACCCATTCACTCATACCAAAATTGTGCCTTGAGGGTTACACTAGTACAGGTTCTGAGCCAAGATCGCATCGGGTACTGAATATGGAAGGAGGCTGATTCAAGGAAACATACTTTAATGACCATTATTTAAGACTTCACATAATTAGAATCATTTTCTGAATGAGTGGCAGCATCCTAGTGCCATAAGAGATCCTGGTGTCTGCCAAAAAAACATAACAAGAAGCTGTCCTCCAACTAGGATCTACATCTTCATATATCAATTTAGAACCTATTGGGAAACATAGTGTAACCTGTTAATCTAAGCCTAATTTCTACTCAATTATTTTCTAGTTATCCTGGCAGGTTTTTGTCTTGTTTTTAACAAGAAAGGCATTCATTCCTAAGTGTTTTATATTTTGATGTTTATCAAGCACAGAGTTATAAAGTGCCATTGTTTCTAGTTCTCATTTTCTAGTCTACTCTAGTCGTCTTTTTTTTCCAGCCAATACCAAATATTTTTGATAATTACTGCTTTATAATAGAGTTTGAGCTTTGACCACCCAATTCTCCCTTCTTTCCATTTTTCCTTATTTCCTTTGATATCCTATATCTTTTTGTTTCTACAAAGCATCCCTTTACTTGTGTCACTGTTATAGCCATCAAAAGCTAATTAACCCTGGCAGTAATTTCATTTTGATTACCTCACTATGGCCCAATCATAAACAATAAATAATCCTCCAAGTAGTTAATGGTTTTTTGTTTGTTTGTTTCTCTAATAGCATTTTTTAATTGAATCCAAGCATATACTCTGTAGTTTAGAGAGCTACCAGCTCTAAACCATGTTCTTCACCCATCCTTTTTGGTTCCCATTACATGCAGGCAATGTCTTGCTTGCTTATATTTTTAGGCTCAGTTCTAAATTCAATACCTGGCACTTAATAAATATGCTTAATAAATATTCTATCCATTTTCCTACCTCTTTATCCATCTATCATCTATCCATCACCTATTAACCAAATGCCATTCATCTCTCTCTCTCAAGTCTCTTTATTCCTTATACCATTCCCTCTCCCCCAAGGGCAATCAGATAAAATGAAACCTTGATCTTCCTCAGACTACATCTCTCAATTCTGAGCATTTTCATATCCTATCTCCGAACTGCTGGAATAGTCTCCCTCTTCATCTCTACCTCTTAGATTTCTTAACTTCTTTCAAATCTCAGCTAAAATCCTACTTTCTTTTTTTAAAATAGCTTTTTGTTTCCAAATACACATATAGTTTTCAACATTCATCTTGGCAAAAACTTGTGTTCCAAATTTTTCTCCCACCCTTCCCTCATGCTCTCTAAAGACAGCAAGCAATCTAATATAAGTTAAACATATCAAATTCTTCTAAACATATTTCCATATTCATCATACTGCAGAAGAAAAAATCAGAACAAAAGACAAAAAAAAAAAAACAAGCAAATAAAAAGCAACAACAACAAAAAGTAAAAATACTATGATTTGATCCACATTCAGTCCCCATAATCCTCTCTCCATATGTAGATGGCTCTTTCCATCACAAGTAGTTTGAATTGGTCTGAAAAAATCTCACTGTTGGAAAGAGCCACATCCCTCAAAATTGATCATCATATAATCTTGTTATTGCTGTGTACAATGATCTCCTGGTTCTTCTCACTTACAGTTCCTGTAAGTCTCTCCAGGCCTCTCTAAAATCATCCTCCTGATCGTTTCTTATAGAACAATAATATTCCATAACATTCATATACCACCACTTATTCAACCATTTTCCATTCAGTTTCCAGTTTCTAGCCACTACAAACAGGGCTGCCACAAATCTCCGTGCACATACAGGTCCCTTTCCCTTCTTTATGATCTCTTTGGGGTATAAGCCCAGGAGTAACACTGCTGGATCAAAGGGTATGCACAGTTTGATAACTTTTTAAGCATAGTTTCAAATTGCTCTCCAGAATGGCTGGATGTATTCACAATTCCACCAACAATGCATCAGTGTCCCAGTTTCCACATCCCCTCCAACAATTGTCATTATCTTTTCCTGTCACCTTAACCAATCTGAGAGGTGTATAGTGGTATTTCAGAGTTATCTTAATTTGCATTTCTCTGATCAAGAGTGATTTAGAGCACTTTTTCATATGACCAGAAATGGCTTTCATTTCTTCGTCTGAAAACTGTTCATATCCTCTGACCATTTATCAATTGGAGAATGGCTTGCAGTCATAAATTTGAGTCGATTCTCTATATATTTTTAAAATGAGGCCTTTATCAGAACCCTTAGATGTAAGTAAACATTTTCCCCAGCTTTCTGCTTCTCTTCTAATCTTGGTTGCACTGGGGTTTTGTTTGTACCAAAACTTTTTAATTTAATATAATCAAAATTATTCATTTGCATTTCATAATGCTCTCTAGTTCTTCTTTGGACACAAATTCCTTCAGTCTCCACAGATCTGGAAGGTAGACTATCCCTTGTTCTCCTAATTAGCTTATAAATACCACCTTTTATATCTAAATCATGAACCCATTTCGAGCTTATCTCAGTATAGGATATTAGGTGTTATTCAATGCCAAGTTTCTACCATAATGTTTTCCAATTGTTCCAGCAATTTTTGTCAAAAAGTGAATTCTTATCCCAGAGGCTAGAGTCTTTAAGTTTATCAAACACTAGATTGCTATAATCATTGACTATCATGTCTTGTGAACCTAAACTATCCCATTGATCCACTACTCCATTTCTAAGCCAGTACCAAATGGTTTCAATGACTGCTGTAAAGTTCTACTTTTTTCTATAGGCCTTTGCTGATGCCCCCAAATGCTAGTACTACTTCTTTGCTAATTATCTCCAATTTTTCTTACATAAATTTCTTTTTGTACATAGTTGAATATGTTGCTTATAAGATTAGATTGTAAGCTTTCTGAGACCTGAAACTGTCACTGCCTGGTACATTGCAGAAAATTAATCAATTCTTATTGACTATTGCCTGTCTATCTAGTTAGCTATCTAGCTATGATCCTCAGCATTTCTCAGCTCCAATATCTAATTAGTTCCCAAGGTTTGTCACAATTAACATATAACATTAAAACCTATCTGTTGTTCACCCCCTTTTCTCTACTTCTCTTTTAAAGAACATGTTCTTTGCAGTAAGATGGCAGGAACTTTTGTCTTAATCTCTCCAGCCCTGATATACAGTAGGTACTGAAGAACTGCTTACTAAACATTTGTTTCGGAGGGAAATACCATGGTGCTTTGGTCACTTCTGGTGTCAAAAATGAAGTTGCAGCTCATTGAGAAATCTGAGGCATGTTCTCCCTGCTGCTGGCCAATACAGCAGATAGTCTTAGGATATGGTTTTAGGATCCCATCATGTGTCCAAATCCTAGTATCGTATGCTGGCTCATTCCCAAACCTGTTTTTATTGGAATTTAGGACCTATGACAACTTATTCCCCATTAAAGGAGGAAGAAGAGAGTTAAATTAAATCTTTGATTTATGAAGTGAAGCAAGAAATGAATGCCTTCCATGTAAATAGGAATTCAGATAAAATACTCCCCCAAATGACCTGTGTACACTCTTAATCACATCACAAGAGACAGGATGAAGGTTAAGACTAGGGACCAATGGAGACAGTATTGTTTCACCCTACAGTGGTATTTTCTTCAATGGCAATGAAGAAAGGATAGCTTTTATAATGAAGTATAGCAGTGGCAGCACAGTGCCCAGAGTACCAGACCTGGAGTCAGGAAGACTCCTCTTTGAGAGTTCAAATCCTGTCTCAGATACTTACTGTGTGATCCTAGCCAAGTCACTTATCCTTGTTTGCCTCAGTGTCCTCATCTACAACATAGCTTCTTAAACTGTGGGTCATGACCATAGTGGGGATCTTGCAAGTGAATGTGGGAGTTGTGAAATTATAATTTTTTTTTAGTAAACGTTTGATCTGTGTAGCTAATTTTGTATACTTACATAGCCAGGGTCACATAATTTCTTGGGAGAAAAAGGGTCACAAGTGGGAAAAGTTTAAGAGGCCCTGATCTATAAAATGAGCTGGAGAAGAAATAACAGATCACTCCAGTATCTTTGCCAAGAAAACCTTAAATGGAGTCACAAAGAGTCCAAAATGCCCGAAAAAAACTGAATAACAACAACAACAAAATCACTTCAAAAGATTTACTCACACTAATGGAGCCCTAGTTGCACTATCAAATTAATTTAAACTTTTAATGCTATTCTGATCAAGATATCAAAAAATATCTATCACAAAACTTGAAAAAATAATAAAATTCTTTTGGAAAAAGTGAAGATGTAGAATATCAAGAGAAGTTTGAAAAGGGTAGCGAAACAGAGGGAATAACAATTATAGACCTTAAACTATATTATGAAGCAGAAATTCTCAAAACTGTTTGGTATTGGCTAAAAATTGGGTAGGTCAATGGAACAGACTAGACAAAGCAGAGTCAGAAGCAAAGGAACTCAATAAACCAGTGCTGGGTAAATCAGAAAACATAAATTAATTAGGAAAGAACTCCCTATTTGACTATAAATTTCTGGGAAAACTGCAAGGCAATCTGACAGAAATTAGACAATCCACAATATGTTTTAACCAGATACATGAACTTAATGTTATAGATTGTACTATTAAAAATAAAATTTGAAAAAAAAAAAAAAAAAAAAGGAAGAGAAATGGATCGTGTACCTCGCATAACTCTGGATTGGAAATGGATTATTAACAAAAGCAGGGAGAGGGGTGATTACAAAAGATATAACCGATAACCCTGATGAAATGAAACTGAAAAGCTTCTCTAACAAAAAATTAATTTATATTGAATGAGAAGGGAGGCAGTTGAAACAGAAAAAAAATTTTTGCTATCAAATTTCTTTGAAAAGCATTTGGTATCCAGGAGATCAATATATACTTCAACAACAATACTATATGATGACCAGTTCTGATGGACCTGGCCATCCTCAGCAAAGAGATGAACCAAATCGGTTCCAATAGAGCAGTAATAAACTGAACCAGCTACGCCCAGGGAAAGAACTCTGGGAGATGAGTAGGAACCACCACACAGAATTCCCAATTCCTCTGTTTTTGTCCGCCTGCATTTTGGATTTCCTTCACAGACTAGTTGTACATTATTTCAAAGTCTGATTTTTTTTGTACAGCAGAATAATTGTATGGACATGTATACTTGTATTGCATTTAACTTATTCTTTAACATATTTAACATGTTTTGGTCCATCTGCCATCTGGGGGAGGGGCTGAGGGGAAGGAGGGGAAAAATTGGAACAAAGGGTTTTGCAATTGTCAATGCTGAAAAATTACCCATGCATACATCTTGTAAATAAAAAAACTATAATAAAAAATTGTTTAAAAAAAAAAAGAAAGAAAAAAGAATTTGCTATCAAGGCAGCCAGGTGGTGCAGTGAATAGAGCAGCAGCCCTGAAGTCAGAAGGATCTGAGTACAAATCTGGCCTCAGACACTAATACTTCCTAGCTGTATGACCCTGGGCAAGTCACTTAACCCTAATTGCTTAATTACAAAAAAAAAAAAAATTTGGTATCTAAGCTATATAATCAATTACCACATCTACATATACATATATATGTAAATTTATAAATATATGTGTGTATGTATATACATAAATACATTTCACATATGGCAATACAACAGTTGACACCAGAAGCTATTCCCCAAAAGAAAAGTAGTAAAAGGATATGAAAAACAAAATGTTTTCAAAAGAATTGTACATTATCAACAACTCCAATAACACTACAAATCACTGTGGCTAAAACGGCGGCAGAAATAAAGTAGAACAAGAACCAGACATTTACAAATCAAGGAGGGTCTACCGTACTGTCCCAGGTTTCAATTTGGGCAGAAGGTGAATTGGGGATAGGGTATCTCAGGATTGGACCAGGCTTATTGATAGGGGGTTGCAGGGTAGGAATACGATATCTCTTAATGGGGACTATGGTGAGGCTAGTAACAGAAAAGGCTCATGTTTCTATCTCTTGTAACCCCATCCTAATAGACAGGACTGTGCCTACTGTCTCAGTAGAAGACGGGGTTGGACCCAGGTAGGGCAACAATACTAACAGGTTCAGGGGTAAGACAGAACTACAGACAGAAAAAAAAGGTTCAATTTTCTCTGCTACCCACATCACTAATAGGAAGAAAACTGAAAATCAAAACCACCCTGAATTTTCATCTCACACTCTGCAAACTAGCAAAGATGACAACAGAGAAATCTGAGGCGTGTTCTCCCTACTGCTGTAAGTAAAGTATTGCACTCTTGGTAGAACTGTGAATCACAATAACCATTCTGGAAACAGAGACAAAATGTTTATAGCCTCTAGCCCTGAGATTCTCTTAGAAGAAGCCTTCTTAAACTTTTTCCGTTCATGACCCCTTGTTTGCCAAGAAATTTTTATGTGACCCTGGGTACATAAGTATAAAAAATAGGTAAACATTTACTGAAAATAAATCATAAAGAAATTTATTTTAAAACAATTCCTTGGTACACATATAATTTTACTATTAAAGATGAAAGGGAAATTGGATACTAATGAAATAGATGGGCTTCTTTATTTTTACATAAACAATTCAATCTTGCAATATTTGATACCTTCTACTGTTGCCAAGTTTTTTGTGACCTCTACAATGAGTTATGGGACCCCCATATGGGGTCACAACCCACAGTTTAAGAAGCTTTGTTTTAGAAGTCTAATGCCTCAAAAAGGTACCTGAAAACAAGAAAGTCTCTACATATACCAGAATCTTATAGCAGCATTTTTCGTGATGGCAAAGACTTGGAAACAAAGTGGATATCCGTGGATTGGGGAATGGGCAAACACTGTGGTCCATGTGTAATGGAATATGAGTATACTGTAAAAAGAAAAAAAAATGATGTCTGTTATGAATACAGAGATCCATGGAAAGATTCACATGAACCGATTGTGAAGAATGAAGCAAAAACAGCCAAGAAAACAATATATACAAAGATTACAACAATGTCAATTGAAATCAAAAGGGAATGCTGAGCTAATATTATAAAGAACAAGAATAGATTGAATAAAAAATTGAGAAGGCATCCCCAGCACACTTGTTTGTAGGTATTCAAATGTTGCACATGGTAACTTTCAGACTTGGGTCTGAAGGCAGCTATGCTGACTTCTTTTGCTTTTTAATCTTTTAAAAATGTTATATGAGATGGTTCTTTGGGAGAAGCAGGGTGGAAACTGGAAAATTATGATGATGTTAAAATGATTATTTTTAAATAAATGATTTCCTTTAAAGGTGTCAAAACTAACAAGAGACATAAAACTCCTTCAGGAAATTAAAGGCTCTGACTGTGGACATTACTTTCTGCTGAACTAAGTAGAAAATAACCTCTCTCTGGGGCTTGGTTGGCAGACCTTGATGGGCAATTAGTAAAGCAAGAGAGCTTTACTAGGCTGAATCAATGTGCAGTTTATCCAACGTCAGCCATTCTTTAATGTCATTTCTCTTTTCCGGATCATGAGATCCCCTCTCCTTAAATGCCGAATGACCCATCTCGGGGTGTCCCGTTTTGCATTCGCTCCCAAGAACTGGCCTGGCTCAGGACATTCAGCCTCACTTGTCTCCCCTCTCTAATCTATCTTTTGCACAAGTACCAGTGATTCTCCGAAATGCAGCTCTGACCACATCACTGCCCCAGTTCAATAAACTCCAGTGGCTCCCTGCTGCTGCTGGGTTAAAATCCAAGTTCCTGGGATTGGCACTTACGGTCCCACACAATGAAGCCCAAATCTATCTTTTGTAGCTTTATGATATTACCGAGAGGCCTGGAGAGGAAAGCCCGGGAGATCCACTGCTATTCCGATAGCCCGGGTGAAGACTGGAGGCAGGGAGACCCACTAGGAGGCTATTCCGATATTCCTGGTGAAAAGGGATGATGTTGGATGACTGGAGAGCTGCGGAGATAGGCCAGAGACGTTGTGTGGATGACAACGACAGGGCTCGGCAACTGATTGAACATGGGGGCTGAGGGTGTGGGGGGGAGAAAGTGAAATGGAGCAGGATGGGGGGGGGGAAGATGAGGAAGTAAGACAGGGAAGGAGAGAAACTGCAAAAGGGGGACAAGAAATGGAGAGACAGAGAGAGACAGACAGACAAAGAAACAGATGAGAAATGAGATAGAGACAAGCGCGGGGGCAGATGAGGGAGAGACAGGGAGGGAGGGAGATGAGAAAGGAGACAGACAGACAGAGACAGAGACAAGAAGCACGGAGAAGAGACGGGGAAAACCTGTAAGGAGCACCGAGTAGGGCGGGGCAGTCCCCGGCCTCCGACAGCGGAGCCTCTAGTGGGGGAAGGGCAAGCATCAAGGGAAGCTGGAAGGGAGGGGGCCGCGGCGGGGCGGGAGGGGCGGGGGAGGCCTGGTTCCCGGGGAGGTTGCGGGGGCTTCACCTCTCGGAAACGACGGAGGGGCTGGAAGCGGGCGTGACTGGGGGCTTTGGGGCTGGGGACCAGATCCCGAGTTCGGCTGCGGTCAGGCTGAGCGCGGCCTTCCTTCCCTTCGGTAATCAAAACGCAAACGACGGCCCGCCAGCCATTTTCCCCCGGATTAGCGGCCCTCCCCCTCCGCGCGGACTCCAGGAAGGGCGCCCCCCACGGAGCCGTCGCGCTCGGCCGCGTCGATGACTATCCGGGAAATCCGGGGTTTTAAGCGGCTCAGCGCGAATACCGGGGTCGGATAGAAAAATCTATTACCTGGCTAGGCCAAAAGGCAAGGCTGATGCCCTCCTTGTCTGTTCTCACTCTGGACGCTAGATGTCGCCAGAGGGCCGTGACATAATTTTAAATGCTCAAAGCATTTCTGAAGCTCGAGCTAAGCAGGGGACACCGCGACCAAAATGACAAAGTCTTTAGCCTGAAAGACGCCCTGCAAGAGCTGACATGCAATTTTATATCAACATATACCAGATATTAAGAAAATGCGAGTTAATTGAGGCCTTGTGTGACGTCACACAGGGAGGTGGGGCTTACCTCCTTCTGTCCGTAATGGGACAGCAGGTGGTGACGACGGAGGAGGGGTCGGGGGGCAGGGCCCTGTGACGTCAAGCGATGAGGGGTGGGAGACGACAGCCCTTAGGTCTCAGCCCCGGGGGGATGGCTTCCCCCTACTCAGCCCGGAGTGGAACGAAGACGAGGAGGAGAAGGCCTGGATGGATGCAGCCCTGGCCCCTGCGAATGTCAGGAAGCCCCGGAACTAGAACCCGGTGACCTCAGCGAAGAGCCCGGAAGTTATATCTGGAGGGGGGGCGCTGACCTGGAGCAGTGGCCGGGCTGGGCCAGACGCCAAGGGGAGGAACCGGGAGCCGTCACGAAAGGCGGGGCCTCGGCCCTGAAGGACTGCCCCGAGCCCCGGCGCTGACCGAAACTGCTGGGAGGTGGTAGACTCCGGAACAGGATCTAGCCGTAAATGAACCGGAGTCTCCTCCTCTTTGCGTCCCATGCGTGTTCTTCTTCCTCCGCCTCCTTTCCTTGGAGGCAGGCGGGTCCGCCCCTCCTGAGGCTCGTGGGGAGGAGGGAGCCGAGGCACTTCCCAGGTGTGGGGGGAAGGTAGACGGAGTAGGTAGAGTGACGAGGGCCAATCATAGAAATGAGATCATTTCCTCAGACAAAGGAACAAAAATGAGGCAACATACCAAATGGATGGGGATACGGGCAAAGGAATCCCAAGGGCAAAAGATATAAATATTGTCATCAATAAGATAGGCGGCCCTGGAGTCAGGAGGGCCCGAGTTCGAATCCAGCCTCAGACACTTAACGCTTCCTAGCTGCGGGACCCTGGGCAGGTCACTTAACTCCCATTGCCTCACAAAACCCCAAAATCACTAGATAAAAGATCGGAAAGGTCACAAAGCCAAGACTTTGAAAACCCCTGTTGGTTATGACTGGCAAGGTGAGGTGTCACGGGGACGTCAGCCCCCCAGCCTGGTAGCTGGCAGCAGCTCCCCCGGGGTGGAGAGAGGAGCACTGGCGATGATCAGTGGTTCCCTTCATGGCAGGGAACGTCCAGCAGCTGCCTTGGTCAGGTCTTGTTTTACAAATGGCCCAGCAGAAGGGGCAGCCGGGTGATGCAGTGGTTAGAGCGCCAGCCCTGAAGTCAGGAGGATCTGAGTTCAAATGTGATCTCAGACACTTAACACCGCCTACTGTGTGACCCTGGGCAAGTCACTTAACCCCAACTGCCTCAGGGAAAAAAATAAAAATAAAAAATCATGAACACAAATGTCACAGGCCAAACGTGGTCACTCCTGCCTCCTCCTCAGAGGGGAGTCAGGGTCAGAATTAACCACTGTCCCTCTGGCTGCTCAACCAAACCCTCCCAACTATATGACTTCTCAGTCCCAGACTTCCCAAACAAGGAATTAAATCTCATTCTGATGAAATGTTAGGTGTAATTAGCAAAGGAATCGAGAAAGAACTTGTCCCTGAGGGACAAGGGACAAAGTTCTGCTTAGAGATCAGTTCAGCTACACGGTCCACTCCGGTCTGAAATCCAAGTTATGTCAAACCCAGAAACCCACCCTATGTAGAAATCCCTGTCATGCCTCTGGGGTTAGATTTCCCCTAGAAAATCTACTTAGGGGCCATCCCCTGGTTCTGCCTTCTTTTGGGTGACTCTTCCAGGACTCTCTTTCCCCTTCCCCCATGCCATGTGGTATCTCCCCCAACTCCACTAGGCTCTCCAACCCCACTTCCCCCCACAGCTAACTGAATCTTTTAGGGTGCTAGGTCCCTTTTAGGATTTGGCCTGCCAGCTGGGGTGTGCCCCAACCTCATGGAGTCCTCCCTTTCTACTGGGTAATTGTGAGTTCCGGTGAGGAGCTTGTCTTTCCTGTGCTCTTCCCCTCTATTTCATATTTCTTATTCCCGGTGTCTGTTGTGGCCCTTCATTTTATCTGTAACCTATTCCCCTAAATAAATCTACCTTTTGCCAAAAAGAACGGCCAGTGTGGATTCTTCATATGACTGAACTCCAGTTTGGGGGGCCTGCCATCATTTGGGTGCCCAAACCCACACCATAGCTCGCACGTCACTTGGTGCTCAAAACCCTTGGCCTTCTTGACAAATAAGACAGGCGAACTCGAATGTTTTCCTATTTCTCATCCAAAGAGGGGGTGTCACAGCTGGGAACCAATCTGCTCACTGGGTCTGGAGTAATGAACCTGAAAATAGAGGAGTAAAATGCATATCTCCTCTATGCGTAAGAGTAGGGTTTTGAGTTTTTAGAGCTATTTGCGTCCCCAATGTTGCAGAGGGAACTAGTGTAATATCTGTCCATCTAAGATTTAAAAAGCACACTTTTCTCTGGACTGTTCCTATCTCTTTGCTTGCATTTTTTGCCTGTCCCAGACAGTTGGTCTTTGTGATTCAAATTAACGGGAACCTTTCCTTAGTTAAGCTTCTCTAAACTTCTCTCCTTAGAGGAGAGATTAGAGGTCAAAGATCTTGATAAAAAGATAAAGGCCTTGATTAAAGACCTCTAACTTGTGATTAGGTCCAGCCTCTCTGATGCACTTTAAGTTCCCCAAAACCCTCTCCCCATGTCCTGGAGTCAATCTGGGGATCCCAAGTAAATAGAAGGGTATGGCTCTTTCAGCTTCTCTTCAAGAGATATTTCCCCGCCCCCTCTCTAGACAGACTTCCTCCAGGTGGCTTGGAGAAATCTGGGAATCTTGGACCTTAAGATCTTTTCCCTTTCCCTCCAAATAAATAGGCCACGGAATATGAGATTCCTCAAATTGAGGAAATTGAGGCAAAATTGTATCCAACTAATAATCTATTCATCACTGTAAAACTGGTGGTTCTTGCATAAACTTTTGCAACTCAAGTAGTTCATGTTGAATGAGGAAAGATAGAAAAAGTCTTTTGTATATTTTATAAATATTTTGCCACTGATATACATCTCTGCCATAAAAACATTATAAATATTTTTCCTTTCACATTAATTCTGAAAAAGATCTCATTCCAGTTAGAGTGAATATTTCAAATTGATTTTCCATCATTCTGCTTAAATTCATTTAGAACTATCCCTAAGTAAGCTGTGGATTTGAGATCCTCGATGCAAAGTCAACTATAATTTATCAGCTCATCATTTTAGCTTTGAATGGCTATTTCACTTTGGGGCTACAGAAATAGTTATAAAATTAGGAAACTGCTAAACATTTGAGTAGCCTCCAGGGTCTTTGAGACTAATCTTTAAGTTTTGTGGCACTAATTGTTTTGTACATCTGCTGTCAAACTTACTCAATACTAATTGATAAGTAATGGTTATTTCTGGAGTTGCAGAACTGAAATTTGGCTTCTAACTAAAAGCCTTCTATGAAAGGCTTGCAGAAAGAAAAAGCTCCCTTGATAGGGTACAGCTTCAGGGGGGGGAAATAGAGCAGTAATCCCGAGGCCCCCGACCTTAGAGGGCTTTTGTTCTAACATTCTATCTGTCAATGATTCGAAAATCTCCTGGCCTTAGGAATCCTATAGCAAAGTCCTATAAACATTGCGACTGCCAGATAATCTAGGCAGTCATAACCAAGACACTCCTCAATTCTACCCGTGGGCCATAAAATTAGCCTATCCATGACACGAAGCACTGGAAAAATTTGGCTCCTTGCTCCTGGTTCTTTGCTAAATCCCTTTGGAACTTGGCCCGCTTGGCGTTCCAATTACAGTAAACGTTGCCCCTTGACTAGGAGATGGCTTCAAGCCTGCAAATTCTTTTGAGATACTTTGTCACACTGGTCTGTGCCCCCAACCTCATGAACCTCAACACCCTCTCTGTGTGATGTTCCATGCTTCTCTCCCTTAGGCTTGTGGGATCTGGCTGTGTCTGTGGGTAAATGGGTATGGCTTATCAGCTCAGCCATCCTGCACCCTCTTTCCCTTCCACCCTAACTTCAGAAGGGTTGAATCTGATAGATGGACTTGAAAGGGCAGTTTTTTTCCATCTTAAATTTGGGGCTGTGTGTATGTAAATTGGAATTCTGATCCTGAAACTCCATGAGATTTACTATTTACTAGTGTGGGCTAAAACTGTGAATTTGTTTATTCCCATATAAGATCTTAGAAACCCATATGCAAGTATTGAAGTACTCCTACTAGAAATTTAAAAATCTGTATTTGATTTGATTGTAAGCAAAAACGGAGGCACATATTTGTATTTCCTAATTGAACGAACTGTGTTTAGGGTGTTCTGTTGCTTTCTGAATTGTAGATTGTGCAAATGTCAAATGTTATGAAGCTGCATTTTAAAATTCCATCAGCCCCATCGGACATGTATTTACTTTGTGAAGCTTTTGCTCACAATTATTTAGTTATCACTTTTGTTTTGATTTTAGAATTGCCTTTTTTTTTTAAACAATAAACTATTAGCTGAATCCTCTCAGTAGATATTAACTGCATTCGTGGTTTCTTTCTGAGATGGTCGTACTAGGATAAATTATTATCTTGTGTTAATTGATACAGTGAAGACTTTAGATGGATTCTATTCTTGGATCTGTAAGCCCATTCTTTCTAGCAGCTGGCAAGTTCACAAGCCATTAGAAATGAGCTTGGTATGAAATGTAAAATTCCCATACAAGAAAGAAAATACAGGTGTAATCTCAAATTTAGGATTGAAAATTGTAAGTTTTATTTTAGATCAGTTGGCATAATTGCATATGAAGGCAAGCCCACCTTCCACAGGGAGGTTGTTGCTAGCCTGGTCGGCCCCTTCCCTTTCCTAATTTTGGGGAGGTAAAGAATCCTACCTTGCTAGCCCCTACTGTGACTCCCACTGGTTTATTTTTTTTTAAACTTTAAACATTTCCCCAACAGGGCAGCTGCTCATTCCTCAATCCATTTTGTGGAAGTTAGCACTAGCCTCCCACCAAACTACCCATCTGGGAAAAGGAGGCCTTGGAACACTTTTAAAAACCCCTCTTCAGCCTATGTTTACAAGGTGTTAATAACTGAATATTTGTTTTTATGGTTCAAGTCTGTGGTGGCCGTTTTCAGAGCAAAATCATTTCTTTAATGCTAAAGATGGCTTAGAGAAGATGCTGTATCAAAGTTCTACTGCTTCGTAATACAAGGAACGTCTAAGAGAAGTTTGCTAGATTTCTGGTTAACCACAACTTCTCTGAAAATGGTTATTTCAAAACCCATTCAGCAAATGATTTAGCATTTATTTAGTGCGTCATGGTCTTGTTGCTTAACCAAAGTGCTCTACAGCTTTCTGATCTACAGAACACTGAAGGGTCGCTGCTCTCTGCACAGTGCTGGGGACAGGAAATCTCCCAGTCTACACGTTCATCTGCATGTGAAAAGAATGGATGCCATGAGAATACCTCACTGAGGCCTTCTTTCAGACCTGAAGATCCTGACTTGGGATTGGGCCATTTCTGAGAAAATTTACGGGAACTATAACTCACATTATTTCTGGTGTTTGAATCTAGGTACGGATGAGGATCAATAAGTCAGAAAGCCGCCATCCCAGAGAAATGCCACAAAACTTCAGAAGGTGGAGGGTTGTTCCTCTGGGTAAAAGCAGTGGGAAGGATGACTTTTTGAGCTCTGCTTGAAGTCAGACCCTTCTAACTTGATCCCCCAAATCCCATTCCTTTCTACTCGAATGATTCTTACCTATTTCTGAGTCGGGGCTGGAGGTGGAATTCATGTGTGCTTCTCATACGTGAAGTCAAACGGCTGAGGAAGCTTTGTCCTGTCCCTGCTTTTTCTCTTATGGCAAATCTCTATATTCAGAGCAAGTGAACGTTAAGCTTGAAGCTTACCATGACCATTAAAAGCTATAAGCAAATGCAAGTATAAAATCTTCCCATTTTCTATCTGAAAATGTGTAGTCATTAGATGAATGATGGTTTTCCATCATTGAATAGGTGAGTATTTAGCCCAGTCATATGCCTGTTACAAGAAATCTATATTATTCGAAATATGTCTGTATAAGGTCTCTAAACCTTTCAAACTGTAAGAACATTTTGCTACTGATGCATTTGTAAGACCCAGAGGCTATTTTCATGCAGTGATTTAGAGAATTTTATTGAAGTTTTTTTTTTTTTTTTTTAATGTAACGAGTTTTTGTTACATCCGTGGCAAAAAGTGCATTCTGTTTTAGTTCATGGGGAATAACATCTGTTTGTCCGGTGCGTCTGTGCCACAAGCATGGTTGTATTTTTATAACTTATTTGACATGCACAGACCAAGGTATAGGAAATGGGTTTGTTGATGCAGCCACAAAAGAGACTGCTATGATTTTGGCCTTCTCACTCCCCCAGTTCTCCAGGCAATGGACTCTTCTGGTTTGTTTTTGCTTTGAAGCTCTGAGCACTGATGACAGTTTTCCATTTGTTTTTACTGACTTCTACACAAGATGCCTTTTCACTTGGTATTTGGTGCTTTTTTCTGGTTGAGAGCAATGGACTTTTGAGTAGAGTCCCATCCCAAGTGGGGAGATCTGAAAACCCCACCTTCTGCATCCAACAGAAGGCCGTGTGATGATGTCCAAGGCTAAGGTTCTTTCTCTGCTGGGGTCATGTCTCCCCAGGTAAGCCTGCTTCTACTCTGGTGCGGAGAAAATTCCTCAGGAGGAACAGCCAGGCCAGCACAAGAACAGCCAAGTCCCTCCTCAGAGATCCCACTCCGCTTAGGCCTGCCCAGCTCTCTGCAGGGTCACCCAAACTGTGGCTCGGGCTTTAAAATTGATTATTATCTTCACTCTGGCAGACTCTCTGTCTTCAGAGAAGGTGGAGAAGATTCTGTTCCCTTTCAACCCTCCTCCCAGGGAGGAGAACTCTGCTCTTGGGGCTCTCTCAAGCCAGCCCTGCCCCTCCCTGGGCGCTCCTGACAGCTCCGGAGGGGAGAGCTTCTGGTCAGACTAGGACAAAGCCCCATCTCAGTCTGTTATCCCTCTACCCAAAGCCAAAGTCCTTTGGAACACTTTGGCCCAGGTGTCCTTGGCCACCCAGGTGACCCCTTTGCTGTTTTCACGCTACTGACCAGGCTTCTCAGGTTGTTTTAGCCTGTGGTCACCTTCAAATGACCAGCACTGACAGCTGTATGGACCAGCTTCGGGGATCTGGCTCAGTTCACTGGGTTACTCATTTCAATCACCTCCTAGCCTACTCCCCCCAAATGAGCTCCACCTCCATCCCCAGCAGATGAGATTATTGCCCCAAATCCCAAAGGACTTTGGGCCCCATTTGTTTGGAGGGAAACGGACTGTTGGGGTGAATGGACCCCAGCAAAATACCATCCAGTGTCTGAGTGGGCCCCCAGTAAGGGGCAAACTGACCCCGTGCTAATCTCTGCTATTGTGCCCTGGTAACTAACTTTGCACCCCCGTGATATCACCACACTTTGCTTCGGTTCATCTCTGTAACACTCCACAACCCCAGAGACCCCTGCAATTCACTCCCGTTTTTGACACAAGTGTGGATTTGGCCCCTAAAACTTGGCTTCGGTCTAATAGACCCCCTTCTGTTTAGGGACCCCCGAGCCACTCTTCAAAAGATTTTGATAATAAATTAAAAGAGTGGGGAATGGTGAGGTCCTGGATGTGGTTTTGAACCAAGAGAAACAAAAATTGATCCCCGAGGCAGGCAGCAGGCAGGCAGGCAGGAGGCTCTGAGAGAGGTCAGTTTAGCTTTGTGGCCCCAGCCCCTGGAGAGGTTCTCCAGTCTGAAATCCTGAGGCTCACCCGACTCTGTAGAAATCTCAGTCATGTCCCTGACGGTAAGTTTTCCTTATAAAATCTACTTAGGCCCATGCCATACTCACTTACCCCTCCCCCATGCCACATGGTATCTCCTAACTCCACTCTGCTTGCCAGCCCCACTTCTCTTCCCTACAACTAAGGCTTTTGGGGCGCTAAGCCCCCTTCACCCTGCCAGCTAAGGGCAAGCCCCAATCTCATGGGGGGCTCCCCTTCTGCTGGGTACTTGTGAGTCCCACTGAGGAACTTCTCTTTCATAGGCTCTGCCACTCTCTTTCATATCTACCATTTCCAGTGCCTATTGTATCCCTTCATTTTGTCCATAATCTATTTCCCTAAATCAATCTACTTTTTGTCAAAGAGAATGGCCAGGGTGAATTCTTCACATGATGGAACCCCAACTTTTGGTGTCTGTCAACATTTGGTGACAGACCCCACATCACAGACCACATCAATTCGAGTTCTCTCTCTTGGCAAGTGCCCAGTGGAATCATGCACCTCTGTGACAACATAACCACCCCCACACTAGACACTAATGCGGGTTGCACCCTAGACAGGATGGCCGTGCCGCTGACTGACTGTACAAAAAGCTCCCTAAATCCCAGATACTTTGGCCTATGTGGGGTCTATAAGGACAGTCTTTGAGAGGATATCAGATACCTCAGCTTCCCCAGATTTGTCAGTGTCTACCTACCTTGAAAAGGGGCACAATACATAACTTATCAGCCACCATGGCACTTGTAGCTGATGCAACCAATAAGGTCACAGATGACCAGGAAAGAAACCTTCGCTCATGCTTTTGGAACACTGAATTTTACTGAGTGACTTGTACTCTAGACAACATTTCCTGTTGTTTTGAGGAAAATACTGATGAAGAAGTTTCGGAAACAGGCCACCTGCTCCATAAAGTGTGGCAGATACAGAGCTATAGGATTGGCTACCAGGCTGGACTCTTAGGGAAGCTAGTTCTACAATCTACAATCTACAATCTACAATCTACAATCTACAATCACCTTTACTAACACTCATCTTAACTGTCATTATATCCACATTGGTCCAATGTGTCCTGAGAGATACTAACGGATAGTACCCTAGTCCTTTGAGATCGGATGAGTTGAGGTGTCACAACTGAAATGAAGGTAAACTGAGGCACAAATTTTTGAACACATTATTTTATTGATAATGTTTATATGAACCGATAAAATGGTTCCTTTCCCTCCTCAGATAGCCAAAGGACCATGAGATAGAGTTTATTTGCCTTCATATAGGTTTAGGAAATACAAAAGAAGAAAGAATAGAAAGAACAGAGAACAAAGAATAGCATCACAGGTGGAAAACAACAGGATTGTTTACAAAGTCTGAAATGTCATAGGTGGTGGGAAATAATATGATTGGGTGGAAATCTGAAATGTAGGGCTACCAACAGCCACTCCTTTCATTTCTTTGCTATGAAAACTGGATTAGTATTACACCCCTGCATGGTTAGTGTCACGGTGAAAACAGACCAGACTTTTTTGAAATCTGCCAGTGTTTTCAGATTTCCTGGTGTCCTGCATTTTGCAAGGTTTGTTAGCTGGAAAAGGGATCTCCTTAAATTGGCATGCAAAGCTCATTAGTAAGAAAATACATTTCTTTTAGTTAAAGTGACAATGAGTTTTAAACTAACTCAGAGAGGAAAACTGAACCTCTGGACTCAAACTGAACTTAACTCAAAAACAAAGAAAAATGGTTCAGGCCATTACATAATGGAATGAAATACAGCAAATCAGTATTTGATTTTCTCAGAGATGAAACTCTGCCTGGTAAATCTTTATTATTATTATTATTAAAGCTTTTTATTTTCAAAACATATGCATGGATAATTTTTCAACATTGACCTTTGCAAAACTTTGTATTCCAACTTTCCCTTTCTTTCCCCCATCCCCTTCCCTACATGGCAAGTAATCCAATATATGTTAAACATGGTAAAAAGATATGTTCAATCCAATATTTGTATACATATTTATACAATTCTCTTGCTGCACAGGAAAAATCAGATCAAAAAGGAAAATAAATGGGAAAGAAAACAAAATGCAAACAAATAACAAAAAGAGTGAAAATTCTATGTTGTGGTCCACACTCTGTTCCCACAGTTCTCTCTCTGGGTATAGATGGCTCTCTTCATCACTGAACAAGTGGTACTGGCCTGAATCACCTCATTCTTGAAGAGAGCCACGTCCATCAGAATTGATCATTGTATAGTCTTCTTCTTGTTGCTGTATATAATGCTGTCCTGGTTCTGCTCATTTCACTCAGCATCAGTTCGTGTAAGTCTCTCTGGGCCTTTCTGAAATCCTCCTGTTGGTCATTTCTTACAGAACAATAATATTCCATAACATTCATATACCACAATTTATTCAGCCATTCTCCAGTTGATGGGCATCCTCTCAGTTTCCAGTTTCTGGCTGCCACAAACATTCGTGCACATACAGGTCCCTTTCCCTTCTTTATGATCTCTTTGGGGTATAAGTCCAGTAGTAGCACTGCTGGATCAAAGGGTATGCACAGTTTGATAACTTTTTGAGCATAATTCCAAATCGCTCTCCAGAATGGTTGGATGTATTCACAGTTCCACCAACAATGTATCAGTGTCCCTGTTTTCCCACATCCCTTCCAACATTCTGCATTATCTTTCCCTGTCATTCTAGCCAGTCTGACAAGTGTGTGTCTCAGAGTTGTCTTAATTTGCATTTCTCTGATTAATAATGACTTAGAGCATCTTTTCCTATGGCTAGAAATAGTTTCAATTTCTTCATGTGAAAATTGTCTGTTCATATCCTTTGACCATTTACCAATTGGAGAATTCTGCCTGGTAAATCTTATGGGTCCATATTTAGAGTTAGGGTTAGGGCTGGGTTGAGGGGATGGATCCCATAGTCAGACTAGTGTATGGACCTGCATACCTTTTGTCAAAAAGGCCACAAAAGGCTTGCCACCTGTTGAAGGCCTGTATCCATGCAGCTGTGCTGCCTCTAGGACTGTAACCCTGTTGGTAGAACAAATAGGTGAATTTGAGGTAGAACAGTAGTGGTGCAGTGAATAGAGTTCCAGGCCTGAAGTCAGGAATACTCATCTTCCTGAATTCAAATCTGGCCTCAGACACATACTAGCTATGTGACCCTGGACAAGTCACTTCATCCTGTTTGCCTCAGTTTCCTCATCTGTAAAATGAGCTGGAGTAGGATCTCTGCCAATAAAACCTCAATAGAGTGACAAAGAGACAGACAACTGAAAAGACTGAATACACGAGCAAGGTACAAGAAAATGATCTATCTAAAGATCATTTGTTTATAAAAAGTTCCATACACCTGGGAATCATGGGTAGCTACAGCATTAGGGACCTGCCAATTTTAGAGCTAAACATATAAGTGTAATGCCAGAGAAACTGAGCAAGACCGAGATTAGAGAACAATTTAATAGTTTATTAAATGGAGAGATTTACTGGGACCAAATGGGTCTTGGGAGCAAGACCGAGATTAGAGAACAATTTAATAGTTTATTAAATGGAGAGATTTACTGGGACCAAATGGGTCTTGGTCCCAAGACTGGACAAGCTATCATCTCAAAGAATCCAGCCCTGAGTATCAGGGCAGCAAGACTCTTTTATAGGATAACAAGAACAATGACATAATGGGCATAACCTAATGGGGGGAGGCACTTAGGATGACCCAGTGGAAGGAGGTACTGGAGAGGTTACTGATATTCTAATGATGTCTAACATGCAAACGCCTTTATCCTGTCAGACATTAAGAAGGAATGATGGTAGCCTAAAGATATAAAACCTTCAGGTCATCAACAGTAAGAGGGAAAGGTCATAACCCGAGGCAGAGTAACTAAATAGGATAATTAGAGAAACTGGGTCAGGACATTAAAAGGGAACTGTGGCACAATACAAGGACAAAGAAGGCACTTGGAAAAGCAAAAGCTAAAACCTAGTAAGCAGTGGTTGAAAAAAGCCGTTGAATGGAATGGAGTAAAGAATGCCATTGACATTTTGGAGGCCTGGCTTAGCTGAAAGCTGAGGATGGGGTAAACTGCAAGATTTGGGAAGACCAGCAAATGAAATGCAAAAAGGCCTTTCAGCTGCCTGCCCCACCTCCATCCCTTTCTATTTGAACATGGGGCCCAAGATAGGAGATGAATAGGAAAAAAAAAAACAAACCCAAAACAAACAGGGATATCTTTAGTGTTGGTTCCTCTGGGCAGAAAGCAGGTCTGGGAAAAAGGTTTCTACCTCTTCCATTCTCTTGATCTTTAGTAAGAAGTCAATTAAGCAAAATGTGGCTAGCTTTGGCTGATTTAATTCCTTGATTCATTCAGGAGTAGCGGCAGTGATGGGGGAACCCTGAAACTGTCCTGACCTGGGGGGGGGGGAGATGCCATGAGGTAAAGGCTTGAGAAACTCCTTGAATTCTGGAGAAACTCCTCTGGGAGAGGTCCACCTAAGGGAATCAAGACAAAGTGGTTTCATTCTGTTATCTTGGTGGGTTATCCACCTCTATTGTGCTGCAAATTGGTTCAGGACCACCCCCAGTAAATGGTCCCATTCTACTGAAATCTAGGCCTGGGGGCAGTGACAGCATTGAGGGAATCTTGTTCAGTTGAAACTTCAGTCTCAAGATTTCCTTATAAAAATGGCAATTTTAAACTCATTGCTTTGCAAATGAAAGCAGCTTGCTAGAACCCTGCCTGCTGAGAAGACATTCTACTCTCAGTGTCAGCCTCCATTTCCCTAATAGGACTTTGCAGAAGGTCCAAAGCTGCTTGCTCTGCTTCTAGGACCCTGCCCTCTGAGAAGGTCTTCTCTTCTCAGTGTCAGCCTCCATTTCCCTAATAGGACTTTGCCACTAAAGAAGTCAGTCTCTTAGCAAAACTAGCTTCCTGTCCAACAATAAACTTTCACTTTTGCCAATAATATTTCAGGTTCATGAATTCCTTCACGAAGAACCTCTGCACCTATCAAAAGGGGATTTTTAACAACTCTCTTATTGCCACTAACCTCATCAGTGGTACAGAGGTGGGCACAGTGCTGAGAAAAGAATGGCTTTAACTCATGTTAAATGTGTCCATCCTGACTGAGAGGGTTTGTAAGGATCTTGGACTTGGCAATGAATCCAAAAAAATGGAAACAGGTCTTCAAGGTTCTCTGGCACAAACTTAAATCCTTGACAAATGGTCATCCAATAACAGGAAACTCATTATTTACATCAAGATCACATGATCCATTGCTCAATCACTTAGATCATTTGAAACATCTTAATATTGAGCAGAAATGTGCACTCCTAAAACTCCCACTCACTCATTATAGTTCAAAGAACTTAAAGCCCAAAGGAGAACTATAGAATAGAAATCATTTAATTTAACTCCCTAATTATACAAAGAAGGAATTTATATTTAACAAATCTAATTTTTCTTCCTCATGTTGGACCTTCAGAAACTGAAAAATTATCATTCTTGCATCCCTCCTTACACTCCACCCCTATACAATGTCTTCCCTACTTCAAGCTAAGTGTTCCCAATTTCTTCAACTGACCCTTGTATTAGATTTCTAGAGTCCATTTCAACTGAGATGTGTCCAGAAGTTGTGTCTTGGGTTAATCACTACACAAATTAAATGTTACCTTGCTTCCATCATCAAATCCCTCATATTTATATCATGACTGAAAAATTACTGGTGATTGCTAAATTTCATTCATTGTAATGTACCCTTTTATTCTTTTGGCTATCTCCAGTTACCCCAAGTGCAGCTTGTAGGGCACCATTTGAAGGCCCAGTGGTGGTGCAGTGGATGAGGTACCTTGGCCTAGAATCAGAAAGATGACTTCTGTGGAGGTTTTTCCTGGAGACAGCCTTAGTCTCAGTTGAAATAAATAATTACTCCAAAATCGTAGAGCTGGTAAAAATGCAAACGTTTATTTCTCCTTCCAAATTAGCCCGGTTAGTTGAAGCCTATCTCTCTGCCTGGCTCTGAGAGCTCCTGCCGCTAGTCCTTGGCTTCTGCCTCTGCTTTCTTCAGCCTCCAGCCAGCACCAAGTTGGAAGATGTAATGAATCTCTTGCCTCGAAGATAGGGCTTCTGGGTTCCAAGAGCTCTCTCTGACTCCAAGTAAAACTCTCTCCAGCTCCCAGAGTTTCTAGTAACTCCTCAAGTAACTAACTCCAGTCAGTTCCACCTGAAGAAGTAAGTTCAAGCTTCAAAAGCTCCCTCTATTTATGTGATCTCCCAAAGGTTAACTCCGCCTTCTGGAGGGAGAGGGATTCTGGGTTATCTCCCAGAGTGCTCTCTGGTCCTAAGGAAGGTGTGAATTCAGATCTCATACTAGCCCTGCACTCTCCCAAAGGTGTGAACTCCATTGAGTACTTAGATACATATGAGCTCTCTAAAGGTGTGAACACAAGCATTGTTTCCATCAGTTGTACTTAGTACCTAGTTCAAGTTCTGGCCCAAAACTCTTTCTAAGATTAAATTAACTCCAATGTCTTAACATTTTGTAAAGATTCCAACAGACTTCAAATTTGGCCTCAGTACTCACTAGCTGTATCACCTTGGACAAGTTATTTAACCTGTTTTCCTCAGTTTCCTCAACTATAAAATGGTGATAATAAAAGTAGCCATTTCCCAGGGTTATGATGAGGATCAAATAAGATAATATTTGTAAAATGGTTAGCACAGTAGCTGCTATAAACATGTTTCTTCCCTTCCCTCCCTTTCCATTCCCATTCCCTCACTGATTATACTTTCCCAGACACACTATGGCTTTGCCAATGTCTTTCCTATAATGTGGTGCTGAAATCTGAATCTGAAGTCAGAATCTGTCTGATTGAGTTGAGTTCAGTGTAACTTCCTATTAGAGGTATGGCATCTGGTGTAGGGGACTTAGTTCCAGACGCAGTCTTATAAGAAGGATATTGCAGTATGTCCAGAGGTATGCAAGTGGCTCCACGCCACATAAAGATAGATTTAAAAGATGAGGATTCCCATATCTGGAATGGTAAAGGATGAAAAGGACATGATCAAGCACAGAAAATCATGAAATGGGCCAGTTAGTTGGAGCAGTGGATAGAGCACCAGGCCTGAAGTCATGAGGACCTGAGTTCAAATCTGGCCTCAGACACTTAACACTTCCTAGCTGTGTGACCCTGGGCAAGAAACTTAATGCCAATCGCCTCAGCAATAAATCCATAAATAGAACAGGAAACATATGGTCAAAATAAATATAGACTTGCTTGCCAAATCCCTTAGCTGAGAATACCCTTTGAGCCTTAAACAAGGTAAGAAGAAGTACTATTTTCCATAATAAATAAATAGCTCAAAGAATTTGTTTCTTCAATTTGGCTCATTTTAAAAAATGAATAGGCTCTCAAGAAATGCTGGAATTAACTTAATCATTGACATTGTCAAGAGGGACAAATGTCCTACAAAACATCAAAGACTCTGATGTCCATAGAACACATGGATAGATAAACGACATCTGTCCCCCTATGGCAATTTTCTGTTTTCTTAACTACCTGTGCAACTTCCGATTTCCATAGTACCTAATTAGAGGGCTGGAAAGAAGAGAATTGAACAAAGAAATGAAATGAGGGCAGGACCCCAAGCTATGGTGCTGAAGAACAGTTGCTCCAGCCTTGAATGTTCTGCCATAAACACATCAGTGGAATGCCCTACAACATTTGCAATAAATACAGCCACTTGAATACTTCCAGTAATCCATGACATTATTTCTGAACTCACCGACCTGTACAAAAATATTTATAGCACCTCTTTTTGTGCTGACAAAGAATTGGAAATTAAAGGGATGCCTCCCAATTAAGAAATGGCTGAATAAGCTGTGGCATATGATTATAATGGAATAATACTGTGCCATGAGACATGAAGAACGGGATGCTTTCAGAAAATCTTGGAAAGACTTACGTATACTGATGTTAAGTAAAATGAGCAGAACCAGGAGAACATTGTACACAATAAGCAACATTGTATGGTATTCGACTATGAATGAATGACTTGGGTATTCTTGGCAATACAACAATCTGTGGCCATTTCAAAGGACTTATGATAAAAAATACTATACACTTTCAGAGAATGAACTAATATAATATGAATGCAGATTGAAATATACTTTTTCAGTTCTTTATTATTCTTGGAACTGTTTTGGTCGACATTTTCTTTTGCAATCTGGGTAATATGGAATATTTTACATGACTGCACGTGTATAATATATATCAAATTTTTGCCCTTTCAAGACTATGGAGGGGAGGGAGAAAGGAAAGAATCTGGAATTCAAGATTTGAAAAATCAAATGTTAAAATTTTTTGTTTACATGTAATTAAGAAAAGTAAAATAAAAACCTAATGTTAAAAAAAGAAATAAAGTGAAAAATGGGAGAGAAGGAAGAAATAGAACATAAAGCCTTTTGTTATCATGGTATGGCTGTTATTTATCAGAACTCCTTTCTTCCCTTCTCTCTTTCCTTCTATTATTCCAATTAAACTCTTTCTCTTCCTACTATCTTTTTGATCCATTCTATGTTCTTTCTTTTTGTTGTTATTAAGTCATTTTTCAGTTGTGTCCAATTCTCCATGACCCTATTTGGAGTTTTCTTGGCAGAAGTCCTGAAGGATTTGCCACTTTGTTCTCTAGATTATTTTACAGATGAGGAAACTGAGGCAAACAGGGTGAAGTGACTTGCCCAGGGTTGCACAGCTAGTAAGTGTCTGAGGACAGATTTGGCCTCTTGAAGAAAAAGAGTCTTCTTAACTCTAGGTCCAGCTCTTTACACTGTACTCACTACCTAGCTGTCCCTTCTCTCTTAAAAAAATGTCCTTTTACCCAAAAGACAGAAATGAGAATGTTTTTGGTATCACTTTGCTAGCAACTGCTATCTTCACTGCTTTTCCTCACTTGAAGTGTCAGAGCTAAGTGCTTTCTCCAGAGTTACTAATGCTCTCTTAGTTATCATATAAATTGTTTTTTTTTCCTCAAGCCTAACCCCGACCCTAACCCTAACCCTCTTTGAGGTTTTTAACACTGTTGATTCCCCTTTCCTTTTTGAGACTCTCGGCTCTCTAGGTTTTTGGGTTATCAGTCTCTGGGTTGTCTTCCTACCTATGTGACCACTTTTTCCCTTTTCCCTTTGCAGAAACCTCCTCCAGCTCATTGCCTCTGACCACAGGTATCCCTCAGAGTTCTGTCCTGGGTTTCCTTTCACTTTTCCCTCTATACACTGTACTTGATGATTTCAACAGTTCTCATGGATTTAATGACCATGCCTAAGCTGATGATTCTCAGTCTAGCTTTTCTAGCTAAAGCTCCCATCATCAGGTCTTTTTTCTAGCCTTCCCCTTTCTGCTGCCCTCTACTCTCACATTTTTATCTGCCCTTCAGACATCTTGAACTAAATATCTAGCAGACATCTTAAACCTGATATGTCTAAAATGGAATTCATAATCTTTCACCCTAAACTTTCTCCATCACTATTGCCATAGAGGGCAATGCTATTCTCTCAGTCCCTCAGTCTTGTAACCTAAGAGTCATGCTGGACCCTTGACTGTCTTTTATCCCTCCATCCCAATACTCACCCTGTTGCCAAGGCCTGGCGATCTCATGCCACCTCTGCTCATTTCTCCCCTTTGAGCCCAACTTATCCTAGTACAACACTATCGACTTGTGCCTGAACTATGACAAACCCTCATGTAACCTCTACTCGATGAACTCCAGTGGCTCCTATTGCCTCCTAGAGCAAATCTAAAATGTGGTGTTTGCCCTTCAAAATTTAGTTCCCTCCTACCTGTTCAGTCCTCTTATACCTTATCTCCTGACATGTACTCTTCAATCTAGTGATCCTGGCCTTTTGGCTGGTCTACGAGCCTGGCCCTCCATCTCTCAGCTTTGAGCGTTTTCTCTGGCAAGAAACAAGTATATCTATCCAGAGACAGGAGAGCTAAGAGAGATGGAGAGCATAATTCAGATACACTAGCACCCAATATGCATAGGCTGCTTAAAAAGGCATATGAGCAAAGTGTCATCATAACTATTATATTTAGATGAGGCATGCCATTTAGAACAACATTTAAAGAAATTTGTAAACCTATGTACAACTAAGACTAACTCCAAATAGTTTTTTTGTTGTTGGTGTGCGTGTGTGTGTGTGTGTGTGTGTGTGTGTGCGTGTGCACTGTATGTTCATATCACCATCTTCTCACTCCTCTAAGGATCACTTGCTGAACCAACTTGGTTCTTAAGACCACAGATGTGGCTTAAAACTTCCTAGAGTTCCCAGCAGCCAAAGGAACTCAAGGGAGGTAGGTCCAAATGTAGCCTCTGTGGCTTGACTTTATGGGTCTGTTTCTTCAATTATAAATGAAAAGAGTTGGACCAGATGGCTTGAGGTCTGTTCCAGCCATAAATCATAATCCTATGGCCTCTAAAGAAGTGCATTCTACTTTTCTTTTCTTATCTTTTTTTAATATAGCTTTTTATTTACAAATATATGCATAGGTAATTTTTCAGCATTGACAAGTTGCAAATCCTTTTGTTCCAACTATTTCCCTCCTTCCCCCAGATGGCAGGTTGACCAATACATGATGTTAAAGTATAAGTTAAATACAATGTATGTATACATGTCCAAACAGCTATTTTGCTGTATAAAAAGAGTCGGATTTTGACGTGGTGTACAATTAACCTGTGAAAATAATCAAAAATGCAGGCAGAGTGCATTCTACTTTTCAATAGTTCTAATTGTTAGCAAGTTTTTCTGGATACTAAACCTTAACTTGACTATTTGCAACTTGCACTTCCTATCACTGGTTCTATTTTCAAGAGCTAAATTGATTCCTATGTCTCATGTCCACAAAATCCTCTTGTCCAGGAACAGAACCTCCTCTTGAAGAGGGGACCCCAAAACTCTCAAAATCCTTAAGGGAGAAAATCTCCAACTCTGCCTCAGTGAGGGACCCCGCCCTGAGGGACAAACAGTTTCATCCTTGTTATCTGGGTGGGGTCGGCTCAGTCCTGAAACTCAGTGAATTCAATTCAAATTCCAGCTCAAACTGAAACCCAGGGAGGAGCCAGCTTGGGACTCCATCCACGAGTTCCCTTCAGCTAAAGCTCCCATTATAAAAGAGCCAAAGTAAATCCCTTTCTTTGCAGAGGTTCCAAACATGCCAGCTATGGTATGCCAAGGAGTCTCCGTGTATGGGAATACTCTTTCCAGTGTTAGACTCTCTTTACCCTCACCTGTTTCCTAACCAGACTATGCCTCTCTGTCAGGATTTCTAACCTTACTTCCAATTCCCCATAATCAACCTCTTATCAATCTAGGTTTTTGGGTCTATAAATTCTTTTACAGAGAACCTCTGCACCCCCAGAAGGGAGTCCCCAAAACTCCCTACCCTTGTGCCAAATCCCAAGGGGTTGTAGGGGAGCTCCATTTGGTTCCCTGAACCCCGAACCTGCCACTGGAGCTTATTATTTAACTCCCTGACCACCAGAAACCCGAATTTCATTTTGGTTTCTTTAAATCTAGACCTTATCATTGTAATAATGGACTCAAATCACTCCTCTACCCTGTCTGCCTCGATCTCCTCTAGACACTCTCCAGCTTGTTAATGTGGCACTCCGAATGGAACACATTAACCCAGATGTGGTCTCGCCACACCAGAAGACAAAGGGATCATAATCCTGTCCCTTGTAAGACTACAAATTTAAGATTGGAAGGGACATGACTGGAAGCTGTGATTCTTCTGTGACCCAAGGTAACATTCATTAGCTTTTCTGACTACCACATCATACTGCTCAAATTGAAGTTGAAATCTCTTAAAAATCCAAGCTCCTTTTTAATCCTGGTATTAATGAGGTCTAGATATGGAGTACCTAAATGAAATTAGGGTTTAATTGAGGTCTAGTGGCTGATTTGGGGTACAGGGAGTCAAATAGAGGTCCTCTGCAACCCCTTTGGATTCAGTGCAAGGGTCGAAAATTAAATGAGGTCTAGTAGCGGTGTGAGTCCCCTGTAAAGGAGTTTACAGGCCCCCAAACCTAGATTGATAAAAGAGGCTTATTATGGGGTTTGGAAGTAAGGTTAAAGGCTAGTTAAGGAAATAGGTGAAGGTAGAGAGAGGAGGGCACCGGAAACAGGATTCCAGTGGACAGAGATCCCTGGTATGCCAGGCGTAAGGCTGGCATGTTTCAACCCTCTGCAAAGAAAGGGCTCTAGCTTGGCTCTTTTATAATGGGAGATTTAGCTAGAGGGGCCTCCTCTGGGTGTAGCCCTAAGTTGGCTCAGGTCCGGGTGGGGCTGGGACAGGTCCAGATCTTCCATTGGAATTCAAAGGGATGCTTTTGACCAGGATTTGTGACTCAAAAGTCCTAGCTACCTGAATTGATATTATGGGGTTGGGAATCAGAAAGGAATAAATCAATCTAGTTTCTTAAAGGGACCACAACCCACATCAGTATCTGTGAGTCTCTCATTTTGTTGAGGTTGGGAAAGGGGACCCCCAAAGGTCTCAGACTGGTGTTTCAAGGTGTCTCAAAAAAATTTGCAGGCTTGAACCCATCTCCTAGTCAAGGGACAAAGTTTATTGTAAATAAGGCCATTACAAAGTGGGCTTGAATTTCTAAAAAAAAGAAATTTGAAAAGAAATGGAAGCAAGGAGACACTTTTATCCAGCTTCTCTCATTGATGTGCTAATTTAGGGTTAGGGTTAGGGTTAGGGTTAGTCTCCAGAATTTGGTTCTCACTGACAAGATTACCAGTCAGTAATGAATTGAGAAGTCTCTCTGGAATCAGGGAGCTTATCAGAACAATAGCATTCCTAGGTTGGGGGTGGGGAAAGCCAGAGGACTTTGGAATCAGATAGATTGTCAGAACAGAAGCCCCATAGACAGGGAACCCCAAAACCACTGCTATGTTTCCCTAGAAGCTATACCATATCAATTTTATATTTATGAAGTTGGCTTTTTAAATTCGAGTTGTAAAAGCGTACATTTATCCCTTCTGAACTTCATCTCATTCAATTTAGCCCAATGTTCCAATCAAAGAATTTGATTGGATCATTTCTTATTTCAGGTGTCAATTATCTCAGCTGGCCTTTAATAACTCTGTTTTCAAAAGTATTATCCAGGTCACTGACACAAATATTCAGCAGTGCAGATCCCAGTGGTACAACTCTGAAGACCTTCTGTCAAGCAGAGAACCATTAATGACTATTCAGAGTCCAACCATTCAATACATTCTAAATGTCGCCTTGTGCTACTGTCTACTTCCCATCTCTCCATCATTCCCCACAAAGATAATATGGCTAAAATCTAGGTTAACTAGATTTAAAACTAGATTTAATCAAAACATTCTTTGACTTGCCACTTTAGTAACAGTCACAAAAGATGATAAGGCTAGTCTGTCATGATTGGTTCTCCATAAAGCTCTGCTGGTTCTTTGTGATCATCATTTCTTTTTCTGTATAGTCACCATCCCTCTCTTTAACTCTCTTCCCTTTCTCTTATCTCTCCTGTTCTCTAGGATCTTTTACAGATCACAGGCAAATCACTTAACATTCACAATGACTGTTTTTCCAATGATGCAACCCAAAGATGCAGTTCATCTGGGCCAACTGACTAGGATTCATTCTGGAACTGAAAGCACTCTTACTCTTACTATCTCCTCATTTATCTTAGGCTTCCCCCTTCAATTGGTCAGTATTATGAGCCAGAACTTGAAACAAGGTGTTAAGTCACTGGAATTGATAGAAACAATGCTTATGCTTACACCTTTGAGAGTTCACACATTAGTTCAGAAGTTTGGGAGATTTACAAGCCAGGATTCAATATGAGATTCACAAGTTTACACCTCCCACAATCCCACTCTCTCAGAGGAGGAGTCAACCTTTGGGTTCACACCTTTAGGAGATCATATATAAGAAGCTCTCAGTCTCAGCGAGGGCCAGTTGGAAATATTGGGAACCTTAGAAACAGGAGGGTGGGGCCCCTCTCAGAGGCCGGGAGGGTTTGAGACTCAGGATCACCCTTCCCAAAAGATGAAAGGGGACACAGTTTACATCAAAATGATACCGCACCCATTCTTTTTACCTATCCTATTTCTTTTGAATAAGCTATTCAATATGAGCCAGAGCCATAATGCAAGTATATGTTTCACCCCACTAAGTCTCAGTGCTACCCACAAAGCTAAATTTGCCTCTTTGAATTAGAATTGTTGATTTAATACTTGATGTCTGAAGTTGGGGGCATTAGTGAGTAGACACATGAGTCCGCGTGATGAGGTGCTAGTGGTAGTCAAGAGGTGTGAGAATTGGGATGGGGAATCCCCTCTGGTCGGGTACAGGTCCAATGTGGAAAGAATTGGAAAAACCCAAAAAGTCTGTGAGGCAAAAGAGATTTATCGTTGGTACTGAGAAGCCAGCTTTGCTAGGAAGACAAAACTTCTTAGTGGGTAAAATCCTGTCAGGGAAACAACAAGGGTTAACACTGGGAAGAGAATATCTTCACAGTAGGCAAGAGTCCCGGCAGGCAAAGAGAGCTTCATTGGCAAGCATAATCCTGTTTCAGACTTCTGCAAAGATTCGGGGTTCAGAATTGTCTTTTCTTAGTTGTCTGAGGCTCGGACTTGCATTCAAAATTGAATGAGATCCCTTCGATGTTGTCAATGCCTGGGGATTAGACCTCCAATAGAAAATAGATCGCTTATCTTAGGAGTTGAGCAACTGAGGGTGGTCCCACACTCATCTTCAACTGAATGAGACCACTCAACCCGGGAAGGAGGGCATTGTCTCGGAAAGGCATGCTTTTCCCAGGGGAGAGCTTGAGATCTAGAGTCACTCCTCTTCCACAGATTGAAGGAGACACAGTTTCAGGGTTCACCCCCATTCCATGGATCTTATTACTTGGTCCTTTTTATTGGTCCTTTCTTGGATTATTTTTTCTTCTATGAACTTCTAAATATCTCAACTACTGTTTTTCCTTCATTATAGCTACTCTCTGTCAGATGTAGTTCAGGGAATATCTATAGGCAAATTTATTTCTCCCTTATTCTTTTCAGTTCCAAATTCTCTCCATCCCTTCACTTCTCTCCCACTCACTGAGAAGGCAAGAAATAGAATGCCCATTATACATATGAAGTCAGGTAAGACCTATTTCTGCTTTAACAACGTTAAGATTGTTTTGATTAGATTTACTAGAGACCTAGCTCACAAGTCACTTAACCAAAGGCCAGAGAGGTCTCCTCATCTCTAAAATGAGAGGATTTGATTCAACTTATTAGATCCCTTTCAGCTCAAAATTTAAATCTAGTTCCATGAGCCATATCCATGCTTGATAAGCCTGTGTCAGACACCTCTATAAACTGGTGCCCCAAGATAAGTAGGCCTTTCCACTTGTATATTCCAAAGTACTGTTTATATCACTACCTTAGTCTTTTCTCTCTTCTATTGCTCTTTCTCATCACATTTCCAAGGCTGGAGAGGACTACTTGGAGTAAGTGTTGTAAGGGAAGGACTAAGCGCTCCCCATCACGAAGAATTTTCTACTTTCCCCCTAACTCATGCTTTACTTTCTACTTGAAGACAAAAACTCTTGAGCTTTTGCATATGTTGCAGAAGTGGGTCTATCGAGCCTGAAAGTACACAGGGAAGTGAGGAAGGACATTAAGGTAATATGGTTTCAAAACCTTGTAGTAACTGAATTAGGACTTGCACTAGCCTTATAGGAAAATAAATGGAAGAAGAGAAGGAAAATAGTCATTAACCTCTTCCTTAGCTCAAGAAAGTCTAAAGTTCTAAGATCTTACATACATCCTGAAATTTTACAAAAATGCCTAAATTTTACTAGTTGCTTTATTAGAAGTAAGTTTTATAGATTCAACTTCACTGAAAAATGGACCATTCAATTTCCAAAACTGAGTATTGATAAGAAACTCTTCTTTTTAAATATGTGGCTATATTTTTGTCTTCAAAGAGAGCCTATTTAAAAAGGGATGGCCTATAACCAAAGGGGAATTCATATGTAAACCAATAGGTTCAATGTTTTTATTCTGTGTTTAATATAACCATGGTTTTTCTCCAGGCTTGACAATTCTTCTCACCACAAGTCTTTTTATTTTAGAGCCTCAGCCTTCCTGGGAGCATGTGTCTATTTACAGTTTGCTTTGAGACCAGAAATCACACAAAGCAGTATCTACAGACATGTTCAAAATGCTGTAGTTTTCTTAGCTCACAGAGGACATGGGACACTAACACTTCCCATATGAACTTTCTTTCAAAGGAACAGAAAAATAAGCCAAGTGTATCTTGGAAGTTTTAGCCTTCTCTATTCACCTCTTTCTTGAAAATAGATTGACGAGACATCATTTAGTAATTATTAGATAAATTTATTTAATGTTTTCCCCCAATTACATTTACAACATTTTTTACATTTGTTTTTAAAACTTTTGAGTTCCTTGATCTTTCCCTTATCTCCACTCCCAATTAAGAAACCACATGTGAAGTTATGTAAAATATTTCCATAAAAGTCATGTGGTGAAAGAAAACATTGATTTCCCTCCCTAATAAAAAATAAACCCTCAAGAAAAATAAATGTTGAGAGACTGAGAGAGACAGACAGACAGAGTCAGAGAGAATGCTTCAATCTGTATTTAGACATAACCAGTTTCTTCTCTGGGCATGAATAGGATTTTTCATCATAAGCCCTTCAGAGGAGTCATGGATCACTGTACTCCTGAGAATAGCAAACTTATTTATAGCTGGTCAGCCCAGAACATTGCTATAACTTTATTACAGTACATTTCATTTGCTTGAGTTCATGGAAGGCTTTCCAGGTTTTTTTTCTAAGAGTATCTTGCTCATCATTTCCCATAGAACAATAATATTCTATGACAATCACATACCGCAATTTATTCAGCCATTCCTGAGTTGATGGGCAGATTCTCAATTTCCATTTTTTTTTTTGCCCTGAGAAGAGAACAAACATTTTTGTACATATAGGTCTTTTTTCCTTTTTGAAAATTTTCTTTTTGGTTTTCATTCCAAGTAATATATTGTTAGGTCAAAGGATATGCAAAATTAGAAATTTAAAAATAAAACTACCCAGTTATCATAGAACCAGAAGGCAAAATAGAAACTGAAAAAAAATCTACAAATCACCTCTTGAAAGAGTTCCTGAAATGAAAACTTTAAGGAATATTATAGCCAATTTTCAGAGTTCCTAAGTCAAAGAGAAATTACTGCAACAGTTCAAATATCCTGGAGTCACAGGCAGTATGACATAAGATTTAGAATCTTTCATTATAAAAGAGCATATAAAAGAGGAATATGATGTTCTGGAAAGCAAAGAAGTTAGTGTTACATTCATGAATTCAGCAAAACTAACATAATCCTACAGGAGAAAAAAATAATGAAATAGAGAGCCTCCAGGCGTTTCTGATAAAAAGGCTAGAGAATAAAAATTTGACATTCAAACACAAGACTCAAGAGAATCATAAAAAGGTAAACATGAGTAAGAAAATATGAGGAACTTAAACTGTTTATATTCCTATATGGAAAGAGGATACAAGAAATTGATTATTAGGGCATTTAGGCTTCTTACTTAGCCAGCTGGCATAGGTATAAGTCTATTATGTTGGGAGGATCTCAAAAGAAATTTGGAAGGCTGAAAAAGAGAAATTCTAATTGAAAGGAGAAGAGAGATGATTTCTTCATAGGAGAAATTATGTCACATAACAGAGACATGTAAGAAAGTTTTAATAATCAAGCAAAAAATGAATGAGGGAGTGGCCAATGCTTAAGGCTCTCATCTGAACTGGAAAGGAGAGAGAAAAGAAAAAAAATATGTATATACATAAACATTTGTATGCATATGTGTATATATGCACAGAGAGTCAGTCAGTTGGTTATAAAAATCCATCTGTAAAAATCTAAGTATCTGATGCCAGATTCGAACTTAGGACTGCAAGCCCAGCACTCTATCTACTGTGCTACCTAACAGACTGTATCAGAAATCAGAATCCCACATTGTGTTTTTACAAAAGACACAATTGAAACAGAAACACACACACCAAGTTAACATAAAGAACTGGAGCAGAATATATTCTTTTCAAATGAAATTAAAATGTCGGGGGTAGCAATCTATCTCAGACAAAGCAAAAGTAAAAATAGACCTAATTAAAAGAGATAAGGAAGGAAACTACATTTTGCTAAAAGGTATTATAGACACCGAAGTAATATTATACTAAATATATGTACTCCAAATGAGAGAGAATATAAATTCTGAAAGGAAAAAAATGTATTATTGGGAAAAAGAGATAATAAAACTATATCAGTGGGGAAACTACATTTACTTTTCTTAGAACAAGATATATCTAAAAATAAAGGAAAAAGATATTAAGGAGATAAATAAAATTTTAGAAATGTTGGATATGTGAGATGTGGAGAAAACTGAATGGGAATAGAAAGGAGTATACGGTTTCCTCAAATGTACATGGCAACATCACAGAAATTAATCATATTGAAGAAAGCCATCTGAATCCAGAGAGAAGACTATGGGGATTAAATGTGGATCACAACATTGTATTTTCATATTTTGTTGTTGTTGTTGTTTTCTTGCTTGTTTTTTTTCTCCCATTTCCCCCCCTTTTAATCTTATTTTTCTTGTGCAGAATGATAAATGTGGAAATATATTTAGAAGAATTGCACATGTTTAATTTGTATTGGATTACTTGCTCTCTAGGGAGGGAGAAAAATATGGAACATGAGGTTTTGCAAAGGTGAATGTTGAAAACTATCTTTGTATGTACTTTGAAAAAAAAAAAAAAAAGCTAGGGGCAGCTAGGTGGCACAGTGGATAGAGTACTAACCCTGAAGTCAGAAGGACCTGAGTTCAAATGTGATCTCAGACACTTAACACTTCCTAGCTGTGTGATCCTTGGGCAAGTCATTTAACCCCAATTGCCTCAGCATAAAAGAAAAAACTATTTAAGAAATTAATCATGTATTAGGTCATAAAACCTTAAAAGCAAATGCAGAAAAGCAAAAATATTAAATATACAAGACCATAATTTTTTAGAATGATGATAAATAAAGGGATTTGGCAAAATAGATGGAAAATTAGTTGATTAATTTAATTGAAAATTAAATAATTAATTCTAAAGAATGAATAAGTCAGGAGAGGATTCTGGGAAGATGGTGGAGTAGGTCAGAAAATTTCAAGTTTTCCAGATTTCTCCCACAAACAGAACAAATTTGCACCTCAAGGGGGACATGGACTAGTGAAAAACAAAGAATTGGGGCAGAACAGGGGCCCTCCTGGGATGATTGGGGAATAACTAAAGAAAGACCCAGGAAAAGGTTTGGCCTGTGTGAAGTGTAAACACATCCAGGCTAGCTCCACAGAAGCAGCAAGCAGGGAGCCCTGGAATTAGCTAAGTTTGGCTGGAGCCTCAGTCCAAACCACAGAAACTTTCATATCCCAGACAGCATGGAAAGTTGGGGATCTGAATCTGGGAAGACTGAGGGAACCTTGGCTGATTAGGAATTCCAGGTCTAGAAGCAGACTTAACCTTGGATGAGAAGGAACCAGTACACCTGGTGAGTGCAAAAGCAGTGGGGACACTGCTAACTGCAAGCACTTACAAGGAAGGGAAGTTTTTGGTGTGGAATTCCAGGTCAGAGGGGAGAACTGAAGGGAAGCTAAAGGCACCAAGGGATGTACAGTAATCGTTCTCATTTTTTTCTTTTTAATTACCAAAGCAGAAAGAATCCAGTCATAGAAACTTACTAGGAGAATAGAGAATACTGGGGCTCATCTTCAGAGGAGGACAGTGAATAAAATAAAAGCTTCTTTAGAACTTCTTTAGAAGTTAGAAGTTAACTTCAAAAAGTAATATTAAATGGCTACCTGCTCACAAAGAATTTATAGAACAATTCAAAAAAGTCTTTAAAAAATCAAATGAGATTTGCATCCAAAAGTTCTGATAAAGGCCTCATTTCTAAAATATATAGAGAATTGACTCAAATTTATAAGAATTCAAGCCATTCTCCAATTGATAAATGGTCAAAGGATATGAACAGACAATTTCCAGATGATGAAATTGAAATTAATACCACTCATATGAAAGAGGGCTCCAAATCACTATTGATCAGAGAAATGCAAATTAAGACAACTCTGAGATACCACTCCACACCTGTCAGATTGGCTAAAATGACAGGAAAAAATAATGATGAATGTTGGGGATGTGGGAAAACTGGGACACTGATACATTGTTGGTGGAGTAATCCAACCATTCTGAAGAGCAATCTGGAATTATGCCCCAAAAGTTATCAAACTGTGCATATCCTTTGATCCAGCAGTGCTACGACTGGGCTTATACCCCAAAGAGATACTAAAGAAGGGAAAGGGACCTGTCTGTGCCAAAATGTTTGTGGCAGCCCTCTTTGTAGTGGCTAGAAACTGGAAACTGAGTGGATGCCCATCAATTGGAGAATGGCTGAATAAATTGTGCTATATGAATGTTATGGAATATTATTGTTCTATAAGAAACAAGCAGCAGGAAGATCTCACAAAGGCCTGGAGAGACTTACACGAACTGATGCTGAGTGAAATGAGCAGAACCAGGAGATCATTGTACACAGCAACAAGAGTATGCGATGATTAATTCTGATGGACATGGCTCTCTTCAAGAATGAGGTGATTCAGACCAGTTCCAATGGACTAGTGATGGAGAGAGCCATCTGCACTCAGACAGAGGGTTGTGGAGACATTTTTGTTGTTGTTTGCTTGCTTTATTTTTTCTTTCCCATCCCCTCCCCCCTTTTGATCCTATTTTTCTTGTGCATCATGATAAATGTGGAAATATATGTGGAGGAACTGCACATGTTTGGTATATATTGGATTGCTTGCTGTATGGGGGAGTCAGTGGGGGGAATGGAGGGAGAAAAATTGTGAACATGGGGTTTTGCAAGGGTGGCTTTTGTGGGCTGTCTTTGTGTGTATTTTGAAAGTAAAAATGCTATTATTTATTTTAAAAAATAAAGGTAAAAAATCAAATATGAAAGACTGAGAAAAAACTAAAACTAAAAAAAAAATCCAATAAAAACAAGATTATGAAAAAAAACTAGAAAAGGTGATACAAAGACTTAAAAAAGAAAATGATTCTTTGAACATTAGAATTGGTCAAGGAGAAAGCACTGAAGTTATAAAAGACAAAGCAATAACAAAACAGAATATAAAAAATGAAAAATAAGACAGAATGTGAAGCATCTTATAAGAAAAATGCCAGATCTAGAGAACAGATTAAGAAGAGAAAATATAAGAATAATTGGACTACCTGAAAGTTGTGACCAAAAAAAGAACCTTGACACAATAATGCAAGAAATAATCAAAGAAAATTGTACTGCATGACGTAACATGAGGGGAAAGTAGAAATAGGAAAAATACACCATTCACCATCTCAAAAGAGATCCTATGTGGAAAATACATTTTTATTTATTTAAAATTTATGGCTGTGGGAGAAGCTTTGTAGATTAATGGGAATGGAATAGAGGGAATGCAAAGATAGGAAGAGAAGATAAAGAAGGGATCCATGGGTAGGGGGGAGGTTAAGTAATAGCTTAAGGCAAGTAAAAGCCCAATTAAGGAGAACAATTAGAAGAATTAGAAGGGATAGTAGAAGAATTAGAAGGGATAGGAATACTACAAGAACAAGGAACAGAATTTATTAGAAAAAAAAAAGGACAGATCTCTCAGACAAAATAAAATATAACAATTAAATTCAGAGAGAAATCTAAATTGTCAGCCATATTAATGTTGCTTTAGATGCATATTTACATATATATAAATGCATATGTGTGTATGTATGTAGCTGTGTGTGTATATATACACATATATGTATGTGTGTAAGTCTGTGAGTTGGGGTGAAAATAATCTCTTCTATCATTATATATTCTTTCTTGAAGTGGAAATTCATAATTATATACTTTGAATCCTCCCAGAGGTCCTGCTGGTCACATGACAATGCTTTGCTTTTTTTTTTTTAATTTTTCTTTTTTGTATTTCTTTTTCTATTTTTCTCATATTTTGTATTAAATAAAAAAGAAAAAAATAATAAAATAAAATCTTTTTTTTAAAAAAAAGAATGAATAGGTCAAAGGACAACTTATAGAAACAATAATTTCACTAAAGATAATAACAATGAGACAACATACCAAAATTTGTGGAATACAGTTAGTTATATTTAAGGAGAATACTTAAATCTCTTAAAACATCAATACAAGAGAAAAAAGAGCAGATCGACGAATTGGGCACATAATAAAAAAAAATTTAACACATTGAAATTCTGAAATTAAAGTAGAAATTCATAAATTTGGAAGAAAAAATTGAATTATTAAATGAAATTATGAGCTGATTATATTTAAAAATTTAAAATAGATAAGCCACCAGTTAATTTGATTAAATGAAAGAAAAAAACTAAATTACCAGAATAAAAAATGAATAGGGTGAATGCACGGTCAAGATGAAATTAAAGCCATTATTAGGATGCATTTTGTTCAATAATATGCTAATAACAGTGACAATCTAAATTAAATATATGACTAAAAAATGTAAAATGTCCAGATTAACAGAAAAAGAAATAGAGTACTTAAATAATTCTATTTTAGGAAAAAAAAATTGAATAAAACATAGATGAGATCCCCAAGAAAAAAACCCACGACCAGATGAATTTACAAGCAAATTCTACCACACTTAAAGAATAATTAATTCCAATCTTTTCTAAGCTATTTTGAAAAAGAGGTAAAGGAGTTACAAAATTCCTTCTGTGACTCAAATATGATTTTATTACCTAAACCAAGGAGAAAAACAACAGAGAAAGAAAACTTCAAATCAATTTCTCTAATGAACATTGATGTGAAAAGTTTTTATAAAATACTAATAAGGAGACTACAAAAATATATCACAAAGCTCATGTTCCATGACCAGGTGGGATTTATCCCAGGAATGCAGGGCTGGTTCCATATTAGGAAAGTTTTAAGTCTAATTGACTGTTTTAACAACAACAATAAAAACCAACTATCTAAATCATCTGATTATAGCAATTATTACTGAGTTCATGTCAATTGGATCTGACTCTTCATGACCCCATTTGGGATTTTCTTGGTAAAGGTACAAAGGGGGGTTTTTTTCCATTTCCTTCTCCAGATCATTTTATAGATGAGGAAACTGAGGCAAACGGGGTTAAATGACTTGACAAAACTGCACAGCTAGTATCTGAGGCCTGATTTAAACTCAGGTCTTTTAGCACTCTAACCACTGCACCATCTAGCTGCCCATGATTATATCAATAGATGCAGGAAAAGCTTTCAAGAAAATACAATAACCATTCCTATTGGAAATACTTTCTAGTGTTTAGCATGGGAATAAATGGGACTTTTCTTTATTTTTTGTTACATTTTGAATTCCAACTTATTTCCCTCTTTTCCTGCCTCCCAAAACACACTAGAGAGCCAATATTTCATATATATATATATATATATATATAAAACCATACAACAAATACTTCCATATATCAGTTCTTTTTCTGGAGGCAGACAACATTTTCCTTCATTGATCCTTCGTAATTGATTTCATGTTATTCAGAATAGCTTGGTCATTCACAATTATTTTTCAAACAATATTGCTGTTACAGTATACACAGTATACAGCAAAGCTATTAAAAAAAAAGACGGGATGAAAATTTGCTTTCGTCTTTAACATATAATAAAATTGTATGTATACCAAAGAATTATTTAAAAATGAATTTCTTTATGATTTAAATAGTAAATTTATTATTAAATAATTAGTATGATTTAGTAAATGATTTGTATACCTACTTTAGGTAACTATATACTCATGTTTGCATAAAAATTTCTAGGGTAAAAAGAGGTCACTAATGAAAAAAGTTTAAGAAATCCTGTTCTAGAATGCTAAGACAGCCGGTTTTAACTTGGAGGAGGTATCATCTTGCCACCTGCCTTCTTTCTTTGTACATACACTATCCCTGACCTCCACTCTGACATTCCACTTCTTGCTTTCACTCTGGAAACAGTAATCAGTAAATCAGTGCAAATACTGTTGCTTAGAAAGGGCATGTCAATCTACTGTCCCATGACTTCACACATTGTTTCACACAAGTCTTTCCATGTTTTTCTTTTTTATTGTAGTAAGGTTATTTTTAATACACATTGCTTTATGAATCATGTTTGGAGAGAAAAATCAGAGCAAAAGGGAAAAACCATGGGAGAGATAAAAAACAGAAAAAAAGAAGTGAGCATATCATGTGTTGATTTATATTAGGTCTCCTTAGATCTTTTTCTGCATACAGATGGCCTTTTATGTCCAAAGTCTATTGGGATTGCTTTAGATCACTGAACCACCAAGAAGAACCAAGATTTTTATAGTCAATCATACATTCTTGCTCTTATTGTGTACAATGTATTCCTGGTTCTGCTTGTTTAACTCAACATCAGTTTATGTAAATATTTCCAAACCTTTCTCTAATCATCTTGTTCGTCATTTTTTATGGAACAATAATAATTCCATTTCCTTCATGTGACACAACTTGTTCAGCCACTCCCAAATTTCTCTAATCAACAGTGATTTAAAGCATTTTTTCAAACAGCTATCAATGGGCTTAATTTAATTATCTGTAAATTGTCTGTTCATATCTTTTGAACATTTATCAATTGGGAAATGACTTGTTGTTATGGGCCAGAGCTTGAAACAAGGATGCTTACAAAGTACTAACTCAGAGGAATTGATAAGACAATGGTTATCTAGTTTAGCATGGTGACTAATAGTTTAATAGTTCAGTACATGTACTTAGTATTTAATAAAGTTCTACAAGATTCACACCTATGATAAGAGAGTATATGAGCTCAGGACAAACTCAGCCAGATTCAGAGGCAGAGAAGACAAGAGAACTGGAGGCAGGAGCTTAAGCTCTCAGACGGAAGGAGAGAGAAATTAATTTTCTACCTTCCGTCAGGCTCCTGGTGGCAGGCTCTCCTCTTGTACTTCTCCACTGAAATCAAGACTCCATAAGGCCTTTAAGAAAGCTAACCGGGAGCTAGGAAAGGAGACAAGACTTGAAGGAGATAATAAGGGATTTAGACTTTAACCCCTGGCTACTCTCTCGGTGATCACTGAACTGAAAACAAAAGCTGCTTCCAGAGACCCCAAGGAAACCGAAACAAAGTTGTATTCTTATAAATTTGACAAAAGAAAATATTTTCTTTATATATTTTAGAGATGAGATCTTTATCAGAAATACTGACTAAAGATTTTTTCCCAGCTTTGTACTTTTAAATTTTGTTTTGGTTGTTTTTTTGTGTGTGTGTGCGTGTGTGTGCAAAATCTTTTTAATTTAATGTAATCAGAGTTGTCCATTTTGCCTTTCATAATGTTCTCTAGTTCTTCTTTGGTCATAAATTCCTCCCTTCTCCAAACATCTAATAGGTAAATTATCCCTTTCTCTCCTAATTTGTTTATGGTATTTTTTATTGTTGCGTTCATGGCACCTGTAGTCATTTAGCCATTTGTTAATTCTCTGTGTTCCTTATGGAATTAAAACTTCAGAATGACTATTTTGTATTCCCTTGTTTTTTTTTTAACTGTTCCTGTATTTCTGATGTGTGGATCTCACTCCTTGGTCTCCATGTGGCATAGGAAAGATGCTTTGTAATCAGTGTAGCATTGCAAAATCAGTCTTTCTTGAAAATTCAAGAATTGAGCCATATGTTTGGGCTGAAGACAGACTTCCTGGCACCTGGCTGGGTGGCCAGCAATGAATCTTTGATTGGCATGATAGATGACACATTTGCTCCTTCTCTTGATTCATCTTGTCCCCACAACTGCTTTACCTATTTCCTGTTCTGTGGTCAGCTTCTTTATTAATCTTTCTCAGGCTCTGCCTGTGTCTCTATCTCTGTATGTGCATATCTCCTGCTATTTTCTGGCACTTAGAGATTGAAGTCAGTTCAAAATGGGGAAAAAGCCCACCTCTCCTCCTGACTGAGGAGTCATAATACAAGACTGATAAGGAACTAGCATAAGGGCCAATAGAATTCAGGGGTTTCCCTGGAAACAGATCTGTCACTATGGCAACTGATACTTGAGATTAGCTGAAACTGTGTTCATGGAAACTGAGTACTTCCTCAGCAGTGATTCCCTAAGTTTGAAGCTTAGGGCTAACCCCTGCCTCGAGTTCATTTTGGGATCTTCTCCTCTTTCAGAGACTTTGTCAGCATCCCTCCCATCCCCCTATTCAGAACAACAATAGCAAAGTAGAATCCACATGAGTTGAGAGAAGAGGAGCACAGTAATCCTTAGTGTCTTCCCTCTGTCTGCCTCTCCAACCAGGCTCCATATCCCTAGGAGAGATGAAGGAACCGGCCTTTGGGTTCCTGCCTGGGGTCCACAGTGGGATTTCTCTCCCGCTGCAGTCTGTTGCTACTATCCCCTCATTCCCCTCAATAAGTATCCAAAACAGTATCCAGTTATCTTAGAAATATGGGGAGGGGTACACAGAGTGTGCTGTATTCTTCCTGGAGTCAGTCTTAGGTTAGGGTTCCCCAGAGTAGTAGAGACACTGCCCAGATTACCCTCCACACCCTCTCCCAATGCTGCAAAAAGGCAGTCGACGCTGATGCAGCCCAGAACAGAAGGAAAGGGGCAGAGTAACAGGCTTGCTGACTCTAAATCCCAAACCAGATGTCTTTCCACTATGTCACAGTGAATGAGTGGAAACCACAGGTGAGAGGGGGAGAGATTTAGGATGATGGCAGTGAACACCTTTTGTGTCCCTTAAATTACTCTTTGTAGGCATCTGTTAAGGACCTTCACTAAGTGAAGGAACAGGTCATTTCTCCGAGAGCCTCCACAGCTGTGGATTACAGCATCTGAAGGAGCTGCAGGGCAGCCTTTGCTGACACAGGTGTTGAAGACTGGGAACGAGATAAATTGGAGGCAGAGGGAAGAGGAGAGAGGTCAGACAGTGCAACGGCCTCTCAGTCAGAGAGGTCAGAGAACAGCAACTGCCTCTCAGTCTCCTTGTGTCATCCCTCACAAGAAGAGATCCATTGTGCAGGTATGGGTTGGATCTCCAGCAGCCACCGGCAGGTGGTTCCCGTAGCACAACAGGCATCTAAAGTCAGTCTTGTGAACAAATTTCTCTGTTTCCTGCATTGGCATCCTTCCAGTGTCAAAACACTTCATTTCTCAGGAAATTAACAGCTCACCAATGAGAATGACCACACCAGGTTTGACACTATATGGGAGCCTTTTAGTGCAGGAGAAGCCCATGGGCTTTGCCTTGTGGCAATCCATGGGATTGGGCTGCACTGCCTATCGCCACTTGCCATCCCAGGTCCTGCTATAGATCAATAGCATACATTTCTCTAATGCCTTCTTAGACATAGAGGTCAAGCATATCTACTCCACATGACATATAGATGGTATTTATTGGATTTTGTGCATTGGGATTAATGAATTTATCATACTGTAGTTATATCCTCACAATTCAGAACAGTTGTTGAGTCACTGATTTAGGTTGGAATGAAATGTAATCCTATAGTTGTTAGCATCCTTTAACCTAAAGCCTTTTAGGATGACTTCACTCAGCAAGATCTATCCCACCTCCCCTGTGATAACTCATCTAAAACTACTCTTGGGGAAAAGAATAGCCACAAAATTGTTACAGGCGAAGCCTCAAAGAAAAGCTTATCTTGGGAACAAATTTAACTAGATTTCTGGAAATAGAGACAAAAGAGCAAAAAATGATTTTTAAAAATCAGAGTTAAAATATAGGTGAAATATATATATATATTTATAAAAAGATAGATACATACATACACATATGTAATGAAATATAAAAGGAAATATTGGAAAAAGAAATGAGAACAATGCAACAAAATTATGCAAAGAAAATTAAGTGCTTGGTAAGAGAGGCATAATAATACTGACTAATATAACTTCTCAAAAACCAGAATTAGTAGTCTTATCATTTCACCAAAGATACCAATGATCTCCTCATTCTCCTCCATCTCTCTGTAGGCTTTGACACTGTTGCTCACCCTCTTCTCCTTAATCTCTCCTCTCTAGATTTTCTGATGGTATCTACTCTCTCCTAGATCTCCTCCTATCTATCTGAGCACTTCTCTGTCTTCTTTGCAGGATCCTCATTCAGATCACACTCTCTAACCTCTCTAATCCTAGAGGGTTTTGACCTGGCCCCTCTTCTTTTTTTCCTTTATACTACTACACTTTTATCCAGGGAAAGGGAGGCAGAATGAAGCTAAAAAGAATGATGGATTTGTGAAGTGAAGTAACTTATGAATTTCTCCAATGTCAAAAAGAATTCAGACTGAATCATCCTGATTAAAATTGCCTAAAACATTATTAACCCTATAAAAGATCATCTGATTCAGTAATTAGACTCGATGTTTGTTAGGAGTCTTACAAGGTCGGTTGTCTAATTTTAGCATGGCGCTTAGCAGTTCTCTGGTTCACTAAAATGCTTAGTACTTAGAGTTCTGCAAGAGTTCATACCTTTCACACCTCTAAAAGAGCATATAAAAGGACAAGCCCACTGAAAGCTCCAGGAGATTCAGAGCCAGGATTCAGTTGGGAGATTCACAAGTCAGAAGGACAAGCCCACTAGAGGAGGCAAGACAGATTCATTCCAGCTTCCACCTTCGCGCTGGCTGGAGGCTTTGGATTCAGAGGGACGAGAGACTGAAGCTGGCAGAGGCAAAAGACTAGCAACAGGAGCTCTCAGAACCAAGGAGGGAGATAGGCCTCTAAGAAAGCTAACCGGGCCCAAAGAAGGACAAGACTTGGAATAGAAAATAAACGACTGGACTTTAACTCCTGGTTGCATTTGAGGTGATTATTACTCTGAACTTAAAGGAAGGCTGCCCCCAGAAACCCCCTGCGAAACCTGCTCACAGAGAACATTATATTTTAGAGAAGAGAACATTACAAATGTTTTTGTTCACTTGTTCAGTTGTGTCTGATTCTTTGTGACTCTGAACTTTGGTTTTGGGCCCACCAGGCCCTTCTTTACTACGCTCTCTCTCAAAGTCTGTTCAAGCTCATGATTGTCGCTTCCATATCATTGTCCATTCTTCTCATCCTCTGCCATCCCCTTTTTATTTTGCCTTCAATCTTTCCCCACATCAGCATATTTGCCAAAAAGTTCTGTCATCTCATTATGTGGCCAAAATCTTGAAGCTTCAGCTTCAGTATTTGAATTTCCCATGAATAACTTAATTTCCTTACTGATTGATTGGACCTCCTTGCTATCCAAGGGACTCTCAAAAATCCTCCCTAGTACTACAATTTCAAAGTGTCAACTCTGTGTTGCTCAGCTTTCCTCTCACAGCCATACATTGCTACTGGAAAAAACCATAGCCTTGACTATACGGACCTTTGTCAGCAAGGCGATGTCTCTGTTTTATAGTACGCTGTCCAGATTAGCCCTAGCTTTCCTTCCAAGGAGCAAGCATCTCTTAACTTCATGGCTGCAATCACTGTCTGTGGTGATATCCTGGAACCAAAGGATACAGAATCTGACATTACTTCCATTTCTTCTCCCTTTATTTGTTAGGACCAGTTGCCTTGATCTTAGTTGTTTGGTTATTGTTTTTTGGTTGTTGTTGTTGTAGTTTGATGTGAAGCTTCAAGCCAACTTTTTATCCTCCTTGCTTTCACCCTTATCAAAAGGCTTCATAATTCTTCTTCACCTTGCCCTCAGAGTGGTATCATCTGCATATCTGAGATATGCAGCAACCTTAATCCCAGGTTTTAATTACATCCTGGAATTTTACATATACATGTTTACATAATATAAGTTCAATAAATAAGGTGATAATATCCTTAAACCAGTCAGTTATTCCATGTTCAAGTCTAACTGTTTCTTAGCCCACATACACATTCCTCAGTAGACAAGTAAGATGATCTGATACTCCCATCTCCTTGAGGACTTGACACATTTAGTTGTGATCCACACATTCAAAGACTACTTTACACTAAAGTAGTCAGTGAAGCAGAAGTAGATATTTTTTTTTTCTGAAACTTCCCTTGCTTTCTTGATAATCCAGCAAATGTTAGCAATTTGGTCTCTAGCTCCTCTGCCTCTGAAAACCAGCCTGCTCTTCTGGTACTTCTCAGTTCACATACTGCTGAAGCCTAGCTTGCAGAATCTTAAGCATAACTTTGCTGCAGTGTGAAACACACTGCAGCAAAGTTATGGTTAAGTGATTCACTTTTCATCAGCTCATGTAAGTCTTCCAGGTTTTTCTGAGAGCACCCTGTTCATCATTTCTTACAGCACAATAATATTTCATCATAATCACATGGTACAATTTGTTCAGCCATTTCTCAATTGATGGGCACCTCTCAAATTCCAATTCACAATCAGAAAAGAGCTTCTATACATAATTTTACACCTATAGGTCCTTTCCCTTTTTGTAATCCCTTTTTAGAAACAAATCTAGTAATGGTATTGCTAGGTCAAAGAGTATGCATGGTTTCATGCTTCCAAACTGCTGTACAGAATGTGACAGTACACAATCCTACCAACTGTTCACTAATGTCTCATTTTTCTCACATCCTTGCACAATTTGTCATTTTCCTTTTCTGTCCTATTAGCTAATCTAATAGGTATGAAAGAGTAGCTCAGAATTGTTTTAATTTGCAATTCTACAATCAATAGTGAGTTACATCATTTTTACACATGGGTATAGATAACTTCATATCTCTTGACCATTTATCAATTAGGGAATGGCTCTTAATTTTATAAATTTGACTCAGTTCTCTATATGTTTGAGAAATTAATCCTTTATCAGAGAAACTTGCTTCAATTTTTTCATAGTTACCATTGCTAACTGTACTCCCTCCTCACAATATATTCTATTCTCTCTCTCCTTTCACCCTGTCCCTCCTCAAAAGTGTTTTGCCAATCTGTCCTCCCTTTCACCACCACCCTTCTCTTATTCCCTTCCTCTTCTACTTTCCTGTAGGGTAAGACAGATTTCTATACCTAAATGAGCATGTTAATCCCTCTTTGAGCCAATCCTGATGAGAATAGGGTACACTCACTCATCCTCACCTCACTCCTCTTTCCCCCCACTATAAAAGCTTTCCCACCTTCTTTTATATAATATAATTTACCCTATTGTCTCTCTCTCCCTTTTCCTTTCTCCTAGTACATTTTTCTCATCCCTTAATTTTATTTTTTGACATGTGATTTCTTCCTATTAAACTTTCATCGGTGCCCTCTGTATATATGCACTCCTAACTGCCCTATAATGAGAAAATTCTTATGAATTACAAGTATTGCCTTCCCATGTAGAAATGTAAACAGTCTAACCCTATTAAGTCCCTTATGATTTCCCTGTCCTGTTTACTTTTTTTTATGCTACTTGAGAGCCTTGTATTTGAAAGTCAAATTTTTTCTTCAGCTCTGGTCTTTTCATCAAGAATGCTTGAAAGTCTTCAATTTCACTGAATATCCATTTTTTTTTGCCCTGAAGGGTTATATTCAATGTTGCTGAGGAGATGATTCTTGATTATAACCCTAGTTCCTTTGCCCTCTGGAATATCATATTCCAGTCCCTGCAGTCTTTTAGAGTAGAAGCTGCTAAATCTTGTATTATCCTGACTGTGGTTCCACCATACTTGAATTTTTTCTTTCTGGCTACTGGCAAAATCTTCTTGATCTGGGAGCTCTTGAATTTGACATCATATACTTGGGAGTTTTCATTTTGGGTTCTCTTTTAGGGGATGAACATTGGATTCTTTTAAAATTTTTATTTTTAATTTTCTGTTTATTAAAATACATAATAGAAGAAAGAAAAACAGAAAAGGAAAATAACACAAACAAAACAGAACATTGTCATATGCCCTGCAGAACATCAGGGAGGAGTCTATATATATAACAATAAATTACCAGTTCAAGAAAGAATATATAGTAGTAGAAGAAATTTCATGAGTTTCCATCTTTATTTCCTTGTAGTTATTCTGTTCTTTGCTGTGTACTTTTTTTACTTTATTCTTTCTTTCCCCTTTCATCTCCCCCCACGTCCCCAACCAGGCTATATTTAAGCATAGATATATTTACATATGTGTATATATATATATATATATATATATATATATATAATATAAATAATCTATTTACGCACATACATAGAGCAACATGCATACATATTTACATATACTCAGATACATGTATATATAATCACATTTACCCATATGCAAACATGCAGCTGAAACAATATTAGTACGACTGACATAAAATGTACATTTTTCTTGATTGAATTTTTAAGTTTGACCAAGATTAATGATTACTAGCCATACTTTTTTTCCTGATAAATTCTACTCCTGTTCCTTGTTTGTGTATATCTCTTCTTTCCTGTTCCTGCGATCTCTTCTGCTTTAATGCTACTCCTTAGCTTGTCTTGCCATTACTTAATCTCCTCCCACCCATGAATTTCTCCCTTGCCTTCTTCCCCCAGCTTTTGCTTCCTCTTCCACCCATCCCTCCCCCTGTATTTCTTTATAGATTGGTAAGTATGTAGTGTTGCCTATTTAACCCACTTCTGATGTGAGTAGGTTTTCAGGACTAGGAGTGTTCCTCCTCTTTTTAACACCTTTAGGTCTACTTTTCTTCTGCACCTCATTTGTATAACATAATTATTATTTTTAGCTTTTCCTAAATGGCTTTGCTTTTTTAGAGTAAGATCATACTTAACTCTGATTCAATCTTTCTTTTGAGCTACTCGGTTCCTGATGTCAATCTTAAACATGGCATACATTTCCATAAAAAAAATTTTTTTTTCCATGCATTTTTTAGATGATGAAATTAAAACCATCTATAATCGTATGAAAAAATACTATAAATCACGATTGATTATGTGTGGAATGGAGAGATAAGGTGAAGAACTTACAGGAATGTGTGAATTTTTTTTTCTGTATTTTCATTATTTCTGTGTCTCTGTGACCTGCATAAGTACAATATGTGCAGGCCCACATTTACTTGAGCCTTGGCCAGCTATAAACATATTTACTTAACCTGAGCTGATGACATTTATCAGTATTTGACATTTATCGCTATTTAGACTATTAATTTAAACACCATCTGCTTGATTATCTAAAGCCTGAAGGCCTGCTTTTTTGTTTCCTAGAAATCGGGGGATTTCAGGGAAACAGAAAACTTCCATTCCAATCTCTCCAAATAGCAACAACCAATTAGATGCCTTCCCCCCCCCCCACAATACTCTCTTACTTGTGATATAATCTCTTCTATAAAAGCTGTGTATCTTTACTACTTCTTTAGCCCTCCTACTGCCTTATCTCGTGGTAGGACTGCTCATTCTCATGAGGATTCAATAAACAATCTTTCTGCTTTCTACTTTGAGTGATCTCTGAGTAGTCATTTTGGGTAAGGGTCTTTTTACATCCTAGACAATTAGAAAAATTAAAATTAAAACACTCTAAGATACCACCTCACACTTCTCAGATTGACTAAGATGACAGAAAAAGATAATAAATGTTGGAGGAGAGGTAGGAAAACTGGGACACTAATGTATAAGAGTTGTGAAATGATCCAACCATTCTGGAGAGCAATTTGGAGCTATGCTCAAGAAGTTAAGCTGATCATACATACTCTTTGATCCAGCCATGTTACTACTGGGCTTATATCCCAAAGAGATCTTAAAGAAGGGAAAGGGACCCACATGTGCAAAAATGTTTGTGGCAGCCCTCTTTGTTGTGGCAAGAAACTGGAAACTGAGTGGATGCCCATCAGCTGGAGAATGGCTGAATAAATTGTGGTACATGAATATTATGGAATATTATTGTTCTGTAAGAAACAACCAACAGGATGATTTCAGAGAAGCCTGAAGAGACTTACATGAACTGATGCTGAGTGAAACAAGCAGAAAACACTATACACAGCAACAGAAAGATTGTGTGATGATCAACTATGAAAGATTTGGTTTTCCTTGGTTCACTGATACAAGGCAATTCTAATAAACTCTGGATAGAAAACATCATCTGCATCCAGATTGAATGTAAATCATCAAATGCTATGTTCACTTCTTTTTTCTCTCCCAAGGTTTTTTCCTCTTGTTCAGATTTTTCTCTCCCAACATGATTCATAAAGCAATGAGTATTAAGTAATTAAATTTTTAAAAAGTATTTTTAAAAATTTGTTCATGTTAAGTTCTTTGAAACTGATTTTTGATATTGGCTCTTATATGTTAAATTTTCTATTGAGTCCAGGCTTGGTTGAAAGAAAGTCCTAAAAATCTGCAAGTTCATTGAATGTCCATTTTTTTATTCAATATTATGAATAATTTTTCTAGATATGATATATTTGGCCACAAACCTAGTTATTTTAATTACTGCCATTTATGATTCCAACTTTTTAGTGTGCAATCTTTTATTGTGAGTACTAAATCCTATACAATTCTAATTGTAGCTCCAGCATATTTGACTTTTTTTTTCTTGTTTCTTGCAAAATTTTCTCTTTGATCTGGGGGTTTCAAAATTTGGCAATAATATTTTTATGTGTTTCCCACAAAGGATCTCTTTGAGGTGGTGATGGTTATTTTTTTTCTATTTCTACTTTCCTTCATGTTCTATCACTCCAGTACAATTTTCTTTGATTATTTCTTGCATTATTGCATCAAGATTCTTTTTTTGGTCATAGCTTTCAGGTAATCCAATTACTCTTGTATTTTCTCTTCTTGATCTGTTGTCCAGATTTATTGTTTTTCTTATAAAATGTTTCACGTTCTGTATTATTTTTTCATTCTTTGTATTCTGTTTTGTTATTTCTTGGTCTTTTATACCTTCACTGGCTTGCCCAATTCTGATTTTCAAAGAGTTATTTTCACTTTTAAGACTGCATTTTCTTTTCTAGTTGGTTAACCTTTTTCATAATCTTCTTGTTTTTCTTGGATGGTTTTTATTTTTATTTTTCAGTTTTTTCTGAGTCTTTCTTATTTGATTTTTGGTCTTTTAAAAAATTCTTCTAGAAATTCTCTCTGCACAGGTAATCATTTAATATTACCATCACTTGGAATCATATTGGCAATCAAAATAACTAGATCTGAGGCCAAAAATATCATATCCAACAAAACTAACTATAACATTGAGCAAAAGAAAATGGACATTTAACAAAATTGCAGATTTTTAGGATTTTGTCTCAACCAAACCCAAACTCAATAGAAAATTTAACATATAAAAACCAATATTAAAGATTAATTTCAAAAGATTCATGGACAAATTGTTTTGGTTTGTTTTTCATGGAAATGTGTATCATATATTTAAGATCGACATAAGTAATCGGCTAAGTCAAAAGAAAGATTGGGGTAGAGTTGAGTATGATGTGACTCCAAAAAGCAAAACTGTCTAGGAAAAGGCAAAAATCATAATTATATTATACATATGAGATGCAGAGGAAGAATAGACCCAGTGGCATTAGAGGGGGAAGGAGGGCTGGTAGTTCTGAAAACCTACTTACATCAGGAGGAATGGCTTAAATAGGGGACACTACACACACACACACACACACACACACACACATATATATATATATATATATATATCATGAAAGGTATTGCACCCTCCAAAATCTATAAAGAAATAAGAAAGGAGGGAATAGGATAAGATGGAGGGATCCATGGGTGATAGGAGGTTAAGTAATAGCACAGCAAGTTAAGGAGTAGAATTAAAGTCAAAGAATTAGCAGGGATAGGAAATGAGAGATACACATAAAAGTTACAAGAATCAGGAGTAGAATTTATTGGAAATAAAAAAGTAGGGCTAGTAATTGTTGACCTTAAAATCAAACTTAAAAATGCAATCAAGAGAGACATCTACATTATGTCATCCATATTAATATTGCTTTGAATGCATCTTTACACATGTGTAAATGCATCATATATATATATATATATATATGGAGGGTATGTATGTATGCATGTAGATATATGTATGTGTGTATATAGATATATGTGTGGATGTGAATATATATCTATTACATTATATTATATATCTTATTGTATATGTTATATATTATATTAACTGTAGCCTGATTAGTAGCAGAGGGGGGAGTGAAGGGGGAAAAAAAGAATAAAGTAAAAAGTGTACAGTAGAGAACAAAAGAACAACCTACAAGGAAGCAAAGATGGACAATCATGAATATAATGTCTTCTATTATTATATGTATTTTCTTAAAAGGGAAATTTATGGTTACATATTTTGAATCCTCCTTGATGTTCTGCTGCACATATGGTAATGTTTTGTTTTGTTTTCCTTTTCTGTATTTCTTTTTCTATTTTGTTCTTTTCTTATTTCATATTTAGTTTTAAATAAATATATGTTTTTAAAAATTTTAAATGTCTACTTTATCTTTCGGTTCTAGAATACCAGGGCAATTTTTCTTGAAAATTTTTTGAAAGATACTGTCTAGGCTCTTTTTTTGATCATGGCTTTCAGGTAGTTGAATAATTTTTACATTGTCTCTCCTGAATCTGTTTTCCCCAATCTTCAGGGGTTCATGCAGCTGTTTTCAGAGAGCCTTCCAGAGACCTGTAAGTTTTTAGTTCTTTCATGGTGGTATGATGTAAGGAAAGGTGATTTTAATACACTGCGCTCTGCTCTGTGAGTGACCACAAGCACTCTTTTCTGACATGGAACTGTGAGGAGGATCCCTGCTCCAGGCATGCAAGCTCTAATGCTCTAGGTGGCACAGTGGATGGAACGCACCATGACTGAGCATTGATCCAACAGGCCCAAGAGTACTGGAGAGAGTATTGAACTGATTTCAGCCTACAATATACTTATTGTCCATGAACAAGAGAAAATTTTAGAGTAAATAAATGAAAGATAAGTTACTGATCATTAAAGTAGTGATTTTTAATTTTGAAAGAAAATTCAAAAACAAATATGAGTTTGACTAAAACTTTACCAGTGTCAAATCAGGCATGTGGGTGAATATCTAGGTGACCAGAACTTATCACAACTATGAATCTTGGAATATTCAAAGTCAGATATTAGGTGATGCTAATTATTGTGATAAACGTACTCAGTAGTTGAGTAAGAATTCTACTTTGGTGTTTCTGACTCTAATCCTAGTGGTCTTGCCATTGGACCATGTTTTCCATCTTCCTCCATTTGTAGCTCTCCATGCTGAACAGACCTCTCTCTGTGTGTCTCTGTTTCTGCCTGTCTCTGTCTCTGTCTGTCTGTCTCTCCTTTCAGTCACTACTAATCTTTTCCAGGGTATTATCTACATATTTTATCTCAAATTTCCTCTTTACCATCCATTCTTTTGTCACTCAATGGATCAGTTAAATTTGCTGTTAATCTCTCTCTGACCTCTCCTCCATGTATATATTTGTAGTTATATGTGCATATCTCTGTTATTTTGCAGCACCTAGGGACCTAGGTCTATGCCATCCTATGTCTGAATGAAGTGAGGGAGAAGCCCATCTCTTATGGCTCAGTGGTTATAATATAGGCCTGATAAAGAATTAGAATGAGAATGGGCAGGATCCAACATTTCCTTAGAAGTATATCTGTGATCATGGCAATAGGTAATTGAGACTGCTGTGCCTCAGTTTCCCTGAATTATTATGCCCTGAATAGGGTTGTTATAACCCCACTCCTTTGTCCCTTGCCATTGGGATTGAGTTGGAGAAGAGGCTCTGAAATACCATTGAGTCATAAAACTCCAGGTACCTTATCTCAAATGCTTGCTGGGATAATTCCCCCTCCATTTGAGTATTGCCCCTCTCCTGCTGTCTCTTGTCCTCAACCTTCTTATCCTGTCCACTCACCCAGTGTCCCCTCCCTTACCCTTATCCTGTCAGGATTGAGTTATGATCCTTTCCTGGAACTATGGCTTGTCCAGTATCCTCAAACCCCCGCCCCCCATCTGCCTTTGTTTCTCCTAGCTATAAAAGTCTCCTGAATTATTTGCTTGCTGCTGAATGCTTTGAGACAAGAGTCCCATGAAGCTGGCTGGCCTCAGCTAGTCTAAATTCTCCATAATTAAAATGATTAAAAACCAATCTCTGTCTGCCTCAGTTTTTCTGGCATTACATTTGGAAGCCTCTACAAGATATGAGATCTGAGAGCAAGATTAGAGATTGGAGAACAGCAGGTCTCAATGGGGATCCTTGTGCCAAATAGTCCTGGACTCTTTTTGGGGAGCCAGCATGTGGTTTCTTCTAGAAACCCCACAGAGACACTAGGTCAAGCCCAGCAAGAATTCGCCATTGACACCTCTATTTTGGCTACAGTGGAGAATCTAGTTTGAAACCCAAACAGGGTAAATTTTCTATCTGATCTGATTGCTAGCAAATCTGGGTCCCCAGAAAAAAGTTGGGCTGAGGAGCCATACAACTCTGGGAAGTGCCAATGGGATGCCATGTGGCATGATCTGGTCTGGGTGCCTTCAGGTGCAAATCTGGATACCATCGTGCACAGTTGGGTTCTGGCTATTTTTTTGTGTCTAAAAACAGGAAAATACATCTGGCTGCTCTCTAAATGCAGGGACGCACTTGATCTGATCCCTCCAGTTCTACACTGGAATTTGAAAAAGGTAATCTTTGAAAAGGCTCAGTTTGGGTTTCTGGGAAGGAGAGATTATTGACCTGAAAACTCCCCTCACAGCACCCCTGAGATATCAAATTTGCCCCGTTTGTATTTGTTAAATGTAGGGTCTGTGTGGTTTGTCTTTGTGACTTGTTTGTCTGTTATGTTGATTTAAGGAGTTCTGTTAAGTTTTAAGAACAATCATTGAATGGATGCCCGTCAACTGGAGAATGGCTGAATAAATTGTGGTATATGATTGTTATGGAATATTACTGTTCTGTAAGAAATGACCAACAGGATGATTTCAGAAAGGCCTGGAGAGACTTACAAGAACTGATGCTGAGTGAAATGAGCAGGACCAGGAGATCATTATATACTTCAACAACAATACTATATGATGACCAGTTCTGATGGACCTGGCCATCCTCAGCAAGGAGATCAACCAAATCATTTCCAATGGAGCAGTAATGAACTGAACCAGCTACGCCCAGCGAAAAAACTCTGGGAGATGACTAAAAACCATTACATTGAATTCCCAATCCCTATATCTATGCCCACCTGCATTTTGGATTTCCTTCACAGGCTAATTGTACACTATTTCAGAGTCTGATTCTTTTTATACAGCAAAATAACTGTTTGGTCATGTTATACATATATTGTATTTAACTTATACTTTAACATATTTGACATGTATTGATCAACCTGCCATCTGGGGGAAGGGGTGAGGGGAAGGAGGGAAAAAGTTGGAACAAAAGGATTTGCAAGTATCAGTGCTGAAACATTACCTATGTATATATTTATAAATAAAAAGCTATTAAAAAATGATTGAGGAAGTTGGCAATTGGTCATTTCTAGATTGCAAAAGTGGTTAGAATAAAAAAGGCTAGGGAGTATTAACTTCTTTATTGGACTTAATTGTAAACTGTTTGCACTAATTTGCAAAAAAAAAAAAAAAAAAAGAAAGAAAAAGAAAAACAAAGCTTTGGCAGAAAAGCAGTCTTTTCCAAAGCCTGTTAGAAAAAAAGGGCAATAAAACCTTATCTGAATCAAGTTGCAGCTCTGAATCTTTGGGGGGAGTTGAACAAAACTTTGGGGAGAGAGAACAAAAGAAGCTGATGTTACTTGTTTAAAACAAACAAACAAACAAACAAACAAACAAACAAACAAAAAAACTGGAGGCAGCTAGGTGATACAGTGTATAGAACACCAGCCCTGAAGTCGGGAGGACCTGAGTTCAAATCTGCTCTCAGACACTTACCCTTCCTATCTGTGTGATTCTGGGCAAGTCACTTAACTTCAATTGGCTCGGGGCAGGTGAGGGGAGGGGGGAAACAACAACAACAACAACAACAACAACAACAAAAAAAACTGTTGAAAGAATGGCCTATTTATCTAATCAAACTTCTGAGAGCTACTTTAAAATGTGTGTGTGTGTGTGTGTGTGTGTGTGTGTGTGTGTGTGTAATAGTTTTAGTAATAGTAATTCAGTTGGCAACATTTGATTAGAATTTAGGGAAACTTACTTAAATGGGAAAAAGGATATGGCTTATTGGTCTATTGAATTTTGGGAGCTTAATTTTTATTTAAAGTGGTACTGTGATTCTGAAATTGTGTGAGATAACCACTATTGTCTTGTGTATGCTAAATCTGTTTATTCTGGGTATATGACCTTAGGAATTTGTTTAAATATTGAACCATTACTACTGAAAGAAAAAAAACATTTTTAAATTTGGATTAATTTAATTTTAACAATAGATTGTTAAAAACAAAGTCCTGATATGATAAAGGGACTCTGAGAAAAATAGTTTTTACCTTTGTCCCTTTGAACATGTTTCTGTTATGGACAATATGAAATTTAGAATTTTTCTATGTATTGGGCATTTTTAAAGTAAAATAATTTGTGTAACGTTGAACTTAAAAGAAAAAAAATCTACTTAGATATGAAAGATAAGCTGTGAACTCTCTGGGACAAATCTCTTACTGTTACCAATATAAGGTCATGGTAAATACCTGTTTGGGATTCATCTGAAGCTTTGGTTAATGAGATTTGTTATTGGAGGTAAAATTTCTTGGGCCTGTAGCTGATATTATTTGGGAGTTTTAAAGCTCCACCATCAGAAAGTTACTGGGATAATCACCTGAAATAAAACTGAGTTAAGGCTACTTTATCCTGTGTCATGTGTGTGCTGAAGAATCAGTTTTGACTGATTATGTTGAGGTGTGGACCACATGTTGAGGTCTAGATTTGGGGTACCTAAATGAAATTAGGGTTTAGTTAAGGTCTAGTGGCAGGTTTGGGGTACAGGGAGTCAAGCAAACCTCCCCTGTAACCCCCTTGGATTAAATGAGGTCTAGTAGCGGCGTGAATTCCCAATAAAAGCATTTATTGGCCCGGAGAGCTAGATTGATAAAAGAGGTTTATTACTGAGTTTAGAAGTAGGAGATAGGTGAAGGTAGAGACAAGGAGGGCACTGGACAGAGGGTCCAGTGGACAGAGGGTCCTCACATGGCTACCATGTTTGTAATCTCTGCAAAGAGGGGTTCCCAGTGTGGTCCTTTTAAGTCGGAGACTTAGCTCGAGGGGCTTTGGGGTGTAGCCCCAAAGTTGGCTCAGATCCGGGTGGGGCTGGGACAGGTCCAGATCTTCTATTGGAATTCAAAGGGAGCAGGATTTGTGAGTCAAAGGGTAATTTACATTAACTAGGGGGGAATTGAGAATCAAAGATTGGAATCTTTCCCGCATCAGTTATATTTTGTAATAGCCATGTCCCTGCTTTTTCCTCCTATTGCTGATTTCTATAATCAGAACAAATAGTCAATAGAAACCATTAATACAGTTCAATTATGTAATACCTTGCTGTTTCCAGTCTGATTAAATGTAGTCATTATATCCTAAATAATTAAGCAAATGAGTATTTAGCATAGTTCTATCAGTTACTAGATAGTTGTGTCTGTAGGTATTCAAGTCCTTAAAGGTTTCTAAAATAATAAAAGGACAATTGACACAATTGTCCGGGAGATCTAACTGCTCTTTTGTTTATTTGGACTACAGCTGACACATCTTTAACATTTGTCTGTCCTGTGAGACAAACATGTTCCTTACATGGGAAGCTGCTGGCCAATCTATACTGGCCTCCCCACATCTTGTAGCAGTCCTTGTGAACCATCTTTCTATCTCAGACTGTTTCTAACCTTTGTTTGTTAGATTTGTTTTTTATTCTAAATTTTGGTCAGGTTACAGCTGTATTGATCAGCTTCTGGGACCTGGATCAGCCCATTGGATGCTTCTAGTACACCACACCACACCCTCTCCGTGGAATAAGATTCAGCACTGAGCCCATTTTCAGCAGGAAGCAGCTTCAGAAAATGAGTTGCCCCTCCCCCAATGGACTTTGGGCTCCATTGATTTGGGAGGAATTGGAACTGGTTCTGACTGGGTACCCTATTACAATGTTGGGTTAAAATTTTGGGTAACTGCTGAAAAGGATGCTTATAATTTGTATCTGCATTATCTAATTGATTACAATGTTCCCTTCAGAACAAGTCATTACTTGAGGGATCTTTATATGAGTTCCAGAGTAGAAAATCCTACTGTACTAGTCTGTTATGTATGGGAACTTTAATTCACTTTCAGGACTTGCATGTGAGGTGGCTATTTGACAATTAAAGCCCTATTTACTTCCCCTCAATAGAACAAAAGAGAAGGATAAGAGATAAGGGATCAGGAAACCAGTGGATTTTCCCAAAAGCACCGGAAAGGACGGGAAAGACACTTTCATCAGACAATTCACCTAGGGATTAGATTGAAGGGACAGCAGCTGGGAGAGAGGTGGGAAGCAGATTTGACAAAAGTTGAACTTCAGGCAGCAGGTTACTCTCTGGCCACCATAGCAATCCTTCCCACAACCTCAGTCCTGCCTATTAACATTCAGCCCATACCACCCCTAATAACATTAGTTCCTGTTCATTTTGCCCCGGGCAGTAATGCCCTAACCCACCAGTTCAATTTGGAAGCCCTCCCAGAAGTCCTGGTCTTTACTCCTTGCTTGGTTTTTGATTTGTACATTCATTTTAAACCCCAGCTGGGCTGTGATTGCTGGCTCTGCTTTAACTTTGAACCCCCTTATTTTGTTGGAATTTCCCTGTAGAAGACTCAGTTTCTGGGACCATTCTCTAATAACCTGTTCTTGGGAACAACCAAAAATCATCCTTGGGAATCGCCAAGGTACAGGCACCTGTCTTGGGACTGACAGTCTCTCTGATTCACTTCTCCAGTCCTGTAACTGCAGTTTCTTTAATTAATATATCAACATCCTCAAAGAACTTTGCAGTTTCATAATGTTGTGCCACAGTTCTCTTTTTAATGTCCTGATCCAGTTTCCCTAATTGTCCTATTCAGTTACTCTGCCTCAGGTTATAACCATTCCCTCTTAATGTTTGATAGGAAAAAGGTCTTATATCTTAGACCTTAAGCTACCCATTCCCTCTTAATGTTTGATGGGATAAAGGTCTTTATCCATTTTAGACATCATTAGAATATCAGGAGCCTCTCCAGTACCTCCCATTGTGTCATCCTAGGTGCCTCCCCCCATTAGGTCATCCCCATCCAGGTACCTCCTCCATTATGTCATTGTTCTTGTTACCCTATAAAAGAATCTTGTATCTGACATTCATTGCTGGATTCTTTGAGACAGTAGTCTCATTCAGCCCTGGGACCAAACATGGATCCATTTGGTCCCAGTAAATCTCTCCATTAAATAAATTATTAAATACTCTCTAATCTCTGTCTTGCTCAGTTTCTCCGGCATGACAAAATCAGGTCCCTGAAGGTTCATGGTTTGATGAGGGTCTGCCTAAATGTGCACACACACTCCCACACTCTACTCAGTAATCTGGATCCTTTCTGTATCCTAGTAGGAGTGTTCCTTAGCCTGTCGATTCTTCTAGGCAGGGACAAGTGGAGTCATTTCAGGCCCCATCTGGACCCTTGGACCCCTTTGGAGTCTCTCTGACAGCTTAATCCTAGGCGGGTTAGAATTGGTTAGCACAACTGCCTTGAGCACTGTTATTCCCTCTATGAACAGATGCTGAGTTAAATGCTTAAATGACCCAACTCACATTGAATAGTCCATCCCAAACCAGATTCCCTGGCTGAGAAGGTGCTCCAGAACTGCAGGGGTCCTAACATGCTACTGTTGCAACGGGGAGGCCTCTGTGCTGCCCTAAACAAGGGATGCTGTTAACAGCTCTAGAATTATCAGGGAGAGTCTTGCCCTCACCATAGATTCTTGCACATCTTCTTCTTTTTTTTTTTTTTAATATTATAATAACTTTTTATTGCCAGAACCCATGCCAGGGTAATTTTTTACAACCTTATCCCTTGCACTCACTTCTGTTCCGATTTTTCCCCTCCCTCCCTCCACCCCCTCCCCCAGATGGCAAGCAGTCCTATATATGTTGAATATGTCGCAGTATATCCTAGATACAATCTATGTGTGCAGAACCAAACAGTTGGAGAAGAGGCTCTGAAATACCATTGAGTCATAAAACTCCAGGTACCTTATCTCAAATACTTGCTGGGATAATTCCCCCTCCTTTTGAGTATTGCCCCTCTCCTGCTGTCTCTTGTCCTCAACCTTCTTATCCTGTCCACTCACCCAGTGTCCCCTCCCTTACCCTTATCCTGTCAGGATTGAGTTAGGATCCTTTCCTGGAACTATGGCTTGTCCAGTATCCTTACCCCATCCCCATCTGCCTTTGTTTCCCCTAGCTATAAAAATCTCCTGAATTAATCGCTTACTGTTGAATGCTTTGAGACAAGCGAGTCCCATGCTGGCTTTGGCTAGCCTAAACTCTCCACATTAAAATGATTAGAAACCAGTCTCTGTCTTGCCTCAGTTATTCCAGCATTACAAGATCACCTGACATAGATACTGAACACTTCCTTAACAGAGACTCCTAATTCTGACAGGCTGCTGCCTAGAGCCCTAGTTCAGATCTAATCCTCCTGAAGAGATTTTGGCAGAATCCTGCTCCCTTCCATCCCTCCATTCAGGACAAAAAAAAAAAAAAAAAAATCCCAGGGAATGCAAGCAAGGCAGAATCTAAATGAAAGAAAAGAACAGTAGTCCCTAATGCACTGCCTCTGCCCTCTTCCCGAGTCATCCTACTAAGAGAACCTTTACTGCTACAGAGACTTTGCTTTCTCCCCTTCCCCCATCAGCCTTCAACAAATAGCAGACATAGATTCTATCCACTTAGTTAAGAAGACAAAGGGTAGAGGAGAAGGGCAATGAAAGTGTGTTGCATTCTGCCTGGGGTCAGTCCTAGGTTTGCAGAGACTGACCAGGGGACCCTCCCCATATTCCTCATCCCTCTCCCCCAAACTTCACTGTAAACAGTGCCCAGGAACAGAAAGTAAAGAGAGCTAAGTAGGGAAATGGGCAAAGTCATACTTCCCAAACCGGAAGATTTTCACTCCCTTACAATGAATGAAGTTTCAGGTCAGTGGTAGAGAAACTTGGGGATGTTGGACTGGGCATGTCTGTGACATACTAGATGATTAATTAAAAAGAATAAAATAAATTGGTATGCAAATACACAAAAGGGAAGGAAAATGTAGTTCAAGAAGAAAAATAAAACCCAATAACACTATGAAAAAGTTCTCACTATGAAAGCAAATTATACTGATCTCCAATATAGGATGTGCAGAGACAATGCAAGGATCATTAGCCTTCCAGAAGACCAGGATGAGACTTAAAGCAAACACCATAATGCAAGGAGTAAGACAAGAGAATTGCCCAGAACTTCTAGACACAGAAAATGAAATACCAATTGAAAGAATTCAGGTACCACGTCCAGAAAAAAAAAACAAACAAACCCAAGACTGCAAATTGTGAAACATGTAGTCATTAATGGAAAAAATTCACCTCAGAAAAAACAAAAAACAAAAGTTTTTCAAGTGATAAAGAAAAACACCTTCAAATACAAAGGAAAGAAAATGTGAATAGCACAAGTCTATTATGCACTTACCAGAACTTGCATGAGGCAATGGCATAATGTGTTCCCAAAAAAGTGATGGAACTCAGGATGCAGACGTAACCTGAAAATCTGAGCTTGGCCATAAATACAAAAGATGGCTGATAATAATAATATAATAATACATAACAATAAAGAGGTGATTGAAGCATTCTTAGACCGAAAACCAGACCAGAAGAGATTAATTGCTTCTCTTATACCTTAGAAAACAAACAGGAGAGGTAAATGTATTCAGCAGTCAAAGATAGCAACAACAGCAGGACCACAGAAATACTAAAGAGGCTTCTTTCGAAATGTACAATGAGAAAACGGGGGTAAAGATCAACATTTGGTGAAGAAGTGAGTGATGGACAGACTGGGTCAACATCCTGCCTATGAGTGAATCAATAATATTTGTGAGACTATGGAAGAGCTGAGGTTCAAAAGGAGACCACAAAAGTTTGGGGTCACGGACTAGTGTGACAAGGTTTCTCAAAAGAATTTGCAGGCTCAAACCTATCTCCAAGCCAAGGGGCAAAGTTTATTGTAATAGTAATGCCAACTGAAGTGGCTAAGTTCCAAATACATTTAGCAAAGAATCAGGGGCAAGAAGACACATTTATAGGAAAGACAGAGAAATCTAATTCTTCATGTCACTGATATGCTAATTTTATGACCCAGAGGTTGAACTGAGGAGTGGTCCGGTAGGCACCTCACCATTTGTCTCAGAAACCCTGTTATCCCTGATCAACAGATTATTATCTGTCAGCCAGCAATGTTTCTAGGACTATACTAAAGTATAGTCCTGGAAGGTACTAAAGCTAGGAGATTTTAGGATCATTGACAGAGTGTTAGAACAATAGCACTCCTAAGGTCTGGAGACCTCAGAATTACTGCTACATTTCTCCTAGAAGCTACATCCCCATCAGAAGGCTACATGAAAGGGAAGATTATTGGGGGACAGAATAGAGTGGGTGATATATGTCAAATTGACATCTAGATATGAGGGAAAGTGACCTCTATGGTCTCAAAAAGAACTTGAAGGGGAGTGAGGAGAAGGAGGAAAGTATTAAAAAGATGGGGAAGGAAAGAGACCTTGCTTTGCCGGTGAGAGGGAGTTTAATGGATAAACGCTCCTTTGTAATGACGGAGAAACTGAGCAAGATAGAGATTAGAGAACAATTTAATAATTTATTTAAAAGGGAGAGATTTACTGGAACCAAATGGATCTATGTTTGGTTCCAGGGCTGAATGAGACTGTCTTAAAGAATCCAGCCGTGAATGTCAGATACAAGATTCTTTTATAGGGTAACAAGAACAATGACATAATGGGGGAGGTACCTGGATGGACATGACCTAAAGGGGGGAGGTACCTAGGATGACATAATGGGAGGTACTGGCAGAGAGGCTTCTGATATTCTAATGATGTCTAAAATGGATAAAGACCTTTATCCCATGAAACATTAAGAGGGAATAGGTATAGCTTAAGATCTAAGATATAAGGCCTTTATCCTATCAAACATTAAGAGGGAATGGTTATAACCTGAGGCAGAGTAACTGAATAGGACAATTAGGGAAACTGGGTCAGGACATTAAAAGAGAACTGTGGCACAACACTATGAATAAAGAGATATTCTATGAAGGAAAATGGAGCCCTTCCATTGGGTGAAGTCTGGGGAAATTAGTGCTTGCAAAAGACATACATCCTACTATGAAAGAAGTGAGTTGGAGCTTTTGGGGATCATTGGCACCTGGGGAAAATGGTCTGTACCCAGGGAGATTTTGAGACAAATGGGAGAAAGCAGATAACCAGGAGGGAAGGCATATATCTGTGATGAGTTTCATAATTATGAATGTGATTAATGGGGTTGGAGTTGCAAAAGCACAATCCCAAAATATATTGGACCATCAAATGTTGGGGTACAGGATTTGAGCCCCCAAATATATGCATTTAAGGCTGGCATTTTACGGTATTTTAAAAAAAATTGCAGCCTTAGACTATCTCCAAACCAAGAGGCAAAGATTTCATTATACTGCTGGCAACAGGCTAATTTCCAAAAAGGAGTTTTAACTTTTTTTTTTAATAGCTTTTTATTTATAAGTTATCTGCATGGGTAATTTTTCAGCGTTGACAATTGCAAATCTTTTTGTTCCAGCTTTTTCCTTCCTTCCCCCCACCCCTTCCCCCAGATGGCAGGTTGACTAAAACATGTTAAATATGTTAAAGTATAAGTTAAATACAATATCTGTATACATGTTCATACAGTTATTCTGCTGTACAAAAAGAATCGGACTTTGAAATAGGGTACAATTAACCTGTGAAGGAAATCCAAAATGCAGGCGGACAAAAATAGAGGGATGGGGAATTCTATGTAGTGGTTCATAGTCATCTCCCAGAGTTCTTTCTCTGGGCGTAGCTGGTTCAGTTCATTCCTGCTCTATTGGAACTGATTTGGTTCATCTCATTGTTGAAGAGGGCCACGTCCATCAGAATTGATCCTCATATAGTATTGTTGTTGAAGTATATAATGATCTCCTGGTCCTGCTCATTTCACTCAGCATCAGTTCATGTAAATCTAGGAGTTTTACCTTTTAACACAGGGAAAAACACCATAACAAGGAGAATGATTCCATTAGGACAGGCTAAGTTCCTAATTAACTAAGTAACCCTAAAAGGAGTTGGCAAAGAAGTGGGATACCAGTAGGGTCTTTTATAGGATAAAAATAACCTTGGGGTTTGACATCATAAACTTGGCCTTCTGATCAGATACAGTAATTAGGGGGTCCTGATAATTTTGTCAAGGTAAAGAATTTGTCTAGGGTTTACTGAAATAAGGGTCTACTTATGACAACAAAGGACAAGAGAATTAATGCCCCTTCCTGCTTGCTTCAGGGAATAGCTGTGGGAATTCTACTAGGATTCCCTGCAACAAAGGCCCTCTTAAATTCCACTTAAATTTAAGAAAAGCCTTCTCCTGTTAATGCCCTTCCCTATGGCCCTTTTAGACACTGGGTTGCTTTCAGGGACTTGGCCTTTTACTAGGCCATGCTGAGGGTAGGGGACCAAGCATGAGGCAGTGTTCTGACCCCTGCAGGAACTAGTATTTTTCTGGGAGCTGTGGACAAAATTAAAGGAGAATCTTGAAATGAAGCTTTATAAGGTAGTACTAGAATTTCCTAAAGGAGAATTTAGAATGGATATCTTTGAAATTTTGATTGCAATGTTGTGCAATGCATTGTTGTTCTTTTTATTATCCTGCCTCAGTTTCCCTAAATTGTCCTGTCTCAGTTTCTAATTGTTCTGCTGAATCCTGGAAACCACCCCTCCCTCTTAATCATCAGAATATTTGATAAGGATAAAAGATCTTATATTTTAGAATATGCCTTTCCCCATCCCAATCTATGAGAATATCAGATATTGTCTTATCAAAATGCCTCCCCCCCCACCCATCCTGTCAGAACCAGATCCATAGTCCTGTTCCCATTCTTAGCACCCTAACTCCACCCCTGCCTCAATCTAGCCCCTGAGTCTGAGCCACCTATATATATGTCATTGAGAACTCACATTATTTGCTGGGTTCTTGGAGGTGATAGTCTCAGTCAGTCCTGGGACCAAACCATGGATCCATTTGGTCCCAGTAAATCTCTCCCTTTCAAATAAAATATTAAATACTCTCTAATCTCTATGTTGCCTCAGTTTCTCCGACATTACAGCATTTGACTACAATCAGAAAGGTTATAGGGAACAGAGAGACTAGATAATTATAGGGATAATGAACAAAAGAATGAGGGTCTATATTAGACAGAAAGAGAAGGTAAATAATAAAGAGTTGAGAGAAATCTTTTCCATCAAGTGGCTCAAAAAATGAAAATTTAAAAAACTAGTGAGTCTAGAATTTAAAAACTAATGAAGAAAGAAAAGGAAATCTACTTGACTGAAGGGAAGGGAAGGGAAGAAATATATAACCAGATAATGGCAAAAAAGAAAAAAAGGCTATTAAGCAAAATCCTGAAAAGAGAAGAATAAAAGCCAAGGTGGGGGGGGAGGTGGGGGGGGGGGAGGCAAAGAATTGTATACAAAAGAAAGAAGATTAATTCGGAGGAAATATCCTAACGACTATTTTTTGAGACTTTACATAATTATAACCATGTCCTGGAAGAGTGGCAATACCTTAGTACCATTTTAATTTAATAGAAAACATGAGCAGAAGCTTCCCTCCAGCTAGAGATCCATATAACTTTTTAGAACTTTTTGTCAAATATGGTATAAGCTGTTGGTCTAAGTCTCACTTCTTTCCCACTTTTTTCTAATTATCTCAGCAGTTTTTATCAAGAGAGTTTGATGAGGTCTAGATTTGGGGTACCTAAATGAAATTAGGGTTCCTTGTGGTCAGGGAGTTAAATAAGATAAATGAGCTCTAGTGGCTACGCAAGAGTGGGGAGTTAAATGAGGCCTAGTGAATGATGGCGCAAGAGTCCCCTGTAAAGGAATTTACAGACCCCAAAACCTAGATTGATAAAAGAGGTTTAGTATGGGGATTGGAAGTAAGGTTCAAGTCTAATTAGTAAAAGGTTTTAGGTAGAGAGAGGTTGGCACTGGAAACTATTCCAGTGGGCAGAGGCTCCTAGGGGTGCCAAGAATGGTCCTGGCATGTTTGGAACCTCTGCAAAGAGAGGATTGTAGTTTGGCTCTTTTTATGAGAGATTTAGCTAAAGGGCCTGTGGGTGGAGTCCCAAGTTGGCTTTTCCATGGGTTTCATGGAGGGCTAGAATTTAATTGGTGGGGGTGGGGAAACCCGAGCAGATCATTAGAATGGGGGCTGGGACAGCCCAAGTTGGCTTAGATCAGTGGGGGCTGGGGCAGGCCCGGATCTCCTACTGGAATTCAAAAGGATGCTTTGGACTAGGATTTGTGAATCAAAGGTCCTAGCTTCTTGGATTGATAATGCATCAGCCAGGAGGGTTTGGGAGTAATGTCAATCAGAAAGGATCAGAAATCAGTTTCTTAAAGGGACCATAGCCCGCTTCAAGTTCATGCCTAAGTAATTCTTAGCTTTCAGTTTATCAAGTGCAGAGTTTTGGAGTTTTATTGTTTTCAATTCTCATTGGTCTAGTCTGCTCCATTCATCTATTTCTCTAATTTTTAACTGTGTGAGACAACAACCACTAACCCAAAATAATTCAAATAGGTTTCTCAGAGCCAGAACAGAAAGCACTTGATTCAATTCCTGCAGGAAAGGGTCATCACCTTCGCTAGTATTACTCTAGTGAAGGGAGGCGAGGGACAGGCGACAGAGAACAGTTTTTATATCTTAAAATAATTTTGACCCCATCTTGGGCCCCAGCTGTCACTGACGTAGTATCAGGGTTCACAGTCTGTCACATGAACAGGGGGACTAGACATTACAAAGTGATTTATGTGAGATTAAGCAAGGGTATAAGCAAGGGGAGGTTTTCCTGAAGCTGTAGCCCCAAACTATGGCAGGGGTCAATTCTCTGAGAAGGCCTCTTTCAATCCCACATATTAACCAATACCAAATGTTCTTGATTTTATAATAGAGTTTGAGTTTTGAATATTCAATTCCTCCTTCATTCCAAACATAGTTTCATTTTCCTTGATATTCTATGTATTTTTGTTTCCCCAAATTATTGAGGAATGAAGCACCCCAATAATGGTAGGGGTCCCCAGATTGATGTCCCAGGTATGGTAAAACATTTCACAAACTCAGTTTGTCTCAGATTTATTATGCTGACAACGAGTTAAATTCCAAAATGTATCAGCAAGGAACCAAGAGAAAGAAAATAGATTTATAGAACAAAGTTAGACCAGGAGCTTCATGTTACTTATTTGCTAATTTTATGGGTTCCAGGTAGATTTGAGGGGTGGTCTGTTCACTACTGTCAGTAGTGAACTTGGTTATCACAGACCAACAGATTATCTTTGATATCTGTGGGAACTGTTCTCCTTCTTCATCTTTTTTAGCTTTTCCTGACTTCCTTCAAGTTACAGTTAAAATTCTATTTTCTACAAGAAATCCTCCTTAGTGGTAGTGCCATCTCTTTGTTGTATAGATCTTGTATATATCGCGTTTGTACAGAATGTATATATTGTCTCCTATATTAGAGTATGCACTTCTTGGGAGTAGATGCTGCCTTATTCTTTTCTGTGTAGACCCAGAACTTACCAGTGCCTGACCCATTGTAGATGATTAATAAATGTCTGTGGCCTGTGGCTTATCTATCTATCTTCTATCTACCTATCATGTCCTTATTTGTCATCTCTCTAATGATCCTCAGCTTCTCTCAGGCCTGACAGCTATTTACTTTGCATTCACCCCCTTTTCTTCACTTCATTCCAGACTTGCTCTCTCATGTTCCAACTCTCCATCCCAAAGCTTCCCTCTGTCCCTGGCAGTCTCTTCTTAGAAGCTCCCTGCATTCCTTTTGCCTTTTCCTATGATCAGGTAGCTCTTCCCAGAACCTCTACTTAGTCACCTTAGCCAGCTAAGTCTCCTTTTCCAGACTTCTTGTAGCCTACCACCCTCCTCGACCCCCCCCTCCAGTTTTCCCTCTTCTTTTAATGTGTCTTTTGCCATGAAAATGGCAGTTCCATTAGAAAGAGTCCCTTTCTTTCTACTTGTATTGATATTCCCAATGATTAGCACGGTGCCTGAAACATAGAAAGTGCTTACCAAATGCTTGTTAAGTGACTCACAGGCCCATACAATCTCATGTTTTCTCACCTGCACAATTGCGACAGTTTCTGATCATGGCAGCTCCCTGTTCCATAAACTCCTGGGCCCCTCTCAGAACTCTCAGATCAAATATAGATTCCTCTTTTTGTCACTGAATGCCATTCATAACCTGGTTCCCCACCTACCTTTCTAGCATTCACATCTTCTCATCTCCTCCAAGGACACTGTGGTCCAGATGATGAGGACAATACAGCCTCTCCCAGAAGAGCATCTGCATTCCCTGGGAAAGACTCTCTTCCCACACCTTATCTCAAGTATGTTCCTTTCGGATGCAAAACCCCCATTGTTTTGTTTCTGTATAAAAGTAAGCCCTGAGAAAATGTCTCTGCAATTCTTTGACATTGCCCACCAAGAGAACATCTTGGTGTCTCTCTCTTTAATAAAGTGCCTTTTCTTATCACAGTCTTTTGTGTAGTGAATTTCTCGCTGCGAACCCGCCCTAACTTGATGTTCTGGAGAACTAGGAGACTAACCCATATTCCTGCCACGATCCATACCTCATCACAAACATGTTGATTTTCTCAGTCTTGACACATGACACCTGATTCCCTATTCCATCTTCACTTCGTTCTCTTGGAATCCATTACTTCCACCAAAGCTCAGATAACAACCTTGTCTTAAAGACTTTCCTGATCCCCTTGAGCTATTCCACCCACCCCCATTTACTTGCCTTTTGTCGGTCATGTATGTAAACATGTATAGGTACGGGCTCTTTGCTCTTTGCAGTAATAAGATACATGTTCCTTTTGTGGCAGGAGCTATAAAACTTTTGTCCTTGTCTCTCCAGCCCTTAGCACATTGTAGGTGCTGGAAAAAATGCTCATTAAACAAACAATTAGTTTTGAGCAAAATAGCATGGTGTGTTGGTTACTTCTAGGATCCAAGTATATTGTAGCTCATTGAAAATGTTGAGGCAAGCAAATATTGCAGTTTTTGTCAGCCATTTAATCTCCAAATCCTGGTATTTTAATGAGCTCTTAGTCCACACGATAACTCAGTTATTGCTAAAGAAGACAAAACGGAGCCAAATGAAATCCTTGTTTTAGGAAATGAATTTTTTCCATGTAATAAATAAGAATTTAGATTGCATCACCATTAAAATGACTTTTTACTTTCTAAATCCTATCACAGGTGAGATGATAGTGGTGAGCATTTAAGAGCAGTCGAGGTAGCATGGAGCAGGCTCCACCCTATAATGCATCTGGTTCCTGGTAATAAGTTATCCTTGCCCAGTCATAACAGCAAAACTGGGAGGAAACAAACACAAGAAAATGGTTAGCTCAACTTTGAAGGAAATTCATGAAATAAATCAGACTTTGAGACAATGGTGTGTGGATGTCAAGAGCTAGTGTTAATTTTTTGAGATTTTTTGAGTTAATTGTTAGGTATAGCCAGTAAGAAGTTGAATTTGCTCCTGCAATGTAAAGTTACCATTTTAGTCAAATGTAATCAAAATAGAAAAAAAAAAGAAAAAAATATGGAGTTGAACATCTTGCTAGCGAAGCTAGAGCTAAAAGATGTGGCATGTTCTAAATGAGACCATGGAAGAAGATATTTATTTCTTGTCACTACATGGAACTTTTATAATACTTGACCATATACTGAGGCACAGAGATATTGCCCACAAAGTAGAAAAACAGAAATTAAAAATATGTACTTTGCAAATAATAATGTAATAAAAGTTGTTCTCAGATCAGAGAACACCTCCCCCCTCCCCCCCCCGCAAAAAAAGAGACATCTATCAAAAGCGAGATCTAACTATGAGTAGATCAAAGAATAAATGATAGAAAGAATTTAAAGTTCAATGCAAAAATATAAACGATGGAACAACACATACAAATTTCTTGTATGCACTCATGCCAATCCTCAGAAGAAAAATAACAATAGTAACCATATTTAGAAATAAACTCAAGTCAATAATAGAAAATGAAATACAATTTAAAATAAAATTTTAAAAGACACAACACACATGGGGATCGGTCTACTAAAACAGACACATACACACACAAATTTATATAGATTCAATTGCAAACTACTTCTTAAAGAAATAAAGCATTGAAATCACTGAAAATAATATTTTTTGCTAATGACAAGACTACCAATTTAGCATTGTAATGCTATGCCAATCAAGGTATCAAAGGGATACTTTACAAAAGTCAATATGATAACAAGAGTTATTTGGAGAAACAAAAGATCGAGAATATCAAGTCAAATAAGAAAAAGAAGGAATATAGAGGTACAATCCTTTCAGTCTGCAAAGTAACTTATAAAGCAGAAGTCATCAAATACATCTGTTTGGGGTTTTAAAAAATAAACAGATCAAACAGACCAAACAAGGGAAAATAACAAACAAAGGAATTCAATAAACCAGAAAACATAAACTATTTAGTAATAAATAACGAATTTGATCTTAAAAAAAACAAAAAAAAAAAAAACACTTCTGGGAAAGCCAGAAACAGTCTCACAGAAATTTGGTTTAACACCACATAGGCAGGACATTAATATGAAAGACTAAAGCCTAGAATGTGAAAAGAAAATGAACATATACCTTTCAGTAGTATGGGTAAATATGTTTTTAACCCCACGAGAGTTAGAAGCAATTAGAAAAGATAAATGGGTAACTGATTAAAAGATCTCGCTTTTGATAGATGTCTTCAAGCTTCTGCATGAAATTAATGCAATTGGGATGAGAAAGGAAAAATTCAAATGGGGAAATATATTAAATTTCTCAAAAAACAAGGGCAGGGAGGTTGAGTACACAAAATATGGAGCTAATTAATAGAAAGAGATAGTTCAGGGGTCCTCAGACTTTTTCAATAGGGGACCAGTTCACTGTCCCTCACACTGTTGTAGGGCCAGACTATAGTAAAAACAAAAACTTTGTTTTTGTGGGCCTTTAAATAAAGAAACTTCATATCCCTGGGTGAGGGGAATAATCGTCCTCAGCTGCCGCATCTGGCCCGCAGGCCGTAGTTTGAGGACCCCTGGATTGAAAGATTCAGTGTGTGATGCATTGTTGGTGGAGTCATGAATGGATCCAACCATTCTGGAGATCCATTTGGAACTATGCTCAAAGTTATCAAACCGTGCATACCCTTTGACCCAGCAGTGCTACTACTGGGCTTATACCCCAAGGAGGTACTAAAGAAGGAAAAGGACCTGTATGTCAAAAGAATGGATTGGGCAGCCCTTTTATAAGGCCAAAACTGGAAACTGAGTGGATGCCCATCAATTGGAGAATGGCTGAATAAATTGGTATTAGATTTATGGAATATTTTGTTCTTGAAATGACCAACAGGATGAATACAGAGAGGCCCTGGAGAGACTTACATGAACTGATGCTGAGTGAAATGAGCAGAACCAGGAGATCATTGTACACTTCAACAACTATATGATGATCAATTCTGATGGATTTGGCTTTCTTTGGCAATGAGAGGATCCAATTCAGTTCCAATTGATCATTGATGAACAGAACCAGCCACACCCAAAGAAAGAACACTGGGAAATGAGTGTGGACCACAACATAGCATTTACACTCTTTTCTGTTATTTGTTTGCTTGCATTTTTGTTTTTCTTCCCAGGTTATTTTTACCTTCTTTCTAAATTCGATTATTCTTGTGTAACAAGGTAACTGTATAAATATGTATACATATATTGTATTTAACACATACTTTAACATGTTTAACATGTATGGGATTACCTGACATGTAGGGGAGGAGGAAAGTAGAAACAGAAGGTTTTGCAAGGGTCAATGTTGAAAATTGACATATGTTTGCATATGTTTTGTCAATAAAAAGCTATAAAAAAAAGTCTCGGTGTGGTCATACATTAAGCTATAAAGCAGACCCTCCATAGGAACTTTGTGGCTGCAGACCAACCTTGTGAAATGTCTCTGCACACAGCACGTATTTGACATCTGGTACGAGTCATGGAAAATAAAACCCAAACTCTGCTGAGGGGAAGGTGTCTGGGGAAAAGTAAGGGCATTTTCAATGGCATTAGGTCTGTGCAGGCAAAGCAGAAGCCCTTTAACCATGACCTGCTAGAAGCTTTGAAGAAGTAGCAAAATGAAAATTCCCTCCATGGCAACAAGATATGCCCCTTTCTCCGTTTACTTTCTTCCTGCACCCAAATACCCTTCAATCTTCTCTCCATAATCACTGGGCATTTTACACATCCTCCCCCACACACACACACGAAGCATCTTCCATCAAAGATGGTCTACACAGCGCTATTTCTCTCATGAATACAGCTGGGTCACCCTTTGCAGGGTCAGAAGCAGACATTCCATCTCTTTTTTCCTCCTTTCAAGACATCCAACATTTCCATGGAAACCAGGGTAGGTGGAGTTTTGGTCTGGTTTTGTTTCCATTCCATCTCCCTCCCCTCCCCCAAATCCATTCCTAGGCATAAAACAATCCCCTGTCTGTGCCCCACCTCCACCTTTCTGGTATACTGCTGTAAAAAGGTAAAATATGTAAATGACTTCATGAAATAACTCTGGTGGGCAAGAGTGAAATAACAGAAAATCCAATTCCGTGTGTGTCTGTGAGTGTGTCTGTGTCTGTATGTGTATCTGTGTATGTGTTTCTCTGTGTGTATCTGTGTATGTGTCTGAATGTGTGTATCTGTGTATGTGTCTGTGAGTGAGTGTGTCTGTGAGTGTGTGTGTGTCTGTGTCTGTATGTGTGTGACTGTGTGTGTGTGTGTATCTGTGTGTCTCTGTGAGTGTGTCTGTGTATGTGTCTGAGTGAGTCTGTGAGTGTGTGTATCTGTGTATGTGTCTGAATGTGTGTATCTGTGTATGTGTCTGTGAGTGAGTGTGTCTGTGAGTGTGTGTCTGTGTGTGTCTGTATGTGTGTGACTGTGTGTGTGTATCTGTGTGTCTGTGTGTGTCTGTGTGTATGTGTATGTGTCTGAGTCTGTGAGTGTGTGTATCTGTGTGTCTGTGTGTGTGTCTGTGTGTCTGTGTCTGTATGTGTGTGACTGTCTGTGTGTGTGTGAGTGTGTGGCTCTGTGTGTGTGCCTGAGCATTGGGCATTGGAGGTGGGGCTCAAGGAGGGGATGCAGTTCTGAGCTCAAGTCCACGGGGGCTTCTGAGAGCTGTTATTTACAAGATTTTCGGGGAAGAGCCTGAGAAACAGAGGGAAGTAGTTCAATCCTTCTGCTGTTCTAGCCTGAACCAAACATAGTTCTCTCAATTTTTAGGGCAAAGAAAAAGGATTTTGTTTCTTGCTTATTTTATTTTTATTTTGGTAAAGCTAATGAGACAAACAAGGAGATTATACCTGCATGTAGGTAGATACTTGTTACATGTGCATAGATACATACTTCAAATTTCTCTATGAAAATGGTAAGTGTATTGTCTGTGTATGTATGTGTTTGTAAAACCTCAGTGATTGGGGACAGATGCTAAAAACTAGGGGAATCAGCAAAGGTCCATTAAAAAAACATGATGTTCGAGCTGAGTCACAGAGATAGAGGTTTATAGACGTAATGGATAAAGAACCTTTTAAGTATGGGAAAGAGGAATATAAAAACGGGGGGAGAGGAGCTAGCATATATTATCAAGCTAAAAAAAATTTATTAACAGCCTATTCCTGATACTGAGCTAAGTGGGGGTTTACAAATTAAGGAAAAGTGGGTGTGGGGGAAGGAATCGCTGTTCTCAAAGAGCTCATATTCTAAAGGGAAAGATAACAGGCAAATAACTATGTAAAAATAAGATGTTTTTATTTAAAAATAAAGGGAAAATAGAGGTAATCTCAAAGAAAAGTCACTAAGATTAAGGACTTGGAAAGTCACTTAGCAGAAGGTGAGCCCTGAAGGAAGTCAGAGAAGCCAGAGGGTGAAGATAAGTAAGGAGAGGTTGTCATGGGGGACAATCAGTGAAACATCACAGCAGGAATTAAAGTGCCCCTTATGAAGTCAGTGTCATTGAATCATAAAGTACATGGAGTGTATGATATAAAAAGACTGGAAAGGTAAGAAGGAACAATTGTGAAGGACAAAAAAATTTATATTTGACCCTGGAAGTGTTAGGTAGAGCCACGGCAATTTATTGAGGAGACAAGCTGATGTGGTCAGACCTGTACTTTGGGGAAAATCCATTGGACAGCTAAGTGAAGGATGGACTGGAGTGAAAATAAATAAAGAGGGCAGAAAGATCAACCAGAAGATTAATGTAACCATCCAGGTGTGAGGTAATGAAGGTCTCCCTAGGATGGTGGCAAGGTCAGAGGAGAGAAGGGGTCTGCCAAGAGATTCTGTGAAGTTAGAAACAACAGGACCTGGTGACAGTCCTGGTTATGATGGGAGGACAGTGGGAAGTGAGGAGTCAATGCTTTCTCCTAGGTTTGTAAGTCTGGGCGACTGGGAGGACGATGGTCCTCTTGACAGGAACAAGGATGTTAGGACAAGGAGGTATTTGGGTGAGGGGAAATAATGAGTTCAGTGCTGGACTTGTTGAGTTTAAGATTTTTCTATAGGACGTTAAAAAGTTTCATAGGAATTTGAAGATCCAGCAAAGGAAACTGAGTCAAGAGGAGAAAGTAGAATCTGAAAAACCTAGAGAGAAGAGAAAATCAAAGGTAAGAGTCTGATTGACTATGGCAAAAGCTACAGAGAAGTCGAGAAGGATTGAGAAGACACTAATAGAGTTGTCAATGAAGATGTCGTTGCTAAGTTTGGAGAGAGCTTTTCAATGGTGGGATCAGAATAAAGGGAGAGAACAAGAATAGTGGGATCAGAAACCAGATTGCAGAGAAGTAAAAACATATGTAAAAGGAAAGGATGCAGCTATCTGTAAAAGGCCCCCTCTAAGAACTGATCCACAAAAAAGGAGGAGAAACACAGAACCATAATGAATGAGAATGCACTAATCAAGTAAAGAACTGTTGAGGGTGGAGGAGAGAGAACTGTAGTCATAGGAATTAAGGAAGTAGTCATTAGACTGGGAGAGACTAACGATTAATGAGAGAAGGAGGATGACAAAGGGGGTGACTTTCTGGAGAAGCTGTGTAGAGAACTCCCAGGAAGCTAAAAACTTCAGTAATCCTACGATTATTCAAGAGTGCATTTAAGCTTGAAATCATGAGAAAACAAAGTCCTGCCACAATTACTGGGACATTGTGAACTTTAAATGAGATTGAGTCCCTAGAAACTAACAACATGTTTCAGAGAGCTAGTTCATAGAAAACAGAAACCAGGTCACAGAACAATGTTTTTCATAGCAACATATGGTTTTAAGATATATATTCAGATATATAAGCAACAAGATTTTTCTCAAACAGCTCTGTTGAATTATCGGCAACCCCGTCTCCTCATTTTCAGCCACCACCATCCCATTTGTGTCGTGCTGGCCACAACAAAGATGGGATGGAACGGGACCCCTTGTGCATGGAGAGGGATTTCCCTTGCCGAGGAGAAGGGCCGACTCTTCATGTGAGATAGGAATGAAGGAGGAAATAGTGGAGGCAGAGTTTTCATTAATGTGAGATAAGGATGACGGGCAAAAAGGGGAATGGTTGATTGGTTAATGGTCTCAACTGTTTTTCAGTAAAACATGAGGCAAGATTCTTTGTTGAAAGGCCATGAAGGCCATGGGAGTTTGGAGAAGGCACAGAAAGGTTTGGAAATGGTGTTGTGGTGAGTAGACACATGAACCAGTCAGGGAGAGGTAAAAGGGATTGACTTCTTAGACTGAGGGTCTAGTTGAGATTGTGTAACATAGACGCATAGTGGACCCAGTCAGCACGGTTTGGTGGCTTCTGACAGCCTCGTTCATCTAGGTGAATGAAGTCGGAGCCAAGGCAGAAGATGGTGAAAGGAGGACTCAGCCTGAGAGGAAGAAACAATATAGAGTCAAACTGATCCACCACTGGGTCAAGACATAGAAGGGAGAAATACATAGGCAGTGCAGGGATGATGGCCTGGGAAAGAACTGTGGTACAGAAGGATTGGAGTAGACAGTAAAGACAAAGGAAAATTTATAATTGTGAAAGGTACAGGGAGAAGTGTGATCAAAACAGATGATGATTATCTAATCATTAAAAAGGAAAAATCCTGTTTTAAAAAGGAATAATGGGAATAATGGTTAGAGTCACTAACAAAGAACATTGTGATTAATGGCAAGGTCCCGGATGAAGCTACCTCTGTGTGTAGCTGAAATTAGGTGGAGGAGTAGGTCCTCAGAAAGCAGCTGAAAAATTGAGAGGTAGAGGTTGTGAAGGATGCATTGATAGGAGGGAGAGACATCCTACAAGCGAGGTACTGAACTCCCCAAAGACAAAAAGAGCGTTTACCGGAGTTCAGTAGACAAGAAGCACTAGAATATTGATTATGTGCTAAAATGGATTGAGTGCATTTCAAAGTATTAAGGGGGAGAGCAGTCCAAGTATGTGAGAGAGCCAAAGAAAATGCAAACAGACAAGTGACGGAATGTCTTATGCTTGAAACAGTGACGGGATCGGTGTCAGTGGATTAAAGAGGGTATGTCAGAGAAGTATGAGAAGACCGGAAAGGCAGGAGGGGACTAGTTTGTGAGACCCTTCCAATGCCAGACAGAGGGTTTAGTATTTGATCACTGAGGCAATGAGGGGCAACTGGAGTTTACTGAGTAGGGGAGTGACATCACTGGGCCTGTGCTTCAGTAAACTCATGTTGTGGCTGAAATGAAATGAAATGAAATATGGAATGGAGCGGGGAGAGACTTGAGGCAGGGAGAGCCCACAGTAGGCTCTTGTAATAGTCTAAGTGTGAGGGGATGAGCCCCTAGACTAGAGTGCTTGGCGGTGTCACAGGAGAGAAAATACCTAGTCATTCAATGGTGAAATGGTGAAACTGGCAACCTTTGGCAATGGATGAGTTATGAGTGTTTGGGGGGGGGGAGGATGACACTTGGTAGCCAGCCTGAAGGACTGGCAGGAGGGTGTTGCCTCCCACAGTAATAAGGAAAGGGAGAAGCTTTCAAGGGGAAAATCACAGAGTTTGATTTGTTTTAGTTTGACTTTTAGCTACCTACTGTACACCCAGTTTGAGGTATCTGAAAGGTAGTTAAAAGGGTGAGTTTGGGGTTCAGCGCAGGGTTTAGGGAAAAATAGATTTGAAAACTATTAGCATTGAGATCATAATTAAAGTCGCGGGAGCTGATGAGATCACCAAGTGAAATAATACTTAGTGAAAGAGAAGAGAAAGCAAGGCAGAATTATGTGAGGCAGCTATGGTAAGACAGTGGAGTCTGGAGAAAGAACCAGTGGAAGAGGCTGAGAGGAAGCAGAGAGATAGGTAGCCGTGGAAGCCAGAGGGAATGGTGCGCCGACAACCTAGAGAGAAGGTATCAGGGAGGGGAGGCTGATTTACAACCCTGAGGTACATATACAGTGAGGCCAGTGAGAGTGAGGATTGAGACCAGACAATTCAGTTCATCAACTGAGAGATCACTGGCAACCTTAGAGAGAGCCCTTGGGATGAAAAGGTGAGATTGGAGCCAGCTTGGGAGGAGTTAAGGAAAGAATGATGGAAGAGAATGTGGAGGATGCAGGATAGATTACGTTTCCAAGGGTTTGGGTACAACGGCAAAAGAGATGTGGCATTAGAATTATCGACAGGAAACTGAGAAAGCAAGGACTTTTGAGCGTGAGGAGACATAAAAACTTTTGTTTGTTGACAGGAGAGAAAATGTCAACAGACAGACATTGAAAATAAATAATAAATAGGAGGAAAGGGGGATAAAAGGAAGGGGAGATGATAAAAAGGGAGGTCAAAGAAAAGAAAGCGATAAAAAGGGAGGCCAAAGGAAAGAAAGCAGTGGTCAGACGAAAAGCACTAACTTTACAGAAGGAACAGGATAAAAAAGATGAGAAGAGAAACAATAAAACAGGGTGGCAGGAAGCGCACACTTAGTCATTATAACTGTGAATGTGAAGAGGATAAATTCACCCTTAATACAGAAGCAGACAGCAGAATGGATTAAAAATCAGAATCTCACAATATGCTGTTTGATCGATTCTCATAGTCTCACAGAATTATTAGCTTTCACGCGTCCAGTTCTAATTTTTAAGGAGTTATTTTCTCCATTTAGCCTTTTTACCTTATTTTCTACTTGGCTAATTCTCTGTTTTAGGGAGTTATTTTCTTTGGTAAATTTTTGTGCTTTTTTCTATTTTTTATCCTTTTTTAATCAAGCTGTAGACTTTTTTCCATCACTCTCATTTCTATTCCCAATTTTTTTTCTTCCTTTCTTATCTGATATTTAAACTCCTTTTTGAGCTCTTCTGTGGTTTCTTTTGGCGCTTGAATCCAATTCACATTTTTCTTGGGGGCTTTGAAGGTGGGCCTTTTGATGTGGTTTTCTTCTGAGCTAGAGCCTTGATCTTCTCTGTCACTGTAACAACTTTCTATGGCCCGCTCCTTTTTCTGTTTGTCTTTTGCTCATCTTTTCAAGCCTTTCCCCTTGCCTCAAAATCTCAGCCCGGCTCCTGGGGAGGAAGGGGCATTGTCCCAAGCTCCTTGTGCCAGGGAATGCCGCCCCTGGCTTTTTGCCGGATGCCCTCTTGACTCCCATGGGGGATCCTCCTGCCTGGTGCTGTGCTGAGGGTATGGGATGGGGGGATGCCTGGTGCTTCTGGACCTCCCGGCACCTGACTTGGTCCTATGCTGAAGCACACAGGGGACCCCTGTGCTGCCTTGCTGCTTGCTTGTTGCCACAGAGGGTTGGGGGTGAAGGTGGAGGGGAGGGGGACAGTGCTCCCAGGGCCCTGGCAGCTCATCTGGTGCCGTACTGAAACGTCCTGGAGGTCCTGGCACCAGACCAGCCCGTTTGCTCTGCTGTGCCAAGGAACGTTACGTGTGGGGGGTATACTGGTACTGGGGTTTGTTCGCCAGCTCTGTGCTGAGGCACATATGGGGGTTGTCGGAGGGGTTTGCCTGCTTGGTGGCCGCAAAGGACACGCCTGAGAGGTGTGCGGGAGTGCGGGCCCGACTCTCACTGCCAAAGGGACACCCCAGCCCTGGCGAATGTGCCACTCTCAGCTCACAGGGGAGTCTGCACCCCCATGAGCTCTGCCTGCTGCCCTATGGATAAAGTCCTTCTGTAAGGAAGGGCCCGGGGCTCCTGAGGGCAGTGACCTTGCCACAGGGGTACTGCACGTCCCCGGGTCCTCTGAACAGCTCGTCCCCTGGGTGCTCCGGCACCTGTGGTCGGAGGGCGGCCGAGGCTCTGACCGCATGTACCCTGTGTGAGGCAGGAACGGGGCAGTGCTCGCACCTAGCCCCTGTGCGGGTCCCGAGGTCACGGCCACCCCTCTCTTTCCTATCGGGAGGTGCCCCGTTTCCCAGTACGCCAGCAGGCCCTGCCCTGAGCTTGGGTGCAGCAGGCCTTTGGGGCTCACCCCGGGTGATCTCAGCCTGGGCCAGCCCCCAGAACTGTCCCACACGGACACTGAGTGGCCTCTGACGTGGCTCAGGCCCCGTAGCGCCCGGGGTGAAGGCCCGCTAGGCGTTCAGCTCGTCTCCCTGTTGCGGGCGCCCCGGCTGCTGGCACTGCGCAGAGCCCTTGGTGTAAGGGCTGAGATTTGCCGGCACTCAGCCGGGTCTCCTCCCAGAAGGGGCCTGGCTAGCCATGGCTAGTTTTCCCCCTTCAGCAGAATAAAAGTTTTTTTTATGACCCCGTTAGCTCCTTGCTTTTATTTTGCTTTATTTCACTTTCAGAGTTAAGTGTGGCTCTGATGGCCTATATGAGCTTTCTGGGATTTTTAGGGAATGGCTGCTGTGGCTTTTGGTCATTTGCTCTCAGGGTTGACGGACCTTTCAGGTCATTAGACTGGTCATTGGAGTAGGAAAAGTGAGATGAAGAGGCTCCCCTTCCCTCCCCCCCCCCATGTGCTTCCTGCAGCCTCTTACTGAAGGGGACCGAGCATGGTGGATTTTGTATGGGTGGTCTCAAAGCTCAAGGGGAGAACGGGTACAAGATTAGGCTTGAAGACCATCATGCTGGTTCCCCCTTAGGGAAGCCTCTAAATGTACAGAACATGCTCAGAAAAAGACCGACAGGAACATTTTTGAAGAGTGGTATTGCTGTGTCCCCCAAAGGATATTTTGTCTACCCCCAGCTTGCTGGTGCTTCTCTCTCTGATAGCAAATCATCCCCAAATAATATTTTGTCCTGGCCCTTAATAGGCACCTGGGCCAGCTTGAGGGAGGCGATCCAAGATCATAGCACGAGAAGCTCCCTCTTAGAAGAGCCCTTTGGAGCAGAAGGAGCCCCTCTACCTCAGGAGGAGCCCCCCCCCCTTCCTGCTGAATGGACTGGCAATGCGGCGTGCCCTCTGCATGACTGAGATCCCAAATGTTACGTCTGCTCTCCTTTCTCTCTCTCTCCTTCCCCATGGCACCAACCATGGTTAGTTAGTCTCAGCACCTGAACTCATTTAAGGGTTTGCTTCCCTCATGTCTGACAGGCCCACAGACCTTTATGGAGACATAAACCTGGGCCCCGGACAGGGAACTAACCTATTGACAGCGGCACCTGCCCTGAGTGATTCGGGCGCTGTGCGTGCAGGTGTGGAAAGCAAGGGGCGAAGGGAGCCCTTTGTGCTCCCCAGAGGGAGTCCCTTATGCCCGAGGACTGTCCTGAAAGGCACCTCTTCTCTGCTGACCATTGCCACCCTCTTCCTAGGCCCTGAAAGCCCAGATTTGATTCTGCCCACCTCCAGCAAGCCTCTCCTAATCCCCGGGGATTATAGTCTATAAGTCCCTCCCCCATCAGTCTATATGTCCCCCCCTCAGTCTATAAGTCCCACCCCCATCAGTCTATAAGTCCCTCCCCCATCAGTCTATGTCCCTCAGTCTATAAGTCCCCCCCCATCAGTCTATATGTCCCCCATCAGTCTATAAGTCCCTCCCCATCAGTCTAAAAGTCCCCCCATCAGTCTATATGTCCCCCCTCAGAGTATAAGTCCCTCCCCCATCAGTCCATAAGTCCTCCCCCATTAGTCTATATGTCCCCCCCTCAGTCTATAAGTCCCTCCCCCATAAGTTTATATGAATCTATAAATCTTTCCCCCTTCAGACTATATGTCCCCCCCTCAGGCTATAAGTCCCCCCTCAGGCTATAAGTCCCTCCCCCCTCAGGCTATATTCCCCCCGGCATAAGTTCTCCCCCCTCAAGCTATATGTCCCCCCCTCAGGCTATAAGTTCTTCCTTTCTGATAAAACAGCAGAATCTGGAGCACAGGAGGGAAGAGCAGCATTGGGTTGCCACCGCCATGCGCCGCCGCCACTTGCTTCCAGGACAACTCACCTGGGAACGCTGTCTAGTCTCTATGTCCCCCTTCCTCCAAGCCTTGGCCCCAACTCTCCTGGATAACCAGAAAAGCAGAAATGGGGTCCTGAGCCTGGCCAGTTTTATTCAAAGCTTGCAGAACCATGAAAGGCACAGCTAAGAGCGTGTCATGCCATTGCCCATGAGCCCCGAGGAGGGGAAGGACGGAGCCCGCCAAGGGGCCCCGCTGCTCTGCCCGGGTGCTTGTCCAGTGAGCAAACACCTGCCTTTGCTGGGCCCTGCCTTCTCCCCCACCTCCCTCCCACAGTGTCTGCACACCACGTGCGGCCCACCGATGTCTGCATCTCAGATGGGAACTGCTTTGGTCCCATTCAGTCTTCACAAGTAACCTCAGCCCTCAGCCTAAACACACCATAAGGGATCCCTCCCCCATCCTTTTACTTATGGAGAAATGGAGGACTGACAGTTGCCAGGTCTCTAGGGTCTAGTGTGTGTTTCCTCCCCATGCCTGTCCAAGGTAGGAACCCTAAGGTCTGAATTATATCTCTAGGATTCATCGAAATCACAGATTCTATTGGCCCAGGCTCCTGAAATCTCCCAAGAATCATTTATCTCCTTCTCTGGTCACCAGTGACAACAGGATCACTAGGAGAGCCGGTTGTTGCCCTTCGTTGGACCAAAATGACATCACTATGTTAGAGTCTAGTGACAATGTGTCCGACTGTGGCTGATCGGCTCAATGCGAGCTCAGAACGCTCCCCCACAGGTCACACACAAATAGTCCCTATGAACATTTGGGGCAGATTCTCTCAATTTGTACAATTTCCTTTGGGTTAATTCGATTCTGCTTTGCTCATAGAGCACAACCCCTTCTCTGATGAGGGCACCTCATGTGGTCCTGTGCCAGGGTCTCCCACACGATACCATCCATTCTAAAGTTCTTGAGACACCTTGAACGAGTTCTTATATGGCTTTTTCTGACCACCTTGTGAGCACTCGCCCTGTGTGAGTTGCCCATGGCATAATGTTTCTGGCAAGCATACATGTGACATTCAAACACTGTCGCCGGCCCAGCAGAGTTTTGTTCGCCGCAGTAGAGCTGGAACGCTTGGCAGTTTAGTTTGGGAAAGGCCCCCAGGGACTGGTACCTTTTCCTGCCTGGTGATCTTCAGGATCTTCCCGAGACAATTCAATCGGAGGCGATTTGGTAGGTGTTTGTGTATGTTCATTGATACTGGTAAGGTAATTGTAATATTCTCTTCTCTAAAATATATTGCAGCCTTAGAAATTTGCTCATACACTGTTGTGGGGTAATTAATGTGTTCTGAATTCTCTCCATATTGACCTTCACCAGTTAGTTGGTCAAAAGCTATTTGTACATTAGCTCCTGTTTGTCTATTGCGTCTGGCTTGAATCCTACATGATTCATGATACTCCGAAAGTCACAACAAGTTTTGTCCAGGTTCTAAACATGTCCTAGCTATGGATTTCCATTCACTGGGGGTTATGATTTCATAATTATTATTATGTTATCTATTATTATCTAGTGACATCTTAATAAGATGATGTAGCCCCATAAAGAGTGCAACCTTTTTTTTTTTTTCAAATCCTTAATTTTTTCCACATCAAAAGGGATGTATCTTCTCCTTTGTTGACCTGAAGAGTCAAGCTCTTCAATCTCAGGGTATGCATTTCATTTTAAATCCAATATATCCTGTCCTTCTCCCTTAGCCTTAACCAATGCCTTTTATAATCTTGTCATAGGCTATGTCATAGGAGGTCCTGAATGTGTCACTGCCTCTCCCTCTCCTCCTTCTCCCTCCACCCATGAAGGGTTAATTGAGGGAGGGAGGTCAGGGGACCCAATTTCTCCTTCTGTGAAGTGCCACACTCAGAATTGTACTTCTTATCTGATTCTTTGTCCTTTTCACCTAGTTTAGTTGGCACCTCCCCCTCCTGCTCTTTCACCTTTTTTCTTATTCTAACACTTAAATTTCTTATAGCCAGTTGTATTAAATTATACGTATTGTGTATTTTTGGAAATTGAGTTTGGATTGGATTATAGCATTCACCTAGCTTCTCTCCTACTAATTTCCACTCATCTGGATCCAATTCTTTTTTCCATAGAGAACCAAGGAGATGTGTACTGCACAGTTTTCAAAAGAGCAATGATCTGCTCCCAGGTTAGAGTTAAACCTTGATTTTTTTTTTATCAGTCTGACCAAGCTTTCGACACATTTTCCTTGAAGAGGAAAAGACTGTTTTCTAGGCATTTGTCCCATTTTAGCTGAAATTCTACTTTAGCTCTTTAACAAAGTTTCCTTGTTGTGCTCACCCTGATTTCTGGGTCGAAGAGACTTTTCCACTGAAATCAGATCAGAGGCTTTTCCACTGGAATCAGGATTGTGTCTGTCCCATGTTCGGGTACCAAAATGTAATATTCTCTTCTCTAAAATATATTGTTCTCTGGGAGTAGGTTTGTTGGGGGGCTTCTGGGAACAGCCTTAGTTTCAGTTCAGTGTAATAATCACCTCAAATTCAGCCAGGACTTAAAGTCCAAATCCTTTATTTTCTCTTTCAAGTATTGTCTTCTTCCTGGGGCCCGCTTAGCTTTCTTAGAGGCCTATCTGTCTCCTTGGTTCCTGCCACTAGTCCTTTGCCTCTGCCAGCTTCTGCCCCTCGCTCCCTCCGAATGTCTCCAGCCAGCACAAAGGTAGAAGATGGAATGAATCTGTCTCCTCCTCTGAGAGTGGGCTTGTGGGCTTCCTGAAGTGCATCCTGGTTGGGGCTCCTAGCTCTCTTAAAGGTGTGAATCTTAAAAGTGTGAAAGGTGTGAAGTCTAATAAGTACTAAGTTCATCAGTGAACTAGAGAACTGTTAAGTACCATGCTATATTAGACAATTATTGTCTCTATCAATTCCACTGACTTAGCACCTTGTAAGAATTCTAACGGTAATGATTATGGCTATGAGTATATTTACGTAAATGCATGCATACGTAGTCATACAGAGTCCCATAGCCACCATATGTCTATAGTACAGATTGATAGTTCCTATCTATATGAGATTGGCAATGGCCCTGAGAGATCCTAACCCTAACCCTAATCCTAAAGGCCTATGAAACCCCACTACCATTTGTATTCCTTCTTAGAGGCAAGTCTGGCCCATGCAGCTGCTTGAGCAGCAAAGTGACAGCCTCCGAGTGAAACTTTAGAGTGAATACCCAATGGGAACCTGGGCAACTAATGACTCTGGAAAGGCAATTGTGCTGTTTAGTTACCTCATATTTAAGATGACCAATGACTGGGGTCTCGGTGCCATTCCTCCTATGTGGGATAAATACCATCAGAGAAATCAAGGAGATTTCTTCAAGGTAGAAGCAGAAAGGAATTTCATCACAATCTCATGGGAAGGGGTGTCTGGGTACAAAGTATAAGGAAACAGAAATTAACCAATACAAACTCATAAAAAAAATCTTATTTGGGATAACTCCTGCTGATGTGGCAAGGTCTGGCAATAATAGCACTTAGAGGAGGAGGACCTGGAGTTCCTGTTTCTCATAAGCCAGATGATTTTTGGTAAATGAAAGTAAGGCCTAGGGCTTAAATAAATTTATCATAGTGACTCTGAGAAGGCTTCACCTATCCCACTCAATCCCTCTTCTTGTCTTCTAACTCTTTGAAGACATCTCACACCATTTCTTATATAATTCCTTGACTTCTTCATTATAAGTCTCCTCCTCCTCAGGGTCGGGCCTTTCTTCTACATCAACAGGTGCTCACCTTTGACCTCCGAGAACCATTAACTTGACAGATCCTCTAGCCTGGCCCTTCATTCTAATTATCTTGGAGAATACAGATTGAGAATAGGAGGACTCTACTGAGAGCCATGAGGACAGCTTTCTACAGACACCTCTTTCTTATTGACTGGAGTTCTATAACCCCAACTCCCATCTTGAGCTCAAGAAGCAAGGCCACCTATCATCCCAATCATTTATGCCCCCAAGAATTGGAGTAGGAAACCTTTCAAAAATAAAAATGCCTATCACAAAAGTCAGCCGCAACAAAAATGCTAAAAGAAACAGACAGACGTATGCATCTAGCAACAGATAGGTGACTAAGCCAAATGCTCACTTACCTACTTAGGATATGATGACCACATATTTTTCAGATTACTTTTCTTGTGCTCATGGCTTCTACTGACCATTTGCTCTGATTATAGAAACTTGCCATAAAAGGAAAAAGTAGAGATATGATTTAAATGACATCAAAATGGTTCCTCAGATCTTGACCTGAAAGGACATACATGATACAGGATAAAGCATCCGTAGCTCAGTTTGACTTCAGGTAATTGTCAGAGTTTTCAATTAATCATGTAGTAACAAGTCCATCTTATAGCCAGAGACAGGAATAATCAGGTGGCTCCTCATTGAAAAGAACACCATGGGGAAACTGAGTCAGAAGGATCGTGCATTAAGTGGAGGCCAAGGTTGTCCTGCCATCCCTTGCCCAGATACCCACCTCCACCTATAACAATTCAGGATCACATTCCTCTGAGCAGCTTTTGGCATATTCCTTTCAGATGGTAGAGCACTGGCTTGATGGTCCATCAGACAATCATACCTACATGTAAAACTCCAAATAATATCAGCTCCAGTTCCAAGAGATTTTATCTGAAATAGCAAACCTCATTAATCAAAGCTTCAGATGAATTTAGCCCTCAAGGATCACGTGTCCTAAATAAGTATTGACTATGATCTTACATGGATAACAGTAAGAGATTAATCCTGGAAAGTTCACAGCTTATCTTTCATATTTAAGTAGTTTTAAATTCAGCATTACACAAATCATTCTGCTTTTATGATGCTCCATACATAGAAAAATTCTAAATTGCTAGTAGCAACACGTTCAGAGGGACAAAGGCATAAACTAGTATTCTTAGGATCCCTTTAAATCATGGGTATAAGCTTTAAGATGACTCTATACAACCAATTAAAATAAAGTTTACTAAATTTCATATACATAAGACATCTGACTTAACATCTCTGATGTCTTTTCTTTGTAGTAAAAACTCATTCTGATACAAGAGGTAAACATTAGAAATGTTTTCATGTAACAAATTTGTAGATTATCAACCAACTCATTCCTTGTTTGGAGACTGTAAAACCTAAACAAACTGTTTTCCCAGGGCTGACAAGATGGTTCTAAAAAACAGAGCAATCTTTTAAATAGGGGAATCCACAAGGATCCCAGCAGAGGGGCTGAGCTTGATGTTGCTACCTGTTCACCCCAACTATTAGGATTTTTCTGTGGAATGTATTCTTTGATAAACCTCCCTCTTCCACCAAAACATTTTTCATTGCCCTAAAGTCAAGTTTTAGAGATTATAAACTGTCCTTAACAGTCCATTCTTGAGGTTCCTCCAGCAGTCCTTTAACCTTGACGTAGAATCCATGTCTTCTCAGCTTCTGTACCATAATCTCAGTCATCAGTAACACCTGATAAGGTCCTTCTCACCCTGTACCCATTAAAGATGTAAAAGAAGGCACCCAGTCTCCTGGGATTACAAACTCCAAAGGCATTGTCAGGGCCAGCAGTGGCTAAGGACACCGCCAGTATATAATTCTTAAAACTTTATTCTTTGTTTCAAAGGAGGTATTATTTCTCTTTTCCCTCTATCTCATATGGGGAAAGCTCCCGATCTCTTGTGGGAACAGTTCTAATTCATTAACAAAGCAACAGGCAAACATTTGGTCCAAAATAATTTAGTATCTGACATCAATTCAGTAATCTGTTTTTTAAAAACCTGACTTATTCTTTTCATTTTCCCTGATGAGGACAGATGCACTCAATTTGCAGCCGCCCCTTTCCTTAGCTCTTATAAAACCTTAGAAGGAAAGTGTGTTCCATTATCAGAATACAATAGTCTCTAGCAATCCATACCTAAGCATAATTTATTCCAATGTCATTTTACTAATGTCTTCAACGTAGCAGAGTTCAGGGGAAAGCATCCACCCTGTCTATCAAATAGTCCACTATCACCAATAAATACCTCAGTTTTCCTGCTACTGTTCTCTCAGTAAAATGTAAGTGCAAGGCTCTGGAGCCAGGCTCCCTTAATCCCCTCTGATGGTAATAAGTCACTAAGTTTTTTTTTACTGCCCCTAAATCTTGTATTAATCCATAAATCTTGTCTGACTTCTTGAGGACCCTCTTGAGGAGGGGTAATGAAAGAGGACATACAAAATTTTAATGGCCCATCCTTCACGAGTCCCTTTATTACTGATTGCAAGCTTATTTTTCCCTTCAATGATTTAGGGTATTGTTTAACACACACACCACATCCTCTGGATTTTTCATATGGATTTTAAGTGGGGAATTTTTCAATCTCCCTTACCTCTGCCATTCATGTTCTACCAAAAAAGGGTGCACTTTGAAGTCTAGCTAATGGTTCAACATTTTAAATTCCAATACCAATGGCATAATTCAATCTAGGCCTGATAAATCACTCCCCACCTCTGGTATTTACATCTTTCTCACATACAGGAGTGACTTCTATCCTGAAACTCCTGACTAATTTAGAGTGAAGATCTCTGCAGTCCAGTAACTACTCAATCTTCTCCTTGCTATTCTTGTTCTTCACACACAGGAATTACCAACTGTAGGTTTTAACGGAATAAACAATCTTAGAATTTTCATAAGTAATAGCTAAAATGGTCAGTTGTAATTTCCTCTTAAGTCACAATTGGGTGGAAATACCCAATGTCCTAAATGATATTTACTGAGTTAGTAAAACTCAGAATAACAACAGATTTTCCCACACATTTTCTACCTCCCGTTAGTTTTTCAGTTCATTTTCTAATAACAGGTACTTGATAAACCAAATCTAGGTTCTACAGTCTCAGAAAGAGCCCATCGCTCATCAGTTCAGGTAGAACGGAACCACAAGCAATTAAGTTTCCAATTTCAACATCCGTACCAATTTATTTTCAAATGAACCAGTACTTTAGTTGTGGGATTTCTTAAAATCTACCTAGTTGGATCATTTAAGCAGAATTGCCTTTTAGTTGTTTTCCTAATTCACACAAACCTCTTCTCTTTTGTAAGTCAGGAAGGAGTTAAGTTTCAAAGTGGTTGAAGGGTTGAGCAACTGAAATTATCATTACTCTGAATGAGTTCTAGCCATTCCTCCAGGTATTTCTGCAAGCCGGCTTGGAGAACAGAGGGGTTGAATTCTTAGTTCTCACAAGCTGCTTAACTTTTAACACAGAACACAGAGTGCAAAGCACACATCCACAGACACACGTGGAAATCTCTTATTGTAGTTTTTACATACAGATTTAAGTCCCACATACCCAGTTAGCCCTGGGAGCATCCCCCTCACACAGAGCAAAAAGATTTTATTATCTTCTTTTATCTCTCCCTTTTTCAGGGAGTTTTGCCCCAGTTCTGAAGCCTTTATTCCCCAAGGGGCTATCTCCTGGTATCTCAGGTTTAGATTGCAACTTAATTTGGCAAGGACTCCAGTGGTCCCTAGGTCCCCTTGGGCCTACTTTACTAGGCACCGCCCCTTTCGTTGGATAGCTATACAAGGCAATTACAAAGGGGTCACCCCCTTCCGTTGGCCACTTGGTGGGTTTACTAGGCGCTGCCTCTTTCCACTGGATCACTCTCTCTGAGAACCCCAGGGCCCATTTGGCTCACCTGTGGGTTACATGCCTATATCTTGCATGACTGCCCCACTCACCTGGCATGGGGTTTGGTACAGTCAGAGTCTTTTCCTGTTTTGTTTCTGCTTCATGTGTCTCCCCTTCTCCAGTCATGTAGCAACCCAGGGGGTTAGTCACCCTCCAGGATCAGGTTGGGCAGGGGACACCTGTCCCCAGTCTTGAAGAGAGAGCTCTCCTTCCAGGTGGGCTTCAAGGTCCTGGATGAACCTGCATCTGTGGGGGACAAAGACCACTGGCTCAGCTAACTCAAGGAGATTTCTCAAGGTAGAAGCAGAATCTTATTACGATCTTGTGAGAAAGAACATCTCCTTCTCAACAAGCAGTCAGGCAAGGAGAGGCAGGCGACAGAAGAACACCAAGTTATGTACCCCTAACCCAGAGATGCCCCCCCCCCACACTGGCCTCCAATCCCAGGGACCAGGGGGCAGGCTCACAATCTTGACTATCTCAGCTGCAAAGAATAAGGAAACCAGGGCGTCCCTAATCTTACTTGGGATGAGCTTTGCTGAGGTGGCAAAGTCTGGCCATAGCACTCAGGGGAGGTGAACTTGAAGTTCCTGTTTCTGGTAAGTCAGATGATCTTTGGTAAAGGCAAGTGAGGTCCAGGGTTTGGCCAGATTTTTCCCAGGGACTGAGAAATCTTATCCCCTGACTTTTGGAGAGCCGACAACTACGGTGAACACCAACCTTCCCGACCCTGTGGCAAGAAATCTACTTCATCCCAAGCTTCACTGCCTCTGACTCCCTGGGGGGAGGGATCATTCAAAAGCCATGGAAGTTGAGGTCACCGGGGGAAGGGATGCTGGCGGGGGATAGACACGACCATACAGGGAGCAGCTGTGATCCATGGTACAGGGATAGGAAGAGAGACGTGGGACAAGCCTTTGCCCTTCCTGCCCACTGGGAAACTTGGCCAGTGGAAAGGAGGAGTGGGGGAGGGGTAGCAAAAGAGGGGGCAGGGAGGACCGGAAGTTCTGTAGAGACGCCTCGGCGCAGGCGCACTTCAGCCCACTGGTAGCACTTCCTCCTTGAGGCAGGCGCCATCTTGGAACGGCGGCAGCGGCGGGCGGCTTGTGGAAGTGAGACCACCACAGATTCAGGGTACGGAGTTTGTGGTTGTGGGTGGTCTCGGGCTGAATGGTGTAGAGGACTCAGCCTTGGAGATGGGAGTGGGTGTAGCCAGGGGTCTCCAGTGGTCTTGAGGCACAGTTCTCTGAGCATCCCACCCGAGACCTCCGCCGTGTGGCGATGGTGTTAGGCCTCTGAAGGAGACGCCACCCTGTCCCTGCCTGCTCTCCTTGGGCTGGTAGGTGGGCTGGGCTGAGCCGAGACCCTAGGAGCAGACCTGGGGCTTCAGAGGCCTTGATGGAGGGTTCTGGGGGAAGAAGTCCAAGGACAAGACAGAGGGGGAGGGGCGGAACTAAAGAAATGGGGAAGGGGCAGAAGAGGAGAAATGGGAAGGGAGGGTGGAGAAGGACGAATGGGAAGGGGGAATAGGGAGTAGGAAACAATAAGAATGAAAGGAGGGGTAGAGGAGGAGCGGTGCTGTGAAGGCGGAATGGGGGAGGAGTGGAGGAGGCGCGTGGGGAGAGACAAGAGCAATGGCGCTGTGAAGGAGGAATGGGGGAGGAGTGGAGGAGGCGCGTGGGGAGGTGGAAGCCTCAGTAGAGAGGCCTGTGGAGGTGGGGTGAACACATTTAATTTATGACCTTGTGCTTGTGGATAGTCTGGGGCTGAATGGTGTAGAGGACACAGTGTCGGAGGTGGGAGGGCATGGTCAGTGGGCCTCAGGAGACACAGTGCACTGAGCATTCTGTCTCGGCCTCCACTGGGTGTTGGCAGTTTTGGCCTCCGAAGGAGGATCTATCCCGTACTTGGGCAAGGAGTGGTCTGCGCTGAGGCCCGAAGAGGTACCTTCATTGAGGGTCTTGGGGGAGGAGGCAGAGATCGAGAAGGGGAAGAAGAAAAAGGGGAGAAGGTAGGAGGAAATGGGAGGGGGAAAGAGAGAGATAGAATGGGAGAGGGGTGGCAGGGAAGGCAGAGGAATGGGGGAAAAGACAATAGGGAAAAGAAAGGAGAAATGGAGGAGGGGTGCAGGAGAAGGAATGAGGGAGGGGCAGAGGAAGAATAGGGAGAAAGTAATGGGGGAGTGGGAGTGGAGAAATGGGAAAGGGGGCTAGGAAGGAGGAAGAATGGGAAAGGGGGAGAATAGGGAGGAGGAATGAGGAGGGGTGGCAGGGAAAGCATCGGGTGGGGGAGAAAGAATGGACAAAGCAGAGGAAAAGGAATGGGGAAGGGTCAGAGGAGGAATAGGGAGAAAGTGGGGGAGAGGTGAAGGGGGAGGGGAGGAATGGGGAGGGACAAAGGGAGGGGGATTGGGGAGGAATGGGGAAGGGTGGGAATGATGGCAATCAGAGAGTTGTTAAAATCTTCTTATGGTCGGCACAGATTCTTCATGAAAGAATTCATGAACCCAAAATTTTATTGGCAAAAATGAAAGTTTATTGTTGGACAGGAAGTCAGTTTTGCTAAGAGACTGACTTCTTTAGTGACAAAGTCCTATTAGGGAAATGGAGTCTGGCACTGAGAAGAGAAGGCCTTCTCAGCGGGCAGGGTCCTAGAAGTAGAGCAAGCTGCTTTGGACCTTCTGCAAAGAGAGAGTTCAGAAAGTGCCCTTTAACAGAAGTCTTGAGGTTCCAGGTTGAAAAGGAAGCCAAGGTTTCCAGGCTTAGACACTTATCAGTTTCCAGCCCAGATCTCCTATTGGAATGAACAACACTTCAAAGGGATGTTTTTTGACCAGGATTTCTAATCGGATCAAAGGGTCTGGCGTCCCCCAAATTTAACTTATCTGGGGGACATGCCTTCCTAGCAGAGGCTGAGACTCCAAAAGGGATCACAGATCAAAAGAAAATACAGTTTCAGAATGATAATCTTAAAGGGAACACAGTATCAGTAAAGGGAACAGTTTTCCTCCCACTTCAGGAAGAGGAAGGAGAAAGAAGAATGGGAAAGAGGAATGGGGAGGAGGAATGGGGGAAGGGTGGCTGGAGAGACAGAGGAATAGGGAGAGAAGGATAGAGGAGAAAGGAGAAGGAGTGGGGGAGGGACAAAGGGGGAGGGATGGGAAAAGGGGAGAAAAGGAGGAGGAATAGGAAAGGAACAGAGGAAGAGAGAGGAAAAAGAAATAAGAGAAGGTGAGGGGAGAAATGAGAAAGGGGGAATAAGAAGGAGAAGGAAAGAGGAGAGGGATGGGAAAAGGGAAAAGTGGGGAAGAGGAATGAGGAGGGGCGGCAAGGGAGGCATAGGGGAGGGGTGGAGGAGAAGGAATGGTTGAGGGTCAGAGGAGGTATAGGGAGAAAATAGTGGAGTAGAGGTGAAGGGGGGAGGGGAGGAATGGGTAAGGGTGGGAAGAAGAAGAGGAAAGAGGAATGAATAGAGAGATAGAATGAGGGGGGAGGGGTGGCTGGTGAGGCAGAGGAATTGGGGAGAAAAGAAAGGAGAAGGAATAGGGAAAGAGTGCAGGAGAAAGAATGAGGGAGGGGCAGAGGAGGAATAAGGAAAAAGTAATGGGAAATAGGAGGAGAGAAATGGGAAAGGAGGGAATAGGAAGGAGAAGGAAGGAAGAAAGGGAATGGGAAAGGGGAAGAGTAGGGAGGAGAAATGAGAAGAGGTGGCTGTTGAGATACAGGAACAAGGGAGAGGAGAGTAAAGAAAGGAGGAGGAACAGGGGAGGGGTACAGGAGAAGGAATGAGAGAGGGTCAGAGGAGAAATAAGGAGAAAGTCGTGGGGGAAGGCAAAGGGGAATGGGAGGAATGGGGAGGGACAAAGGGAGAGGAATTGGGGAGGAATGAGAAGGGGGGAGAAGAGGAAGAAGGAAGAAGAATGGGAAAGAAGAGTGGGGGGATGGCTGGGAGACAGAGGAATGGGGGAGAGGAGAAAGGAGGAGGAATAGGGGAGGGTAGACAAGAGGGAGAATAAGGAGGAGGAATGGGGGGGGGACAAGAAAAGGGGACAAGGGAGGAAGAGGAATGAGGAAAGGTGGCAGAAGAATGGAGAGGAATAGGGGAAGGGCAGAGGAGAAAGAGGGAAAAAAGAATGGGGGAGGGGTGGCAAGGGAGGCAGAAGAAGCTGGAGGAGGGGAAATGGGGGAGGGGCAAAGGGGGAAGAATGGGGCAAAAGGGTGAGGAAGCATTGCTAGAAGGGTCAACCCAGCATCCTTGCAGGTGTGTTCTGCTCCCGACGCCATGGATCAGGAGAAGGACCATGACCCCCCAGCTGCCCCAGAGGAGGAGCCCAGTGCAAGTCCAAAGGCAAAGAGTGACTTGGGCGAGGAGCAGGAGATCCCCATCCACAGCCCACCACATGAAGGTGCTGTTTCTCTTCTGGGCTCAGAAGGAACAGGTATCATCCAGAATATCCAAGTGGAGAACTTTATGTGCCATGCCACGCTCGGACCAGTGAAATTTGGATCCAACGTCAATTTTGTGGTGGGACCCAGAGGCAAGAGTGCACTGCTGACCGCCCTAGTACTCGGGCTTGGTGGAAAATCATTAGGATCATCCTTGGGACTGTTTGTGAAGGATGGAGAGACTTCAGCCAACATCTCCATCACGTTATGTAACACCGGGGACCGCGCTTTCAAATCCGAATTATACGGCGACTCAATAACCGTGCAGCGATGCATCAGTGCCAGTGGAACTACAAGCTACAAACTAAAAGACCAAGCGAGAAATGTGGTTTCTTCTCAGGAAACAGAGCTCACGGCCATGCTTGATCATTTTAGAATCCAGGTGGATAATCCAGCAATTATTTTACAGCAAGAGATGGGCAGGCAGTTTTTTCAGATCAGACACGATGGGGATCGATACAGATTCTTTCTCAAGACGACTGGACTTGAACAGAAGCTAGCTGAGCACTCTGAAATTTTGCAGAGAAAAGCCAAAAGTCAGCGCGAGATAGACCAAAAAAAGGAACAGCTTGAGAAGCTTCAAAATCAGGGCATAGAGATAGAGAACCATATTCAGAAGATGGTTACCTTGAAGGAGAATCTAGAAGACTTAAAACACCAAATGGCTTGGGCAGTGGTGAGTGAAAGCGAAAAAGACCTTGATGATATGATTAACGATGTAAATGCTGGAGATGAAGTGACTGCTAAATTAAATGAGAAACTGGAAGCCTCCAAGGCCAGTTTTAATGAAACAGAGAAGCAGTATAAAACCATCTGTGAGAACCTGCAAAAGTTAAAGGAAGAAGCTGCTGCGTTAGAGCCCAAACGCATTGAGGCAAAAGAAGAAACCAAGAGCACAGACAAGGCCTATTATCAAGCGGAGGCTTTCTATAAGTCTTCCCAGAGTGAGTTGGACAATTTGGAAAAAATTGCAGAACTGCTCCGGAACAAAATTGAAGACCAGAAAAAGTGTGTGGAACTCCAAGAGATGAAAAAACAGGAAAAAATTTCCACATTGAAGGAAAAAGTAAAGAACTTTCAGGAGCAAGAAGATTCACTTGTTCAAGACCTAAAACATCTCCAGGAAGCTATAGAAAAAGGTGGCAAAAAATGTTCTCAAATTAAAAAAGAAGAGTCAGATGTGCAACAAACTCTGCATCAGCAACAGCAACAGCTAACCCAATGGAAAGAGTATAAATCGGACCCACTCAAGCGATTTGGACCACAGATCCCAGCCCTTCTGGAAGCAGTAGATGACGCCCACAGACAAGGGAGCTTTACCTTTAAGCCGATCGGTCCGCTGGGAGCTTGTATTCGTCTCCGAGACCCCGAATTTGCTCTGGCTATTGAGTCTTGCTTAAAGGACCTTCTCCTTGCCTTTTTTTGTGACAACCACAAAGATGAGCAAATCCTTCAAGAGCTGATGAAAAGATTCTATTCTTTAGACTCTCCACAACCGCAGATAATCGTCTCAGCGTTTGAATGTGAGATGTATGATGTGACAGACAGAGCAGCCTGTCACCCAGAATTTCCAACCGTTCTCACGGCTTTAGAAATAGACAATACAGTGGTGGCCAATACTTTGATCGATATGAGAGGCATCGAGTCGGTGCTGCTTATTAAGAGTAACTCTTTGGCCCGTGAAGTGATGCAAGATCAGGACCCCCCCAAGAACTGTAGTAAAGTTTTAACTGCCTGTGGTGATGAAGTATTTGAGCAATGCTATTACTCATGTGAAGAATCAAGACCTACTTACTTGGGTGACGTGGAAACAGAAATCAGACATCTGGAGAAAGAAATTGACATTAAAATGGCACAGCTGCTAGCATTTCAGCAACAGGCGTCTTCGCTCGAAGCAGATGTCAGGAAGAATCAAGAAACTATCGATCATCATTATCAACATCTAAAAGAAACAAAGATCGGAGTAGTCATTATGACTTTAGAAATAAAAGATCTTGAAGAAGAAGATACAAGCCAATCGATTGGTCTCTCAGTTCTAAAAGAGGATGCTCAAGAAACTAAAGAAGAGATGAAAGAGATTGAGGGGAAGATGAAAGTTCAGAAGGAAAAGATGGAGAATTTAAGGCAACTGAAAATAGATGCTGAACAGAGATATAATGACTTTAAATTGAAATGTAACCAAGTTTCAGAAGGCATAGAATCCCTAACAGAAGAAGAAAACCAGACCGCTTTAGAAATGAACACCAAGCGTCAGTCTGTGTTGCGCTATGAAGAAAGGCTCGAGCAGCACCTGAACTTTCTCCAAGTGAAAAAAGAAGAGCTGGCTATGAAAAAGACAGAACTTGAGAAGGAGATTTCTATGGCCAAACGCATCTGCTCTGAACGGAAAGAAGTTACCAAATCTGCCTCTGATCTTGACATGGAAATTAGTGGATTAAGAAAGGCTATCCAAACTGAAAGCTATAGTCATGGAACCCAAGAAGAAGTAAGGAAGCAGTATCAAGAAATAAAAGAAAGCTGCCTTGAACTAGATGGTAGAATGAACAGTTTGAAAAGGCTTATTAAACTATTTGATGAAGCATCAAACCACAGCTCTTTAATATTCCAGAATTACAGAAAGAGTATTTCTTTACAATGCAAATTGTACTTTTACAGCTTGATATCTCAGTGGTCCTTCAATGGGAAAATGGACTTGGATCATGAGAATGAGACCCTTTCTCTATCAGTCCATCCTGAAGAAGAAGAAGAAGATGGCACTGATTCCAGTGATGTGCAAGAATTCTCAGGAGGCAGACAATCTTTTTTAAACTTTTTATTCATTCTTACTTTATGGTCTGTCACAGAAGCACCCTTCAGATGTCTGGATGTGTTTGATGTCTACATGGACAGAAACCATAGAAAACTCGCCATGGACATAATCCTCAAATTAGCACATTCCCAGCAACACCACCAGTTCATCCTGCTCAGTCCACAGTCCCCGAGATTTCTTCCTTCTGGTCCATTAGTTGAAATACTCCAAATGCCAGATCCCGAAGGAGAAGACATAACCTCACCTGTCCAGGCAGTCGGTTCAGAAGCAGAAGAAGATGACTGATATCATCATTTTAATTTTTAATTTTTCAAATTTTGCCAAGTTTTTGAAATTTAATTTTTAAACACCTGTTTTATTTTGCTTTTCTTTTTTTCTCCATTTTCTTTACTTTCATTTTCTTAGAGATTCAACAGTGGAAGTGCTCATTTTTAGCTAGCCAGCCACCTAGCTAATTTTAAAACTTCCTTTTAACAGGGTTCATTTTTTTTTTTTTTTTGCCTTTAAACATTTTTTTTTAATCAAGGAGAAATGAAATTATTTTTGTCATCAGTTAAAAAAAATCCCTCAAACAAAATGAGGGGGTATGCATTTCAGTGGCTGACATCAAGTGAGAAGCCCATCTAGAGAAGTAGTTCCCTTGATTATGAGGGTTTTGGGGAGTGATTCCTCACTCAAGGATCAGACATGATAGTCTTAGTGGGGAGATTCCCTACCTTTGTGATAAGCTGTTAAAGCATGGGATCACACCCAAGACTATTCTAATCTCTTTTTGACCTAAGAAGATGACTCATTTTACTTTTACAGAGATGAGGAAAATAAAAGACTTTCATTTAGTGAGTAAAGTGATTATTACATATTTTTTAGGATTATGTCAGTCACAACCAGAGCTAAATTTTCCTAAAGTTTTAAAGGAAAGTAGTATAAATTTTGCTGACTATCGACTAAAAATTAAAACTCTGTTTGATCAGTCTCAGGCCCCTAAAAACTAAGGTCAGAAATTAAGAATTCGAAGTTTTGGAGAATTTGCCAAAATAAATCCCTGAATATTATAGTTTTAGCTTCAGGGAAAGAGCTCCCTCATGACTCAGGCAGTTAGATTGCCTCTCATGATCCATGAGCAAAAGCAGGGCAGGCCTTCAGTTGGGGAACTTCTTGGATGGAATTAGCCAAAAGATGGGTATCTCGGGAATCTAGTTTGTCTTTAAGGGGAAATGCCTTCAAAGACTGTCATTCCTGGTCAGAAATACCTGAAGAAAAATTGGGATCTCAGTTAGGACAGGAGTGAATTCCTTGTCCAGAGATGACTAAAGAAAGCTGTTAAGCTGTGTAAAGTTTGCTTTGGGAATACAAAGGGTTTAGAGGTTTTCTTTTGGCCAAAGTATGGAATTTTTTATTCTTTATAAAGTTAGGAAATTCTATTGAACAATCTTCCAAAATCAGCTTAGAACAAATGAACTTTTGATTTTGATATTGTTAAATCCCTCATCATTTTCAGTTTTTCTTCCTGTCATTATACTTTGGCAAAAAGTCTAGAGGAATGGAACTCTAACCAGCTCTTCTGTCTATCTGGGACTTATTCTAAATATAAAGTGCACTTTAAGTGGGTGAACTCAATTGTCAAGTTATATTAAAGAGATTTTGTATTGTTACTAAGTCACATTTTTTGGGGTAGGATTCTAAGCATTAATGTGATGAGGAAATGAGGTGGTTTTTTTTTATTATTTTTTTTCTTTAGAAAAACAAGTATTTATTAAACATCTACTATGTGCCAGGCACATGGTAAGTGCTTTACAAATATCTCAAAGCTGAGGATGTGATGAGACAATTCTGGCTTTCAAGAGCTAATTATTAAATTTTCAAACAATACAAATCAATAATACAATATTACAAACATTATGTATACAAATACAACAAAATAATACAAATCCGGGTTTGATTATTCTCTAGACTTTAAAAAAATGTTGGAGAAAATGTTAAAAATGCAGATTAACTATAAAAGCATGTGTATAACTTTTTTTTTTTTTTTACTCACAGAGCACCAGTTGTTAAATACTTAACTGGGTAGAAGGGGCCTACCTTTTGTAGTTGGCTCGTCCAAATCCTACCTGAAAGGAATCCTTACTATAACCAAATGGTCATCCAGACTCTGCCTAAAAATTCTGAGGAGATGGCAGATTCTTCTAAAAGACTTTCAAAGAGGTGGGACATACCACTTCTCCAGGAAGCCCAGTCCATATAGAACTAATTTTTTAGGAAGTTTTTATGATAGACACCAAGGCTTAAATTGCTACTTTCATCCATTCCCAATTCTGCCCTCTGGAACTAGATAGAATGAATTGAATTACCTCTTCTGAGAACAACCTTTAAAATATAGCTTTTTAGTTTTCAAAATACATGCAAAGATCATTTTCAACATTTATCGTTGCAAAAGCTTATGCTCCAAATTATTCCCCTTCCCTTCTTCTCCCCATCTCCCCTAGACAGCAAGTAATTCTTCTAAACATTTTCAGATGTATAATGCTGCACAAGAAAAATAAGATTAAAAGGGGTGGGGGAATGAGAAAAAAACAAAACCAGCAAGCAGACAGTAACAATAAAGGTGAAAATACTATGTTTTGATCCACATTCAGACCTCATAATCCTCTCCGATACAGACGGTTCTCTCTATCACAAGTCTATTGGTATAAGCCTGAATCATCCCATTGTTGAAAAGAACCAAGTCCATCACAGTTGTTCATCACGTAATTGTGCTGTTGCCGTGGTGTATGATGTTCTCTTGGTTCTACTCCCCTCAATTAACATCACTTCATGCAAGTCTTTCCAGGCTGTTTGGAAATCAGCTTGCTGATTGTTTCTTATGGAAAAATATTTCCTTACATTAATACATGCATGTATATGTATATATGCATACATAAATATAGGTAGTGTGATGTTATAGACTGAACATTTTAAAGTAGAAATAAAAACAGACTTTGGCAACTTTAAAGATAGAGAAAAAGCCTGGCATGTGGAAGGCACTGCAAAAATTACTGTGATTAGCATTAAAATGTCAGGGGTGATAAGATAAATGACTTTCTATGAACTGATAAATCGGAAAGGTATTTAACTCACTTATTATCCCCTGATTGGTGAAGTTTTAAATACAAGAAGACTAAGAGAAGTTGTTAAGTTTATTCCTCTTTTCAACTTGAATATTTTCACATTATAAATGTATCTGATATGATTGTTAGAACATTTTGTCTATTCCTTTAAAAACCTAGAAAACAATAGCCAATGACTTATTGGGAGAAAAACCTAGTAAAATCTCAGGAGATTGTTGTCTATAAAGTTCCTTGGGAGATTATGAAACTGCAGCAATACCATTTGAGGATGTAGAACCTCTCCCATCCAAAGTGGAGAAATGAAGCTTTTCAATAGTAAGTAGATGTCATATGAGATTATTTGGAAATTCATGTAATTGTGTTTTTTGTTACTATTATTATGAATCACTCACTGTAAGTAAACTTAGAGTGAAAAAGTGGAAACAGTAGTACAAGCTTTAAATGGGTCTCTTGGCTTTCCTTAAGGAAATCGGCCCCAGATATGACCCACTTGTCTACGTGGACTCTGATGGGTTCTCATGCTGTATTCTACAAATGGTCTGATGTGCTGTCTTTGGCTTTATGTGCAGGTCAAGGAAGGGGGATGATATTTGTGAATAGATAAAGACATATTTTAAAATGTTAGTTGCAAATGGAATTTATGAATAAATGAAATGTTCTGGATGAGATTTTGATGCTAATATATGAGAGAAATAACAATTATCTAGCCCTAAGCTGTAATTAGTGAAACTTTGCTGCTTGAGGTAGTCTCTTGGGACTTGAACTTGGTGGTATTCTAAGTCTTGCATCCAAGTATTGTGTCTGACTACTCAAAAGGCTGCCGGTTCCTCATTCTGTGCCCCTGCAGTCAGGACTGCCACAGGCAAATGTCTATCCCTGGGAAACTCGAGAGAACAATCTTATAACTAATTTGACCTGCACCGTCTCAAAATCAGCTACTTGATATATTTACACATTTCTTCCCAGGGCTTTTTGTTACAATTGAAAATGCTTTAGCAACTTTTAAATGAATTTAGTTGTGTATCAAGGTCATCATAATATTTTAAAAAGATGTTTTATTAGTAGTTCCCTAGCAGAATCTCATCCTCAATGAACAGTTAAAAAAATTAGTTAGAGTGATACCTTTTCAGTTGGTTTTAATAAATAGTTTTAATAAGATTAGGTAATTTTAGGTATAGTATAAGTATAATATAGATACTGTTTGGTAATAGGATATAGATAATATTAGCTAATTATGTCAACCACAGACTTTGGGTTCAGAATTTTCTTTTGATTTTTCAGTTCTTATTTCAATTTGTCTACCTAAAAATGTAAAATCTCTGATCTAGTGATGTTCATATTAATGCTATTAAGGTTTGAGCTCATTGTCAATACCTGACCTGGTTATCCTAATAGCACACTAGAATTGTATTAAGATAATTTTGCCAGGTTTCTGACAGAGAAGAGGAACTCTGCAGGTGATCTGAATTAGAGAAGCAAATCCACTAGAAGCTGCTGTGAAGTCCCAGTCCTTCCAGTATTCCTAAGAGGGGAGATCTCCAGAGAAACACAAGACTACATCGGAAGATGTTTCAGAGACTGAAAAACTGTCATAATTGCTTGAATTATTTTCAAAAACTCAAAAGATTTCCGTAACTTGTATATAGGGCAAACAATGCTTGCACTTGAATGAATGCCCTATGTGTCCAAATTTTCATATGTTTTGCTAGGAAGCACTTGTCCATTGTGGTTTTGGTTAGTGAGAAAGTCACTTCAGACATCTATTTTATAGTTAGTATATTACGAGTTAATCTTTAGTCAAATGGATCATAAACAGTATGTTTTAGATCATGCCCATTTCTATCTACTCTAATGTAACCTTTGTGCCTCAGTAAGGGACTGCCCCCTTCTGGTTTTGCATCACCCATGGAAAATTGCCCTTCATGCATTTAGATTGCAAGGATGTAAAGAAAGACTGAGATCTTTCTTTGAATCCAAGTGGAGGAATGGGAAATATAATTCATTTGGGGTCCTATTCTGTTCCAATCAATTTATCAGTTTAATATTTTACATAAAGCATATAGGGAAAACAGGTTCTTAATAGTGAGCCTCAAACTTTAATGTGATGTTCTCTACTTCTTTACCAAATAATGAGACTCACTTGCACAACAAGAATGCTGACAAAGATATTTCCATTTGTTTTTCTCAAATTCCATGTCCAAGCTCAGCATGGATGAGATGCCTTAATGCTTTGGAAAGTCCCCAAACTTAATTTTGTACCTCTAGGCCATTCTGTCTTGTTCAACATAAGCAGGTAAATTAACCAATATATTTTGCCATACCTTTTCTTTTTTGCATATTTAAAACAAGGTCTCTGTAAGGGGAGGGCAGGAAGAAAGTCTGAGGTCCACAAATTCTTTAATAAAGTGTTATTAGCTTAAAATTCTGCCTCCGTGGTTTTTCTTGTAAATCGGGTAATTATAATCCTCACACCTATATCAGTTGTCAGTGAAATCAATTGGCAAATAACTTAGTTTCTCATTGACCAGTCTGAATTTGTGTATAATCGGCTAATGCGGATAGCTAGACCTATGGGGAACATGTAGAGGGTCACAGTCAGTAGGGAAACTCGGGGAGAGCTATAAGATCCTTCAGCCCAGAGGCGACCTGCTGACAATGTCTGGTTCGGCTCCCCATCTCCCCTAAGGGCTCTCGGACTTCCTCAGAAGTTGGGGGTGGTGACAACCTGTGTTGTGATTGAAGCAGAGTGATACTGGGTGGCAAACTACAGACAATCGCAAGTTATTTGTGTGGTCTCACTTGCGCGGTATCTACTGGGCACATGCCCAGTGTTTTTGTTACTTAAGGATATAAGGGATAAAAAGGGGAAAGCCCTTGAAATAAACGGATTCCATTTTTCAATCATCCTCAGGAGTCCCGCCTCATTACTTCTCCACTAGGAAGGGATATTTTAATTGTCCCGGCAGGGGGGGGATCTAGAAAGCAATGGTATATTTTGTCACCCAACTTGGGGGGTCTAGAAAGCAGGCTATTTTAATCACCCTGGCGTGGGGACTCTAGGAAGCGGGACACAAGAGGAACACACTGGTGGCTCTTGTCTCCAGCCTGCTCTTGGCTTGATACTTAGCCTGGCTCCTAGGTTCCTCACATTTGAGACTCAAGCACCCACATCTTGTTTGCTTGAAGACAGTGCTGATTGACAGAGATATGCAGACTTGCCAGCCAACCGTCTCCTCAAGAGACAGATGACTTCTAGCTGAGCAGAGAGAAGGAAACGTGTTACTAAGAGTTCAAGACATGCTGATTAGCAAGCCCTGGGGAATCCTGTTGGTGCTTTCTTAGTGGGGCTTAAATGATCATGTAAATCTACTGTGGCTCCATAAGCCCAAACTGGCCTACTACATGTTCTTGTATAGCCCATTATCTAAGTTGAAATGAAAAAGCACTCTTCTTCTGGAATCTATGCAGAGAAGGCCTACATAAAATGGACTTGGGTACATGTTTTAGACAGCAGTTTATACATGACATATTAGGGGACATGATAAGCAGAAAGTATGAGAGGTCACAGAAGGTTTTAACTAATAGAGCACAATTGGTACAGGAGATTCAATAATTGTAAAATATCTACACAGTGTCACACGGCACGATGCAAATATGATGATGATGATAATTATCATCATCATCAACAACAACAACAACTTTACCATTATTTTCAATTATCCTAGCAAAGTATCTTAGGGAAGGAGAAGTATCTTTCTCTACCAAAAGTAGAACAAAATAGTTTTAAAAGCTATTCTCAAAAGGAAAAAAAGGGAAGCACAGAAAGGAAAAAAAAAAAAACCAGTTGGATCATTATGTTTTGTTTTGATTTGTTTTCTGGAGAAAACATTCCACATTTAGGTATAATGGTGGCACCAAATATAAAATTAGAAAGAAGTAGAGATATCCTGAATGGGGAGCAAAACCATAGCATACATTAGAACGAGGGAAAGAGACAATGCAACATCCATGTCTCTTCCAGTTTTTTCAATCCCCCCCTTTTTTTTTTGAATGATGATTTTGATTTTATTAATTTTCTATTTCCACAATGTTTTATATAAACACAAGTGCCATATAGGTATATATACATATACATACATGTACAACACACATATGCATATAGATATGTTCATTTACATATGTGCACATGTGCATGCAATACACATACATATATTTATAGATAAGACATATAAAATTTGCTTAAATTAATTTAATAATCTAGATAGAATTAGAATGATGAAGAATACTATCCAGTCATATCCTTTTTTATAGATGAAAAAACTGAAAACTAGAGAAGTTAAAGGATTACCCAAACTCTCATACAACAACATAAGGAGCAGACACAAGGCCCTCTGTCTCTAACAGAGCTCTTTCTACTGCACCATATTACCTTTCATTATAAAGTCAGTCATCCAGGAAACAAATATTTATTAAAGGTTTACTATGAATTCAGTTTTGAACATGTTGAGTTTAAGATGGCTACCTGGTTAGGTACAGTGCTGATCCTGAAATCAGGAAGTCTCTTTTTCTTTTTTTTTATCTTTTTGAATATTTTATTCACTTTCTTAATTTCTTTCTTTCTTTTTTATTATAGTAACTTTTTATTGACAGAACCCATGCCAGGGTAATTTTTTTACAACATTATCCCTTGCACTCACTTCTGTTCCGATTTTACCCTCCCACCCTCCACCCCCTCCCCTAGATGGCAAGCAGTCCTATATATGTTGAATATCTCCTAGTATATCCTAGATACAGTGTATGTGTGCAGATCCAAACAGTTCTCTTGTTGCACAGGGAGAATTGGATTCAGAAGGTAGAAATAACCCGGGAGGAAAAACCAAAATGCAAGCAGTTGACATTCATTTCCCAGTGTTTTTTCTTTGGGTGTAGCTGCTTCTGTCCATCCTTGATCAATTGAAACTGAATTAGGTCTCTTTGTCAAAGAAATCCACTTCCATCAGAATACATCTTCATACAGTATCGTTGATGACGTATATAATGATCTCTTGGTTCTGCTCATTTCACTTAGCATCAGTTCATGTAATTCTCTCCAAGCCTCTCTGTATTCATCCTGCTGGTCATTTCTTACAGAACAGTAATATTCCATAACATTCATATACCACAATTTACCCAACCATTCTCCAATTGATGGGCATCCACTCAGTTTCCAGCTTCTAGCCACTACAAACAGGGCTGCCACAAACATTTTGGCACATACAGGTCCCTTTCCCTTCTTTAGTATCTCCTTGGGGTATAACTCTAGTAGAAACTCTGCTGGATCAAAGGGTATGCACAGTTTGATAACTTTTGGGGCATAATTCCAGATTGCTCTCCAGAATGGTTGGATTCGTTCACAACTCCACCAACAATGCATCAGTGTCCCAGTTTTCCCGCATCCCCTCCAACAATCATCATTATTTTTTCCTGTCATCTTAGCCAATCTGACAGGTATGCAGTAGCATCTCAGAGTTGTCTTAATTTACATTTCTCTGTTCAATAGTGATTTGGGACACTATTTCATATAAGTGTTAATAGTTTTAATTTCATCATCTGAAAATTGTCTGTTCGTATCCTTTGACCATTTATCAATTGGAGAATGGCTTGGTTTCTTATAAATTAGAGTCAGTTCTCTATATATTTTGGAAATAAGTCCTTTATCAGAACCTTTAACTGTGAAGATGTTTTCCCAGTTTCAACCCCCTTTTAAAGCCTAGAAGTCAGTTATAAAGGAGATTTAATGACTTGGTGCTTGTAAATCAAGCCAAAGTGAGATGATGAAAAAGCTTACCTGTGAATAGGATTTGGGACCAAAAAGATAACTGTGGGAAAAATTGTCCTTGTTCATACAGTATCATGGAGACCAAAGGCCAGACCTAATGGATGCCACTAATAGTAGAAATATTGATTCCTGTATGAGTGTGGGCCAAAATCAACCCCAACAAATGTGTCGGAACTTCTACCGCTCAGTTGATGCTGAAGTATAATGGTTTAAAACCGAGAGCCAGTACTAAAGAAAAAGGGATGAGCCATCTTCATGAGAACGTAGCATCCCATTACACTGACATGCTCTCTAAAGTATCAGAGAAGGATGACACCCAAACAGGTAAACTTCTTGTAGAGTTATCTCCCGACTCAGCAAATGTTGAACTGATAATAAATTGGGGCTAATGATAGAAAAAGTAGTTCTTCAACACACAGCACTTACATTGGCCCATTTGCTACAAGTCTAGATCTTTCTTGAAACTGTTGTCTGGATCCATCACCAACAGCTGGGACTGTATGCATAGAGATTTTATTTGCCTATTCACTAGTCAACTTAACAAAAAAAATTCTGTCTGCACAGGCATAGGACTAGGTTTTGTTTTCCCCTGAACTTGAGAAGACACAGACTCCACTCTTGAAAGGATAGCATCGTTAATTGGTTTGGGACAAATAGTAATTATTTGGTAAGCCAGATGGTCAAGGACTAAATGAAGGCCCATGCCTTTATGTAGAGATTCCACCTACTTTACAGACCACAATGTGTAGGAATGCTAGCTAATTAAAACCCAAGTGAACAAAATCTTAAGAGGATGCAAAGGCTACCAAGTAAAATGTAGTAATTTGAAAAGCAGTGAGCTAGTGGTCTAGGAAAATTCATCCTGCATTGATGGTGGAGTTTAAAATTCTTGCCTCACCTCCCACTGATTTGGAAAAGAGCCAACAAATTTTCATAGAGAGCCAAAATGTGGTGGAGTAGATCTCCCTCCCCCTTCAACAGAACAGCAGCTCATTCTAGGGAAGCCCACTGAGCCAAGGAAAGCAGAATATAGCGTGGGTTCCAGATGGGCCTGGTAAATGGTTTCAAGTGTCTTGAAAACAAGTCACATATAGAAATATGCTAAGTTTTTTTTTTCTTTTTACCAGATGAGCAGGTGCTGGCATTTCAGCAGTTGTGTTTTCCTGACTCTACTGCTGCTGCTCCTTGCATATCTCATCACACACACGCCTTATCCTGTATGGTAGATCACAGTATTTTCTTGCAGTCCCTTGTAGGGACTGCCAAGGATGACTTCACCCTCTGGTTGGTTGGCTGATATCCAGCTGTTCCGGTAAATCACTGTTGCAGTAAGCAGGATGCACAAGGGCACCAAACCCCGCCAGCTTGAGATTGAGAACTGTTACCTACTGGAAGGGAAGGGTCACAAACTTTGGTTTTGCCAGAGACCCAGGGAAATCCTCACCGAGGCACGGTGACTGCTTAAGCATCACTGAGGGATGCTGTAGGCAAGCACAAACGAGCTACGCCTAGCCTGAGGAAAGACAGATGATGAAGGACATGATAATGAACACTAGAGGGAAAATCTCAGGCCATTCATCAATGCTAAGTGCAATATTGGTGTACCATAGATTTTGACCTTAAATGATGTTGCTATTTGGATTCTATAAGTGATCATTATAATACTATGAATAGACCTTCTGAGATGGCTATAGGGAACAGCCAGCAGCCAGAGGAGAATTGTACTGAGAATACATTTATGGCCTTGATATAACTGACTGCATTTCATATTAGGCCATTTTGTGATCTCATTGTCCAATGGATAAATGGTCAAAGGATTTTTTTAAATAGCCTTTTATTTACAGGTTATACGTATGGGTAACTTTACAGCATTGACGATTGCCAAACCTCTTGTTCCAATTTTTCCCCTCTTCCCCTCCACCCCCTCCCCCAGATGGCAGGATGACCAGTAGATGTTAAATATATTAAAGTATAAATTAGATACACAATAAGTATACGTGACCAAAACGTTATTTTGCTGTATAAAAAGAATCAGACTCTGAAATATTGTACAATTAGCTTGTGAAGGAAATCCAAAATGCAGGTGGGCAAAAATATAGGGATTGGGAGTTCAATGTAATGGTTTTTAGTCATCTCCCAGAGTTCTTTCTCTGGGCTTAGCTGGTTCAGTTCATTCCTGCTCCATTGGAACTGATTTGGTTGATCTCGTTGCTGAGGATGGCCAGGTCCATCAGAACTGGTCATCATCTAGTATTGTTGTTGAAGTATATAATGATCTCCTGGTCCTGCTCATTTCACTCAGCATCAGTTCGTGTAAATCTCTCCAGGCCTTTCTGAAATCATCTTGTTGGTCATTTCTTACCTAACAATAATATTCCATAATATTCATATACCACAATTTATTCAGCCATTCTCCCACTGATGGGCATCCATTCAGTTTCCAGTTTCTAGCCACCACAAAAAGGGCGGTCAAAGGATTAAAAAGGCAATTTGCAGAAGGAATCAAGGCTCTCAATAGTCATATAAAAATGCTCTGAATGCTCTGATTATTAGAGAAATACCAATTAAAACAACTTTAAGATTCTATCCATCAGATTGGCTGACATGACAGAAAAGGAAAATGACAAACGCTCTGAAGAATGTGGAAAATAGGGACTCTAATGGTGGAGTTGTGAAATGGTCCAATTATTCTGGAGAACAGTTCAGAACTACTCCCAAAGGACTTTAAAACTCTACATACCCTTTGACCCAGTAATACTGCTACTAGGTCTATACACTAAAGAGATCAGGGAAAAAGGAAAAGCACCTGTTTGTAACAAATATATTTATAGCATCTCTTTGTGGTGGCAAAGAATTAGAAACTAGGCGATGCCCGTAAATTGGATAATAGCCGAACAGGTTAGTTATGATCGTAATGGAATGATGTTGTGCTGTAACACACAATGACGGGAATGATTTCAGAAAAACCTGGGAAGATTTATGTGTAGTGAGGTGATGAGAAGAAGAATATTGTACAATGTAACAGCAACACTGTATATAACACAGATTAACTGTGAATGACTTGGTTATCCTCAGCAATACAATGATCCAAGAAATTCCAAAGGACTCATGATGAAAAATACTATCCATCTTTTCAGAGTGAACTGATGAACTCAATGAAAATTGACACATTTTTTTCACTTTATTTTTCTTGCTTTCCACCCCCCCCCCACACACACAACTGGCCAATGTGGAAATATTCTGTATGATTTCATAAGGATCTTGGGTATTTTGTTTCTTGCCTTTTCAAAGGTTGGGGAGGGATGGGAAGGAGAAAATTTGGAACTGAAAATTTAAAAAAAATGTTTTTAAAAGATGTTATAAACTAATGTTTGCATTAATTAGTAAAATAAAAAGTTAATATTTAATAATATAATAGTTAACAAAAAATTAAAGAAATAGTTAATTCATAAAGTTTGACTGTCAGCACTGAAAAGTATAAATTTAATTCATGTGTCTGTCACACCAGCTAGCATATTTGTAATAATAAATTTGCTGTTTATGTACGCTATGCATTGTTAGGGCAGAAAGAGATGCCAGACAATTCCTGAACTAGTACACAATATAGGAATGGGTATCAGCTGGCAGCTGTTCTGGGTCTGATCATTTGGGGAGATCTGTACATCGGAGTGGTGCAGAGGAGCAATCATTGCAAGTTGGCTCCTTAGCTGTGTGTACCAAGCATGGAACAAGTTCAGAAGCACAGAGGGACCTATGTCTGATGCCAGCAGTAGATCGGGGACTCAGCTCTAACCTCTAGCTCGAGTGGAAGCCTGCACTGGAATAACTAGGGCAAGGGTCCCAGACCAAAGAGGAGCCTGTAATCCAGTTGCTATAGCCCCGTAAGAGCCTCGGACTGCAACCCCAGACTGTAACAGGAACTTGCAGGGTTCAGACCAGTAGGGAATTGAATTGGCTTTGACCTCTATTATATCCCTTTGGGACTCAAAGGATAACCACTGTCCCCTGGAGGCCTTATTTTAATTGTGTGTGTATGTGTGTGCACGAGTGTGTGTGTACATATGTGTGATTCAGATGGGTGACCTGTATATAACACCGTTAGACTGTTTTCTAAGTCCCTCTGCCATGTTTTCCCTTTGTTTGTGGAGTAGAAGGTTCACCTCATTTAATATTTCCAAGTGCCCTAATTGTGTATTTCCCTTCCCCCCATTCTTTTACCCTTCTCTTCTCTTCCCCTCCATCCCCTCTTTGAGAGTTTGTTTTCCTTCTACCTAATCCAATTCTTAGTCTATACTGTACTTATAGCTCCCCTTTACTGATCAATCAATCTGTTCTGTTCTGTATGTTCTGCTGTCCAGTCAGAGTGACTTTGTTTTCTCTAATTGCATTTCCTCTCTGGTTCTCTAGCGGCTGCCAGGGCTGGAATACACCCATAGCATTCAAAGCTCAGATCAAGGGCCAGTTCCTATAGGATGCCTTTCCTGTCCCTTCCTCTCTAATTATCTTGTGCTTGCTGGCTATCTACTTATATGGGCTTGACATCTCCGCCAACCTCACTTCAGTATAGAACATAAGTTCCTTGAAGTCAGGAAGCATTTCACTTTTTGTGTCGAAACATATAGCAAACTCTTCAGAAATAGCTTCTGGCTAATTTGACCTCCCATCAGATGCTATGGGCACTTTGTGTCCTTACACAATCCTGGAAGAGTGTTAGGGTACGTTAGGAGTATGTATCCACTTTGGGATTTGGATTCCTTTCTCCCCACTATCCCACAGCCAAATTTGTGTGTCCCGGGGAAACAGAAACAACATTTATTTGAATTCTCTTCTAAAACAGCATGTGGTTCCACACATCAGGGGAAGTCAAGTCAACAAGCCTTTTTATGGAAATATGAAAAAGCTATTATTAACTATTTCCATTAAAACTATGGAAAGCACTAGAAAGTGCCATAAAAATGGGGTTTCTAGCCTGATTCAAATCATCCCCATCGATCAATCGATAAACATTTGTCTCTTATGGCCAAGCTCATGCTAAGTGAGGGGATACAAAAGGTGGCACAGAATAAATGGAAAATAATGAACAGAGGAAAAGCCCTGGAGTTCAGAGGAATAAAGGAAGGTGAGAAAATGCAATTGAAATTTGGACTTAAAGGAAGCCAGGTAAGTCAGCAGGAAGAACAGAGAAGAGAACATTCCAGGCAAGGCAGACAATGGGAGAAAATGTCTCAAGCCAAGACAAAGTGTATTGTTTTTCTTCTCTATTTTTTAAAAAAGAATTTAATTGTTAAATTAACCCTATCATGTCATGGAATGAGGTATATAAGCTGATCTCATTCTTCAGTCATTCCAATCACGTCTGACCCTTCATGCCCTCATTTGGAGTTTTCTTGCCAAAGATACCGCAACTGGTTTGCCATTTCCTTCTGCAGTTCATTTTGCAGATGAGAAAAGTGAGGCAAAGAGGGTGAAGTGCCCAATGTCACATAGCCTAGTGAGTGTCTGAGGCTGGTTTTGAACTCAGATCTTCATAACTTCAAGCTGGGTTTTCCGTCTACTGTGTCACCTAGGTGCCCCTGGTATAAACGCTACTTTAAGCCTGATTTCTGTTGGACTGCCCTTTGGTTTTTCTAGCAATTCCCATCAAATAAGGGATTTTTCTGCCTTTCTGCTTTGTGTTTTCCATTTGATCAGACACGGCATCGTAGAGTTTTATTCTTTCTGAATCCCCCTAATCTACTGCTCCATTGACCCATCTCTATTCATCAAGCAATCTAGGATGGTTTTAATGATTGCTACTTTGTAATTTAGTTTGTGGTCCCTTCATTCCTACTTCTTTTTACCACTCCCCTTGAAATTTCAGATCTTTTGTGTTTCTAAATTAATTTTCTTCTTATTTTATCACGTTTTGTAAAGTATCCTCCCTTGGGGATTGCTATTGCAGGAAAATGTAAATTAATTTTGATGGTATTGGCATTTTTAGTCTATTGCCTTGACCTAATCATGGCTATAGAATATTCTTCCAGCTATTCAATTGTTTCTTCTTATTAAGGAGAATGGAATCTATACCAATTTTAGTAAAGTAGACTTAAGGTGGGAAGTGAACCTGCACACATTGCATGCATTTTTTAGTTACTTAGAATGAGATTTCCCTTTTTATTCTTCTTGTATTTTGTTATTATTACATAGCAACACTATTGATTTTTTGAGCATTTATTTTGTAACCTACACTTTTGCTGAAGCAATTGTCTTATTATCTTTTCTAATTCCCTAGAATTTTTTAAATAAACTATCATATCACCAGCAAACAGGGACAGTTTCATCATTTCTTTGCCTATCTATCTCCTTCACATTTCTTTCTCTTGTCTTATCGCTATTGTGGTTTTTAGAATTATATCAAATAATAATGAGAAGAATGAACATTCTTGCTTCATTCTTGTATTTATTGGAGAAAGTCCTAGTATACTCCTGGATATGAGGCCTACTTTTCATTTTAGATAGCTACTGTTAATCATATTAATAATGGTACATCTCTGCCTATACTTTGTAGGGTATTTAGCATAAAAGAGTTTTGTAGTTTGTCAAAAGCTTTTTCTACATCTATTGACATGATCATGTGGTTTCAGATAGTTTGGCCTTTGCTATAATTATGTTGATTGTTTTCCTTATGCTGAGCCATCCTTGCATCCCTGGAATATATTCCAATTAGGCAAAATGAATAAATTCTTGGATAAATTGCTGTAGTCCATATGATAAGGTTCTGTTGAAATTTTTTGAGTAAATATTCATTAATTATGTTGTTCTTGATTCTATGTTTCTTCTTTCTACAACTTAGATATTAGGACTATATTTGTCTTATAAGAGGCTTTGGGGAGGAGGGCGCTTTTTTGATTTTTAAGAATAATTTGCGAAGAATGGGCGTTCATTGTTCTTTAAAAGTTGGATAGAATTCCCCTTTGAATTAAATTCCTCAACACTAGAATTTTTTTCCTTTTTTTTTCTTTCCTTTCCACACCTCCCCCCCCACACTTCCCCCCTTTCTTATAGCTAGATCAATTTCCTTTTTTGAGAATTGTTTTTTTTTAGATCCCTAGCAGGGCTTCCAATGGTGTTGTTTTTGGTGGTTTACTTTTGAAGGTATACCTTGATTTCTTTTCTGTTCTTTGCTTTGTTAACATAGAACTGTTTGGAATATGTTCTGAATACTCTTTTTATTTCTTCTGGTTATATTGTGATTTTACCTCATTCATTTGTTATTTTGTTCAATTCATTTTTTGCTTTCTTCTTTTTAATCAGATTGTCTAAAGTTTTACATGTTCTGTATTCTTTTTTTCTTTATCTTTTTTGTTAAACTTGTTCAAGACTGAAAGAAAGACATTGATAGTGCCTATATCTTTTTGAATCTCAAATATTTCCTTTATGAATTCAGAGCTAATGCGTTTGAAGCATTTAAGGTTCTTACTATTATTGCTCTGTTGTCTATGGTTCCTTTCAACACAATCTAGTTTTTTTGGTTTGCCATGGAGAAAAAAAAGGATTCCCTTTACACTAAAATACTACTTATGTACTTGTGGTAGCAAAAAAGCCCAACCAACCAACCAAAAAACAAACAAAAACAAAAACGAAAAAACAAAACTGGGAACCGAAGTAGATATGCATCAACTAGGGGAAAGCTAACCAAATTGTGGTCCATGGATGCGATGGAAGATTATTGTGCTATGAGGAATGATGAAGATAAAGGATGGAAAGTGTTACATGAACTGACACAGAGTGAAATAAGCAGAGCCAAGAAAACACATAGACTATGATGACAGCAATATATGTGGAAAAAAAAACTCTTACTCAATAAAGAATAGTGAACACTGTAAAATTACAAAGTCCAAGCATGGCTCCAAAGAAGAAATAGGAGAAGAATAATTTTGTCTCTCACTTTGTAGAAGTGAGAAGTCCCCAGAGGTGGAATAGTAAAATGTTTTGAGATTTTTAGGGGGACATATTGATTAGTTTTATTAATGTTCTTCCTTAAAAATATTCCTTTTCCTATGAAGTAGTTTTCTGGTAAAGAACAGGCAGAAAGATACAGAAGCATATTTAGGTGCTGTCAGAATGTATTTTTTTAAAGACTGCTCTGGAAGAACTTGTGGTTAAAGTGGCAATGTGACAGGTCAAACATGAATCTGAATGTGCTACTTCAAACCCATGAAATATCTACAAAAGGGGCCCCAGAAAGACTAATAATAAAAACAAAAAGAAAACCATAAATAAGACTTTCTTCCATCTAGGTCAGAATCTGCACAAAGAGATGGCCAGAATGGGGATAGAAATTGTACCAGGGAAAGAGGTCATGGGAAGCATTCAAGTAAACGGACAGAAAGAGGTGTCATACCCGGCAAGTCAGTGCAATCTCTGGCAAATTAACTGTAAACTGGGAGAGGTAGGGAAAAGAGTGGAGAGGGGGGAGACAGCCAGTGCACAGGCAGGGACAGAGGGGAACTGCTGGTTTGTGAGGAACAGCAAGTATATCAATGTGAGCAATGTGGCTGGACTTGCCGAGAGTGTGAAATGGAAAGTCTGGAAAGGGCCCAACAGTGAAGAAGAACCTCAAATTGGTGACTGCAGAGGGGGCAGGAATCTGGGGATCCTGTTCCTTATGTGTTTCCTCTTGACTGATGTCTCTGCTCCTGCTTCCCCTTCTTCTCCTTCTTGTGGCCTCAGGAGAACTCTAGTCTTCCCTTCTGTATTCGCTAGCAGTCCTGGATCTGAACCAAGTAACAGATGCTTCTTTCTCGAGAGCAAAACTGCTTGCTTGTTTTATGAGTTCAGTCTTGTGGGTGCTTGGAGACCAAGGCCAAGAGATCTCAGGAGTGCTCCAGGATCAGACAGAAACTTCTCTGTTTGGCTTCTCGAGCCTTTCACAACTTGGCTCTAACCTATCTTTCCAGGCTCATTCACACCCGCTACAATCCAGGCTTCTCCATCAGTCAAAGTTAAAACAAAACCTTACTTAGCTTTTATATGGAAAATTTACCACCAGCACTGTCTTTATCTATGTTATCTTATTTGATCTTCACAATAACTCTGGAAGTTAGGTTGAACAAGCAACTGCTTTCTCCATCTAGAAAAAAAAAAAAAAACTGGAGCTCAGAACAAAGGTATAATAGTTAGGCCTAAGCACAGTCAGTGTCTGAGCGCAAGATTTCTGACTCTTATTTGCTGTTGTGGAGTCGTTTTCCATTGTGTATGACCCCATTTGAGGTTTTCTGGGCAGAGATTCTGGAGTGGTTTGCCATTTCCTTCTCCAGTTCATTTTACAAATGAGGAAACTGAGAAAAGCAGGACTACATAGCTAGTAAGTGTCTAGGGCCAGATTTGAACTTCCTGACTCCAAGTCTTGATGCTCTGATAAGAACTGTACTTAGTAGCTGGCTACTGTGCCAGCTAGCAGTCCCTCTTATTTTTAAGTTCCTTGTTATTATAGCTGGGTGTCAGGCCACTACCCTAACCCAATGTGTCCTTTAAAAACAAAAATAAACTTTGGATCCACGTAACTTCTTGGGGAAAACACAATAGTGGTTTCTCCTGTAGCTGCTGTTGCTACTTTTGCAGGTCACAGAAATTTGAAGATTCAACGTCTCCAAATCTTGCCTATCTCCAATGTGTATTAATGAGTATAACATGAGTGAATATCAAAGATAAAATGGCCCAATTCCTACTCCTGCCCTTTCTAATGTGAATGAATAAGTATTAAGAAAAGAGATTTGGGAGGTCAATACAATTTCTGCTTGGGAAGTTTTCTTCCTTACAATAATTTATGTTTTAATATTAGTAGGTAAAATTAAAATAATAAAAAGTAAATATTATTAGGATATGAGTAACTTGAAAATTAACATTGGCCACTTTTCTGTGGATTGATTCAAATAACCACAATGGAAATGGGGAAACAAAATGCTTTTTATTTTTGGACCAATCCTGTGGCTCCATCTGGTCTGAGGAATTCCCAATGAAAGAGTTCTCTTTGCAGATGCAGATCAAGCTGTAACTTATGGTTTAAGGAGTGGGCCTCTTGCACCCACAGGGTAAGTTACTGGCCTAGGGTTATACTGAGAGAATTGATCGGTGACACATTTTCTGAGATAAGTTTCTATACCAAACTATGTAGGATATTCCCTCTTTGAGCCAAATCCGATGAGATTCAGGTTCAAACAATGGCCATTCCCTTCACAGAGAGGTGACCAAACACAAGCACTGACCAATCTTATGCCCAAGCAGGAAATACAACCATGAAAGGTTACATTTTGCTGGCATGAACATGTTATTTGTCCAAGTTTGAGGTTCTCTATTTTCCCATGTCTCGTTGACCACATTTATTAGCAAGAGAAGAAATACATTACTTTAGGTGTATTGGTCAGCATCCCTATTATTTGCATCCCTCTTGTTTAAGGGTACCCGATTACACTATATTGAAACTAAGGCTGATCATGACCACAGTTTCCTAAATTTGAAAAAGCAATCTTAACTACTAAGTATAAATAAGCAATTTGTATCTGCTTTGTAATGGACTTCTCGGTTTCTTGCTCTTATAGCTCATTCCCTTTTATTGGTGAAACTTGAATTGCATGTTTCAAATATCAGACAGAGCATTTATTGATTTTAATTTTCAAAGACTCACTTTATTAAATGGAATTGAAGTGTGAAAAGGGCATTTAAAAGTTATACTTCATAGGAACTTGTTTAGCAATTCTATCCAAAAGCAACAGTACAAGGACAATGTGAGTCCTCCCTCTCCCCGAAGCTCCGGAAGCAGATTCTTCTGCTGATGTTTTTAATAAACAAATTGACCATAAGTACAAAGTGCTGAAAAAAATTTTTTTAGTAACATCAGCGGAGTTAAGTAAAACATAACATGACTAGAATTTTTTTTTAACTTCTGGCAAAACGTTCCCATTTACCCTTTCAGTTGAATATGAAGTTGAAAGTGTATGAAATAAAGTTTGTGTGTCTGATGTGGTGCTAAGTGATAAGTTTGAAAATGTAAAAATCTATCAACTCCTACAGTTCAAAAAGCCAAGTGGAGAAAATGTTGAAATTATTTCCCTCCCCCCCCCCCCGCCCAAACACTAAATGAAAACTTGCTTATGCTCACATTACTTGAAGGCCTTTCATGGTTATATTTCCTGATTAGGCAGAAGATTGGTCTGTGCTTGTCTTTGGTTAACTCTTTGTCTAGTGGGATACCCTGTTTTTTGTTCCTCTGCTTAGAGAAAGACTGAAAAGAGAGAAATGATGATTTTACCAGTATTCATATTGTTGACAGATTTCAGAATTATCAATATCACTTCTTTTTAGTTCTGTCTGCAAGGCCACTTCACTCTGTACTCAAGCAACACAACTTCCTAAGAATTAGAATCTCTGGTTTACCTAGTGTCCTATGCCAGGAGCCCCAACAACTCAGCTTAATTTCTCACTTAAGAAATAAGTCAGGGTATCTGAAGAGCAAGGAACTCTATACATAAGTAACTGTAAAGAACATGGAAGGCAAACGGATGGATGGATGGGTGAATGGATGGTTACACTGACAACTTTTTTGGGTTACAATTATACTTTCTCTAGGAAAAGAGACAACTCTTTTTTATTTTATATTTCATTATTATTATTATTATTATTGTTTTTTTACATTTTTATTATAGCTTTTTATATACAAAACATATGCCTGGATAATTTTTCAACATTGATCCTTGCAAAAACTACTAAAACAGACAATTCTTGAATAAAGGCTTCTGATGTGAAGACAGATCAGGAATCTTTCTGAAAATTCACTTTGGTACTCATTCTTCCATCACAAAACATAGCATTAGGTACATTCTAATGTCGAGTAAATGCTCTGTAATGAAATAATTCACTGAAAATATTGGCTGTCCATTTCCATTCATATGAAAGAGTGTTCCAAATCACTATTGATCAGAGAAATGCAAATTGAGACATCTCTAAGATATCACCATATACCTTTCAGATTGGCTAAGATGACAGAGAAAGGTAATGACGAGTGTTGGAGGGGATGTGGGAAAACTGGGACACTGATACATTGTTAGTGGAGTGGTGAACTGATGCAAACCATTCTGGAGAGTGATTTGCAACTATGCTCAAAAAGTTATCAAACTTTGCATATCCTTTGATTCAGCAGCGTTTCTACTGGGCTTGTATCTCAAAGAGATCTTAAAAGAAGGGAAAGGGACCTGTATGTGCACGAATGTTTGTGGCAGGTCTCTTTGTAGTGGCCAGAAACTGGAAACTGAGTGGATGCCCATCAGTTGGAGAATGGCTGAATAAATTGTGGTATATGAATATTATGGAATATTACTGTTCCGTTAGAAATGACCAACAGGATAATTTCAGAAAGGCCTGGAGAGACTTACATGAACTGATGCTGAGTGAAATGAGCAGAACCAGGAGATCATTATATACTTCAACAACAAGACTGTACGAGGATCTGTTTTGGTGGATGTGGATCTCTTCAACAATGAGGTGATTCAGGCCAATTCCAGGGGACTTCTGATGGAGACATCTGCACTCAGAGAGAGGGCTGTGGGGACTGAGTGTGGATCAAAACAGTATTTTCACCTTTCTTTAAAAAAAAACCCTATATATTCTTTAACACAACAATACCACAACTAGGTCTGTATTCCAAAGATAATTTTTTAAACAGGAAAATGATCTATATGTACATAGCATAGTTTTTGTAGTAGCAAAAAAAAAAAAAAAAAAAAAAAGAAAGAAACTTGAGGGGATGTCCAATAAGTAGAGAGTGGCTGAAGTTGTGGTTGTGATGTAATATTATGTTATAATAAATTATGGGCAGAATGTTTTCAGAAAAACCTCAAAAGACTTCTATGAACTGATGCAAAGTGACATGAGCTGAACTAGAAGAACATTGTAAACAGTAAGAGGTATATTGTGTAATTATCAATTGTGATTCACTTAACTTTTCTCAGCAATACAATGACAGCACAATACATGACAATTCTGAAGGATTCATGATGAAAAAATACTATCTTGCTCCAGAGAGAAAACTGATAGAGCCTGAATGCAGTTCAAAGAATACTGAGTTTTTTCAAAGAAAAAAGAGAAAATATCAGCTATCCCCATGCACTTGAAAGGATCAAAACTTGGCATAGTACTCCACAGATGATCTACCCAAAATAAGGACTTGCCCTCAGTCAGATTGCATATAAGTTCCTACTATGTGCCAGACACTGTGCTAAATGTGCAGGCCAGTGCCTTCTCTGAAATTGAGAATCTTAAGAAAATTGCCTGGAGTCCCAGGGTCTCCCAGCCAGGATGTGTCAGAGATAGACTCCTACATTACAGTTTTTTCAACTTTAATGTCCTTGTTCTAAGCATTTTCTGATGTTGTTCTTTGCCAAAGACACTTCTATGTCTTGACTTCAGGCATGTTCACTGACTGTCCTGCTTTATTTTCCCTCCTCGTCTCTGCCTCTAGGCTTCCCTGGATTCCTTCAGGTCTTGGCTAACATCTCACCTTCTACAGGAAGACTTTTCCCAATTCCTCTTGAGACTAGTGCCTGTCAATAATGTCCTATTTATCCTATGTGATTGGTGAAAGATGAAATAAATGAGAAAAACGAGCTTGCGCTTCTGAGCATATTTCTTTTTTTAAAAATTTATCTATCTAGCTATCTATTTTATTATAGCTTTTTATTTACAAGTTATATGCATGGATAATTTTTCATCATTGACAATTGCAAAATCTTTTGTTCCAACTTTTCCCCTCCTTCCCCCATCCCTTCCCCTAGATGGCAGATTAACCAACACATGTTAAATATGTCAAAATATAAATCAAATACAACATATGTATACATGACCAAACAGTTAATTTGCTGTACAGAAAGAATCAGACTCTGAAATAGTGTACAATTAGCCTGTGAAGGAAATCCAAAATGCAGGCAGACAAAAATAGAGGGATTGGAAATTCTATGTAGTGATTCATACTCATTTCCAAGAGTTCTTTCCCTGGGTGTAGCTGGTTCGATTCATTCCTGCTCTATTGGAACTGATTTGGTTCATCTCATTGTTGAAGAGGGACACGTCCATCAGAACTGGTCATCATATAGTATTGTTGTTGAACTATATAATGATCTCCTGGTTCTGCTCATTTCACTGAGCATATTTCTTTTTTTCTTTTTTTTTTCTTTTCTTTTTTTTTGCTGAGGCAATTGGGGTTAAGTGACTTGCCCAGGGTCACACAGCCAAAAAGCATTAAGTGTGTGAGGCCACATTTGAACTCAGGTCCTCCTGACTTCAGGGCTGGTGCTCTATACACTATACCACCTGGCTGCCCCATGAGCATATTTCTTAAGCAATGCAAATTGTCTAACACATCAAGGCCAGACCTCCTCAGCTTTGGCACTGGAACCCAAATATAGGGGGAGACAGACTTTTATGGATAAGCAGAATGCAAAACAGGAAGTGCAATTAGGCAATGTGATTTCTTAGGAAGAAATATTAGGGACTTTCCAAGTTGGAAGGGAGAAAAAGAGGTGCGATTCTCTGAAGTCAGAAAAAGAGATTTTCTCTCCCTCCAAGTCTTTAAAAATGATCAAAGGAACATGAAAACAATAACTGATGGACCAGTACGGGGCCAGTTTTCAAGTAAGACATGAGCTCTTGATATGTATCGATCTATGGATCAGATTGGGTCTCATGTCTGATAACCTAGGTCCTTAATTAAGGGCAGCTAAGTAACATGTGGAAGTGGTCCAGCTTCCCAGCCATGGCCTAGGCTCAAGCACTGCAATAAAGTTTTCTCACAAGTCCCATAATTGAATAGCAGAAATTAGCCAGGACCCACAATTGAATAGAAAGGAAACTGAGCTAAATCCAGAACTGAGTCACAAAAGGGAGTCAGTGTGGTGCATTAGATAGCTTGTTAATACAATGTCGTTTTCATGTTGTCTCACCATTGGACTAGGAACTTTTGAGAGCAGGGACCGTATGTTTTGCCTTTGTTCATATCCCCAACATTTAGCACAGAGCCTGGAACACAGCAGGAGCTCAATAAACATTTATTCACTGATCGGAAGAGAGACAACCTTACATTTTTAGAGAAGTTGTTTGGCTATTCGGTGCTTAGGATCTTGAAACGAAGATGATCCACAATTGAATACAGATGTCAGTGATGGGTACAATGAACTTGACCACATCTGCTGGAAGGACAAAAAAGACCAAAACCTTGTACCTAGAAAGGGCAGAATTGAATTGGGCTTCATACTTTGCTTTGAGTCAGTAAAGCCAATGCAGCCGAGATCCCAAAGAGAATAGTTGCAATATTTTTGAGACACTGGAGCTGGAAAGTGCCTCATTTGCTGAGTGAAGTGAACAGTATCAGAACATTGTATACAGTAACAGCAATACTGTATCAACTATGACAGGGTTAACTCTTCTCAATAATATGATGATCCAACACAATTCCAAAAGACTTGTGATAGAAAATGCCACCCACATCCAGAGAAAGGACTATGGAGTCTAAATGCACGAGAGACATTTTCACTTTTGGGGTTGTTTTTTTCTTTCCCTTATGTTCTGATTCTTCTTTCACAACATGACTAATATAGGAATATGTTTAATACGATTATATATATCTAACCTATACAGATTGCTTGACATCTTGATAAGAAGGGAAGGGAGGGAGGGAAAAAGGGAGGAAAAAACTGGAAATCAAAATCTTATAAAAGTGAATATTGAAAACTAACTTTACATGTAATTGGAAAAAATAAAATACTACTAAGTGGGGGGGGGAGAGAAAGTGCCTTATAAAACTCAACTAGACAAGGATTTCATTCCCAGAGATTTTTCCCAAGAACAAAAATTCAAGATTAAGTCACCTTTTTCCACTTATAATATCTTTAGGATAGTTCCCTAGTCTCTGAGTCTTCTAATCTGTAGTATTCTACACAGAGATCTTCAATGTTATTTTCCATTTAAGCAAGCTGATACCATTTCCTCAATGATTTCCTTCTCTTTTGAACTCTTAATATAAATTAGTAGCACAATTTTGCATTTAATTTTATTGTGCCAGAATTTTCTTATCTATATTCCACAGGAAGATTGTAAGCTCTCTGAGGATAAGAATTGTGTATGATTGTCTTATGTATTACAGGTGAGAGCAATGATTATTTCTCTCTCGTATTAATAGCTAATTATTAAAATTTGAGGAGACCTCAGTTTTTTCCCCCTATCCTATTTCTTGGTCCAATCTCTCAAGAACAGGGTTGGTGGAAGATAAGGCAAATATTCTTTTCATTCTGGATATTGCTACTCTACCAACTAGCTCAGGCCTGGGTGGGGAATACAGATTCTTTGCCTCGACTGGTCAAGTCTTGGGGTGGTCTGGGTCTGGGGTTAGTCTCTTTGGCCAAGAGTGACATTATGTCATTCTTTGCCCCTTATTGGAGAGAGCTTACTTTTCTTTGTGAAGTCCACTTCTCAGTTCTAACCAACCAGGAACCCTCAGGGACACTCCTCTTCCAAAAGGCATATAAGCCATGAGCAGGCTATCATGATGACTTTGACTTTTGACAGTTCTACTGACCTTTTTATTAAAAATTGTGGCATTATTAATAAAATGACTACTCAGAAACTGTCTCTTGAACATTTTAAACACCACACAGGAATGACTAAATAATAGAGGCTCGATGAAAAAAAATGTTGGTTGACAGTTTTAGACTTACCAGCTCAGGAACATGTGAGCCATATCTTGCAATCTCATTTTTGGAAAGCTGATAGAACTGAGCAAGTGGCTGCTAACCTGAATATATAATTTGTTTGGCTTTCTCCATTGCTCTCATTACATTTCACTTTGTATCATGCTTTTCTTTATCATACTTTACATAAGGTAGAACTCCCCTGTTTAGATGGTAAAAACTGGGCTTGTTGAGCACAATTTCTCTCGCACATAATTGTTGCTCAGTAAATATTTATGGAACTTGACTTTTCTTTGCATACTAGAATTCAGCTCTTTAATTTAAAGAAAAGGTTATCATTAATATCCTTTTATAGAAACATTATTTTATCATCTAAGAAATGTGTTTTACAATTTTCAGATGACAAAATTGAAACTATTTCTACTCATATGAAAGAGGGTTCCAAATCACTATTCATCAGAGAAATGCAAATTAAGACAACTCTGAGATACCACTACACACCTGTCAGATTGGCTAAGATGACAGGAAAAGACAAGGATGAACTTTGGAGGGGATGTGGGAAAACCGGGACACCGGTGCATTGTTGGTGGAGTTGTGAACGGATCCAACCATTCTGGAGAGCAATCTGGAATTATGCCCCAAAAGTTATCAAACTGTGCATACCCTTTGACCCAGCAGTGCTACTGCTGGGCTTGTCCCCCAAAGAGATACTAAAGAAGGGAAAGGGACCCGTATGTGCCAAAATGTCTGTGGCGGCCCCGTTTGTAGTGGCCAGAAACTGGAGTGGATGCCCATTTGTTGGAGAATGGTTGGGTAAATTGTGGTATGTGAATATTATGGAATATTATTGTTTGGTAAGAAATGACCAGCAGGATGAACACAGAGAGGCTTGGAGAGACTTACATGAACTGATGCTGAGTGAAGTGAGAAGAACTGGGAGATCATTGTATGATGATCATGTACACAGCAACAAGGTTATATGATGATCAATTCTGATGGACATGGTTCTCTTCAACAATGAGATGATTCAAACCGCACCTAGAGAGAGAACGGTGGGAACAGAGGGTGGAACACAATATAACATTCTCACTCTTTCTGTTGTTGTTTGCTTGTATTTTGTTTTATTTCTCAGGGTTTTTCCTTCTTGATCAGATTTTTCTTGTGCAGCAAGAGAATTGTATAAATATGTATACATATATTGTATTTAACATATACTTTAACATATTTAACATTTATTGGACCACCTGGCATCTAGGGAAGGGGGTGGGGGAAACGAGGGGAAAATTTGGAACAGGAAGTTTTGCAAGGGACAATGCTGAAAAATTACCCATGTATATGCTTTGTAAATAAAAAGCTTTAATAATTAAAAAAAAAAGAAAGATGTTAACAGAAAATGTCTAAAGCTTCAACTACTGGCTGATTCCAAACAATTTCTAAACTTTTGTTTCCACTTTAGCTGTTTCCATGATCTGAGAGACTGACTATTTGATCCAAAGTCCACTCTTCTGGGACAATTTCATCATCTGTGTTCTCCACGGCTTTCTTTTTCAAAGAAAAGATTCCAAAGTTTGAAATAGGATCAACAGACCTTCACATAGCATTGTATTTCTGCAACATGAAAATATGTTTTCTGATTCTAAGAAATTACAGAGTCACATTGTATAAGTGCATGAATCCAGGATCTTGAAATCTACTTGTATTAAAATTTCCAGATGCCTTTCACAAGTAGGCTATGGAAGAGAAAGATCACAAGGTTTATGAGAGGTCGCCAACAAATTGAACATGAAGATTAAGAAACAAATCTTGATCGATTAGCTTGGAGATCTTTATGAGATGCTATTGCCGTCTTATTTCACTCTTGCCAAATAATAAATTTAATATGTCTATTTGGCCTCCATCAGACTTTCGTAAACAATCAGACAAAGGGAGATATGCAAAATATTTTTCAAACTCTAATGAGCTAATAGCATAAAAATATTACTAGCAGAATAAAAATTCTTTTAGCTTTGGTCAAAGCATATCATTCAGTTTTTCCTGACTTTTGGTGACCACATTTGGGGGTTTTCTTGACAAAGAAACTAGAGTGGTTGGCCATTTCCTTCTCATTTTACAATGAGGAAACTGAGGCAAACAGGGTTAGATGACTAGGCTAGAGAAACACAGCTAGTAAGTGTCTGAGGCCAGATTTAAACCCAGGGCTTGCTGACTGGAGGCCCAGTGCTCTATCCACTGAGCCACCTAGATGCCCTGAAGCAATACAGACAATACAGGGGGTCAGTGGTGGCAATTTTGCCACTGCTGCAGTCCTTTGGGATCCTCTTAGTATAAATTCACTGGGAAAGATGCAATGCAGACACGAAATTAGGTATAATGTGAAAGTGTGCTAGACCACTTTGGGGGCCCTTTGGAGTTGTCCTTGTGAGCTGCATGCTTCTATCTAGGAAAGACTTAGCTGTGAGGCTTTGTTTGCTGCTCCACAAGAGGACAAAACAGTACAAGTTGTTCCAAAAACATCTCTTGATGTTGCTATGATTTTAAATGAGTTCTTCATAATCTCCCCAAATGGAGGAAATTGAAGGATGAGAAGCTGGACCACAGGATCTCCAACGTCTCTTCCCTAAGTAACATTCTTAATAGCAGATGGGGTAAGGACAAAATTCCGTTTCCGCATTAATGCTTTCAATCATTTTCCCCTTACTAGCATGTCCCCACCCTGGCCCCCTTGGGCTAATATTAGAAGTTGCTTTTCTACTAAACGAAATTCCTAGAGGAATCCTACCTCTGCTATTTGCTATTATTCAGGGTGAGCTGGGAAATGTTGGGGGGGGGTGAGGAAACATGACGTTCTTATATGCTGACTGCATTATTCTCGATGTCTTGGGATTCTCTCTTGGGCCCTTTTCTCTTTTCTATAGTGTTTCACTTCGCAATCTCGTCAGCTCCTCCAGATTTTATGATCATCTTGATGCTGTAGGCAGCTTAAAATTCAACATTTCCAAAACTAACTATCCCCCCCCCCCAAGCCACTCCCCTGTCAACTTCCCTGTTATTGTCAAGGACATCACCATTCTCCCCATCTCCAGGCTCACAACCTCGGAGTCACTTCCCACTCTTACTCCTCAGATCCAAATTGTTGCCAAGGCCTCTTGATTTCACCTTTGCGATGTCTCTCAAATGTACCCTCCTCTCTCACCTCCTCACCTCACACCTGGACATTCCCATAGCTGCTGGGGGTGTGCTTGTCTCAAGTTTCCCCCACTGCAGTCCATCCTCCATTCAGACCCTAAAGAAGTGACTTGGAACTCCTGAATTAAACTAGCTTAGTGAATTATTTAGGGACTATTTATAGCCTAATATATATATATATATATATATATATATATATATATATATATATATATATATAAAATAAACTAGTTTAGTGAATTATCTCTAATACATAGAGAAGTTAAATTCCTCGAGGGCCAGGATTCCTTGTAGTCTCAGTGTTATTTGGCACACGTCGGTCTGTAATGATGATGCTTGATGGACCGTTTGTCAAAGTTGTGCCTTGTTCTGATCCCTCTAACTCTGTTCCAACCCCACCCCCAGCTTTTTAGTTAGCATAGTAACTTTTAGCAGGAAATAAGATTGCAAAGGGGAATCTTGAAGTCATGTGCATTCTGTCCCAAAGATCACAGGAGTATAATTCACAAATTAGACAAAAAATGATCTAAAATTCACATCCTGTTAATATGTGTGTGTTACACAGGGACCCAAGTCCAAGGGAGTAAGCCTGGGATGAGTGGCGGCTACCCGCGGCTTCCCCAGTTGCAAGGTGGCCCAGGAGTAGTCTTAGTAATGTTCTTCATTTAAGGAATCTCATGAGGAGTAGGTGTGTTCACTGCTGAGACACACACCCAATATGGAAGCAGGAGCAAACTTTTCTTGGTAGTTCCATTCCTTACCCCTTCCTTCCAGGTTCAGATTGGTCAGATTTACAACCCTCTTTGTTCATCCAAGCCATATGTCAAAAGGCTTTAGGACCCTAGGTGGTTTGGGCCACTTTAGGCCTGGGCATCTTTGCTAGGAACTTTGTAGTTTATCCAGTTCCTTGCCTCACCTGGTGATTGGTGGGAGCAATCTTAACGAGCTGTTTTACCCCTCCCTTCATCCTGTTTTGATGATGTCTGTGGAAACCCAACTTCTCATCCTCCCCTCATGCAGAATCAGGAAAAGCCATCTAGGCACCATTTATCAGGATTTCTGGCTTATGTCATGGAAGTCCCAGACTATCTCCCAACCAGCAGACTATCAAAAAGACACTGGGAATTTTGGATTGAAGACTATGATGTTTTACTGATAACTTTGAGATGACTGGGAGAGATTTTTGAACTCACCTCGAGGTGGCATAGATACAAATTAGTCTCCACCAAAAAAAACACTATAAAATGGAGACCTCAGACTCCCCTCCAACCCTCTTCCATCACCAGTGAGCTGCATGGGGCCAGGTACTCCCAACCGTTTCATGGGAACTTTCCGCTGGAATCTTCCACTTCCCCATCCTCTTCTTCAGGATACCTGGACATCCCATCCCATTTCTCATTTCAATCAGCTATCTGCCTCTATATCCCTCCCTGTTTTTCACCCTTGTCTCTGTGCCTTATTAAAAGTGATTGCATTCAAAGCAATCCCAATAGACTTTGGACAAAAAACACCATCTGCATCCAGAAAGAGAAGAGAGATTGAATGTAAATCAACACATACTATATATTCACTTCTTTTTTCTGGTGGTTTTTTTTTCTCTTCCATAGTTTTTTCCTCTTGCTCTGATTTTTTTTCTCCCAACATGATCCATAAAGCAATATTTGCTAAAACAAACAAATGAACAAATAACAAATGAACGAATGAACAAATGAATACATAAATAAATAAAAAAGTGATTTCCATTATCAAATTTTTTTCAGAGTTCACTATTTGAAATTTCAGCCAAAAGATTGCCCTTCATTCTGAAAGAGGGCCATCATCAGGAAGATGATGTCATGACTTGCAAGTCAATTGGATTTAAGAGGGCTGTGCAAGGTCACCAGCTTGACCTTTCCCTTCAGAGTCATCTGGGTCCAGTGGCAAGACAGAGTTCAGGAAGACCAAAGATGAACCTGGATGAAATGGAAGACCTTTTCTTTTTAAGCTAAACAGGTTTCAGTCTGACTGAGGCTGCATCCATTCAGTGATGAAGGCTAAGTAGGAAGGAGCAGAGAATGACCTCTTTTACCTAATCAAAACAAAAATCATTCTGGGAGAGCTAGGCCCTCAGGGTTTCTTACCAAAACAGAAGCAATCGCGATTTACGTTCACTGGGAGCCAGCTGGGCCAAAGCTGAGACTTTCCAGGGGTCCTCCAACTTTTTAAATAGGGGCCAGTTCCCTGTCCCTCAGACTGTTGGAGGGCCGGACTAGAGTAAAAACAAAAACTTTTTTTTTTTTGTTGGCCTTTAAATAAAGAAACTTCCTAGCCCTGGGTGAGGGGGTGATCGTCCTCAGTTGCCGCATGTGGCCCGCGGGCCGTAGTTTGAGGACCCCTGAATTAAGAACATCCCAAGATGGCAGAGCCTGGGGACCGATTAACTCCTCCTCTTTGAAGTATGTGTAAAGGGTTAAAGTTGTTGCCAAGAATCAGCAAGGGGAGTAGTCCCCTCCCCCAAACCCTGGTGTCTCCTTCCTCCCTCCTCCCATGCTGCTGAGAGTGTTTTGGGGGGGAGGGCTTCTTCCAAGGGGTGCAAGGGTGGAGAGTCACCATTCACTGGCCCTTTCTCTTTGTGTCCATAGATGCCCAGGTTTCTTCCCCTCTATGCTGACCTTCCCTCCTCTCCTCCTTTCCTTCTCCTCTCCCTTCTTGCTGAGTCCAGCTGTCCTGGGTTCCTTCCCCCACAGCTTCCTAGAAGTCACTTAGGCAACCATTGCCCCACTTTTGCAGCCTGAGCTGCTGGGGCTTTTCATTCACTCATTTTTCAGTGGTGCTGACTCTCAATGAGCCCTTTTGGAGTTTTCTTGGCAAAGATCCTGATGTGGCTTGCCATTTCCTTCTGCCCGATTTTACAGATGAGGAAACTGAGGCAAACAGGGTGAAGTGACTTGCCCAGGATCAAACATAAAGTGTTTGAGGCTGGATTGGAATTCAAGCTGAGTCTTCCTGACTCCAGGCCTTGCATTCTGTGCACTGTGCTCCTTGGGAGTCTCACCAAATGTTCTCCTCAAGCCACAGGATTCTCTCCTGGGTCTCTCTCACTAAGGGGTCTTTGGGATTGTCTGGTCCTGTTCACCATCCCGGTTTCCCTGGCAACCAATGCAGCTGATTTCTTGATGCCATTCATGACACAAAGGCAGTCACCAGGAAGTGGCCTGCTATTCATCACCTTTGTGGTTTTTGGTATTGGAACCCGTCTTGTGGTGTGTAACATGCTCTCAGCAGTTACCATTGCCAGTCTCTCCTGATTCCTAGGCCCTCCGAGTACCTCTGGCCACTGACCTTTGCAGTGTCAACTAATTCTACCAATTCGCCTCCTCTGAGGCCTTCAGAGGTCTCTGGCCACGATTTCTTGAATTGGACTTTAATAACCGATAGCGTGCTCAAGTACAGTCACATGCAGACTTAAAGCCTTTATTATACTTGCTCACATGATGCCCTGACATGTTAACTCCCTGGCGAACATGTGGTCTGGAGACCCACATGTTCACTATCAACCTTCTTCCCTCTCTTGGCTATCCATCCACTCGGCTCGGCTACCCAGGATAAAGAGAGAGATGTGCTGCCCGCAGTGGGCTTACAGAGAGTCTGTGAGGTCACACACAGCCTATAAGAGAGAGAGCGTCTCCCATTAAGAAGCTATCTCAATATGGGCAGGATCCCACCCAAGGGGCAGTCCTATACCCACAGAGATTACTTCCGGGCCACTCAAATCTCCTGTTGCACTGTGGCCACCCATTTAAAGGACCCTTACAGTGGTGCAAACGGATTCTGGCCTCTGTCAGATCCCTGGAACATCCCAGGTCGAGTTTTGCTCAGAAAAATTGACCAAGGAATGAATTCCTTGGACCTGTACCAGTGTCATTACCCCTCTGCCTGAGAACTGCTGACATTTTACAATGTAAGTTCAGGCAGGGGGCAGAACTCCTGCATCCACTTACAAGAGAGCTATGTAGTGAAGGAAGATGTGTTGCCATAGGCTCCCCATTCAACTTGCAGACCGGCCCGTCTGGAAAGCAGACTAGGCTGAACAGACCAACTGTGGCCTTGAAGAATCTGAAGGCCATTTGAAGCTGGGGCTGAAGCCTCAGGGCCAAATGACATAGAGGTGACAGAGGACATTCAATCCTCTGGTGGCTTTTAGTTTTCAGCACTCGACTTGGCTGATGTGCTTCACTCTATGCTCGTCTCCTTGGATGCCCAAGTCCAATCTGCTTTTCCATTTTGGAATTCGTTCCCAATTTCCCACTGCCCAGAGCCCATCACCGGGATCTCCCAATGCCAAAAGCCCTGTGCAGCTGCTACTACAGGGATGACATCATGACCAGAGGCTTTGTCCCTGACCCCGTTCAAGCCCATCTCACGGCTGCAGTTGGAAGAACTGCCTGGTCATGGCTGGCCAAGAGCTCCCCATAAAATCCAAGCCCCTTGTAGTGACTGAAATCCCTGGGATGGACTCATCACTCTCTCTCACTGCCGTGGCCAAATGTTGATGATGGGCTCCTAGCAAGGACCACCAGGTCCTTCTCTGTGAAGAGGAAGGTTCTGGCTGCCCCTGAGAACCACAGAGCCCTGGCCAGGCACTGCATTACCTATACTGCCCTGGATTAGAGAAAATAGCCAATGATGCCACTCTGTCTGTTAAAATGGAAATGGCACTGGGGGATGAGTCTAGGTTGGGATCCCTAGGGAGTCAACAATCTACACCAGGGGGTGATATGAGCCTCGTCAGGGCCCTCTCCCCCACTGCCAAACCCACTAGCTAAGTGGGGCCCACAGTGGATTCAGCTGGTAGATGAGACTTATTTCACATACAGCTGTCTCCCATTCTGGAAGGAATATCTGCTGTAGCTGTAGTCTTCCAACCCGCAACCGCAGTCTCCTTGAGGGTTGGGGGTAGAGAAGACAGTGCCTGGTGGGCAGAGCTGAAAATCATTTACCTAGCCACAAGGACCTCACAGAAGTAAAGGAGTGCCCTCCCTGAGTCTATACTAATTCCCAAAAGGTTGCCAATGGACTCACCACCTGGTCTGGCAAGCAGCTCCAGGATGAGTGGCACATCCCGTCACTGTGAAGCACTGAAAATCGGAAGGTCATAGCAGCCCATGCACCAACCCAGCCATTCTGGGTCAGTCATGTCTATGACAACTTCACACAACTGGCAGCCTACACCAAAGCCCAGTGGAAATGGTCACTTAAGCGCTCTGGACGTTTGGGGACTGTCGGCCTTGTTTGCCAGGTCGAGCGCCTTCACAGCACCCACCGACCAGGTCACCAGGCAACGCCAGAGCCATTCCAGATTCTGGAATCGCAGACATCCAGGCAGCATTGTTAAGGGGCGGCCGCCTCGCGCAATTTGGCAAGTGAGCTTTATAGGACCTTTGCTGTTTCCAACTGGAGTTGTTACTCATGGCCTCATCATGGCAGACTGAACTCTTGGCGCATCATCTACACAGGGAACCTTCAAGGGAAAGGCCATTTGGGTCAGGGTGCCTGTTTTATAGCCCAGACCATGAAGGCAATGGGCTTCTGTGGTCTTTTCTCCTGCCCTATAGTCTCCAGGTTTTTGGACTCTTTGAAAAGCACAATGAACTCATTAAAATCACCCTGCTCAAACTTCTAAGAGGAAACCGGAACCCCATGTGGGTATAGATGATACCTGGAGAAATCCGTACTCAGAACAGCCGCCCTTACAGGCCCTTGAGCTCCCACCACACCTATGAGCCCAGGTTAGTCCTTACCTCACTCTTCAGGGAAAAGCAAATGGCTTCCAGGGGCAGCACTCCAGCAACTCCCCGATCCCTTTCTTACTCAACTTTACCTGCATCCTGGTCACTAGAGGGCTGTGCCTCACCTTCTGCAGAGATGCCCAGCAATACCCACCAGGTCCCCAGGTTTCTTGCACCATGATCGCTGTGTTCTGATAGGCCTGGGAGACCTGTTAGACTTGAAATACGGGCAATTGCAGGAGGAGAGGTCCCTAGCAAGCTGAAGAATGCACCCATGACTGTTGCAGTGCAACTAAAGGACCCAATTTGGCTGAAGTACATTTGGCTACTTTAGGAGCCGTGGTGATGGACCATCAGCTGGCCTTGGACTTCCTGTTAGTCAAACAGGGCAGAGTTTTTGGTCTTGTAAAATCCTCCCATTGCATGTGGATCGACTCCTCCAGAAAAATCGCCCTCGGTACCCACCATATGGTAAGTAGAGTAAAAACAGCTCATTCGATGCCTTCGCTGCAGACAGCAGGAACATCTCGCTAGGGCCCAGGACTGTTAACATCCGTCTTTTCTCCTGGATTTTCCCCAGGCAAATGGACAGGATTCCTGCAAGGATTCTTGGGAGTTATTTTAATTATTGTGCTTGCTTGGATTTTGTTTAGCTTACTCTATGGACGAGGTGGTGCGTGGTGGTGACCAGAGAGGTGATTGTGTTGAAATTGTCTCATTCTGGTCCCCTTGATTACCATCCCCCTTCTGATCAGTGCAGAAGTTCAGGAAATAAAACTGCAGAGGGAAACCTGGAAGTCACAAATTGTTCCAAAGATCAAAGGAGTAAATTTTACTAATTGTATTATTACAAGATATATCACTCAATCGTGTATTAACAAAAACTTACCTTCTGGTAATATGTGCTTAATCAAGAAAAGCTATCTAGGCTCCATTTGTCAAAGTTCGGGTCCTACCATACATAAATTCCAGACCAAATCCAGACCTCCCCAGCTCCAGACCAGCAGAACATCAAAAAGGGGTGGATGGCCTTTTAATGATTTGGATATGCTAATGATCTACCACCCCAGGTTGTGGAGATAGGAGTTGATCTGTTTCCCCAAACAACTCCACAAAACCATCTCAAACTGCTGCCTTTCCCTCCAGTCCTCTCTTGCCTCCATCTGGGTCCAGGCCAAGTGCTCCCAACTCGAATCCATGGTTAGGCGAGTGATACTCTACCTCCTCTTCAGTCTCCTCTTCCCCAACCCTACCCGCTTTCCTTTTCCTCTCTATTCCCTCTGCCCCTGTCACACTTTTCTTTGCTGGTCTTTGCCTTTATGGGTTTTTGCCTCCATATTCTCTGTGCTCAATTAAAATGTGATTGCCAGTTTGTTTTCTGGGGCCAGTTGTGGTGTCTCCTGGTAAGTACTGAAAGAACCAGGTGTGCCTATTCCCATTTCATAATTTCACCAATTCATTATCACTGGGAGAACTTAACAACAGCAGCAGCAGCCAAATACAGCTATCATCTTTTTAAAAAAATGTATTTATTTAAAACTTTAATATAAAATAGAAAAACAAAAAAGAAAAAATTGGCATGTGCACAGAGAACACAAGAAGATTCAAAATAGGAAACAATAATTTTCCATTTCAAGAAAGCGTATACAATAAATACTACATCATGTATTCATTCAGAACTGGCCATCTTTGCTTTCTTCTCGATTTTCTTTTGTTCTCTGCTGCACTTTTTATTTTAATATTTTTCCCCTTCCCACCCCTACTAACTCCAAGCAAACTATATATAGTTAAGCATGGATATATTTATGCATACATACATACATACATTGATACATCTATACAAACACACATGCATATACACATATACCTGCATGCACACATGTTAACACGCATACATACCAACATATACATATACCTATAATACACACACATATACATTCATTCTTATATGCAAACATATATACACATGTGCATATATGCATGTACACATGTGCACGTATGCACAAACATATAGTACACATACACACAATGCATGCATACATACATATATATGCAATACATGCATCACATGTACATATACATAAATATCTATAACCATATACATATATACAAATCTACACTCATACACACTTATCTAAGGTTGTACTACATTTGTCTGTTCTGTTTCTCTGAAGGTGAATAAGATCATCCTTTTTAGTCCCAAGTCTTTGTGTTTTTATAAATCCACCAACTCATCATTTCCTACACCACAGCAATATTCCAACCTTCTACTATCTAGTTGTTTTAAATAGTCTAAAACAATATTAATACAGCTGACATATAATGTAGACTTTGTATTTTTCTTTTTTAAATTGAATCTAATTTAGCTTTAACTTTGTTCGAGATCATCGATTACCATGCCTACTTTTTTCCTAATACATTCTACTCCAGATCATTATAATGATGTTTGTATATATGTCTTTGTTTCCTATCCCTGCTTGAATGAAAAGATCCGAGAAGAGACTCCCAAAACAAAAGCTTTGTAGATGTGGGAATTGGATAAATATTGCACATTGCACATATTTTCAAACCAACCTGAAATCAGGTATGCTGATTTATAAATTTGCTTTTTTTGTTTTTAAAATTTTTTTTGATCTATGAGATGACTCTCTGGGAAGAATAGGAAGGATTCTGTGGTGATGTCAAAAGGAATCAATTAAAAAGTTGTTTTAATAAAAGCATTTTTAATGAAAAGGATCAATAGCATCTATTTAAAGCTATCAGCAGGTATCAGATGTAATGGGGATAAACAAGAAACATCCCCAATAAGACTGAGGTGAAACAAAGTTGCCCACTATCACCATTAATTCAATATTCAATATGTTAGCTTTGGCAATAAGAGCAGAAAAAGAGATTAAAGGAATTAGAGTAGGTCATAAGGCAAATTATCACTCTTTGTAGTTGATACAATGATACACTTAAAGAATCCTAGAGAATCAACTAAAAAACTACTGGAAATAATTCACAACTTTAGCAAAGTTGCAGGATACAAAATAAATCCACAGAAATCATCAACATTTGTACATATTATCAACAAAGCAGCAAGAGATATAAAGAGAAATTCCATTTAAAAGAACTGTAGATAAATAATATAAAATATTTGGGAGTCTACCTGTGAAGGCAAAGTCAGAAACTATGAACACAACTACAAAACAGTTTCCACACAAATAGATCTAACCACCTGGAAAAATATCAAGTGCTCTTGGATAGGCCGAGTAAGTATAACAAAAAAATGGCAATATTACCTAAACTAATTTATTTATTTTGTGCTATACCAATCAAACTCCCAAGAAATTATTTTACAGAAAAAAAAATAATAACAAAGTTCATCTGGAAGAACAAAAGGTCAAGAACTTCAAGGGAATTAATGAAAAAAAATGCCAATGAAGGTGGCCTCACTGTGGCAGACCTAAAACTATATTATAAAGCAGTGATTATCAAAACCATTTGGTACTGGCTAAGAAACAGAATAGTTGATCAGTGGAATAGGTTAGGTTTACAGGACAAAATAGTCAATAACTATAGCAAGCTAGTGTTTGACAAACCCAAAGACCCCAACTTTTGGGATAAGAATTCACTATTTGACAAAAACTGCTGGGAAAATTGGAAACTAGTATGGCAGAAATGAGACATGGAACCACACCTAATACCATATACCAAGATAAGGTTGAAATGGGTTCATGATACAGGCATAAAGAGGGATATGATAAGCAAATTAGAAGAACAAAGGATATTTTACCTCTCAGATCTGTGGAGAAGGAAGGAATTTCTGACCAAAGAAGAACTGAAGGTCATTATTGATCATGAAATAGATAATTTTAATTATATTAAGTTAAAAAGTTTTTGTACCAACAAAACCAATGCAGACTAGATTAGAAGGGAAACAATAAATTGGGAAAACATTTTTACATTTAAGGGTTCTAATCTATAGAGAACTGACTCCAATTTATAAGAATTCAAGCCATTCTCCAATTGATAAATGCTCAAAGGATATGAACAATTTTCAGATGAAGAAATTAAAACCATTTCTAGTCATATGAAAAAGTGCTCCAAATCACTATTTATCAAAGAAATGCAAATTAAGACAACTCTGAGATACCACTACACACCTGTCAGATTGGCTAAGATGGCAGGAAAAGATCATGACGAATATTGGAGGGGATGTGGGAAAATTGGGATACATCGTTGATGGAATTGTGAACGAATCCAGCCATTCTGGAGAGTAGTTTGGAACTATGCCCAAAAAGTTATCAAACTGTGCATCCCCTTTGATCCAGCAGGGTTACTACTGGGCTTATACCCCAAAAAGATCATAAAGGAGGGAAAGGGACCCGTACGTGCACAAATGTTTGTGGCAGCCCTTTTCGTAGTGGCCAGAAACTGGAAACTGAGTGGATGCCCATCAATTGGAGAATGGCTGAATAAATTATGGTATATGAATATTATGGAATATTATTGTTCTGTAAGAAATGACCAGCAGGATGATTTTAGAGCGGTCTGGACATGAACTGATGCTGAGTGAAATGAGCAGAACCAGGAGATCTTTGTACACAGGAACAGCAAGATTGTGAGGTGATCCACTGTGATGGACGTGGCTCTTCAGCAAGGAGGTGATTCAGGGCAATTCCAATAGACTTATGATGGAGAGAGCCATCTACACTCAGATAGAAGACTGTGGGAACTGAGAGTGAACTACAACATCGCATTTTCATCCTTTTGGTTGTTGTTTGCTTGCATTTTTTCTTTCTTATCTTTTCCACTTTTGATCTGATTTTTCTTGTGCAGCAAGATATGTATACATACATTGGATTTAACATATATTTTTAACACGTTTAACATATATTGTATTACTTGCCATCTTGGGGAGGGAGTGGGTAAAGGAGGGATTTGGAACCCAAGGTTTTGCAAGGGTCAATGTTAAAAATTATCCCTGCATATGTTTTGAAACCAAAAAGCTTTGGTAAAAATGCATTTTAAAAGGTATTAAAAGTATTAGAATTCTCATTGGCTCAGAGAGTTATAGGCTCTGGCTACTGATAGTGCTTTCTGGTCAACTAAGTAGAAAGAAAATTTTCTAAGCCTTCTGTTTCTCAAATTAAAAAGTGGAAATAATGCATTTCCTCCATTACCAGACAATTATAAGGAAAGTATTTTCGCAGACTTTACATTTCTATAAAGTATATTTTTAAATTTATCTATACTATATATTTACATTTATATAACCTAGTAAGTATAACTCCAGCTTAGGAGAAAAACACATCATGATCATAGGAACATCCCTGTGAAGCACTGCCTAGGTAATAATAGTTAGGCGGGCTCAGTAGATGGAGCTGTGGGCCAGAAATCAATGGAAGCCAGAATCTGTATTAACAAATATATCTTTTCTACTGTGCAAAGCACTGGATTTACTTGTGACATGCTTGGTAAGCAGGAAAACCGATTCCCTCTCACCCCAAGCATTTATTAAGTGTACACTATCTGTATGCCAGGCCCTGGGGACACAAATACAATTTTTCAAAGCTTCTGTCAAGAGAATCCACTATTGAGGGGCTTATAGTCCAATGGCGGGGGGTGGGAAGAACAAGTACAAATCATTAAGAATCTACAACATGTGACATGCAGGTGTTAGGAAAGTGAAAAGGGCAGACTCTTCCTTCAAGGAGTTTATCAACGAGGAAATAATATAAGACAAAGCAAAACTTGAGCCTGGCCATCATGATAATCATAGACCATAGGAGTTTTTGCCATCTCATTCTATCCCATTTTGACTTCAGTAAAGTAGTAGATGGAGGGCTACGCTTAAAGCCAAGAAGTCCTGAGTTCAAATCCCACTTCAGACCCTTCAGACTAGTGGGCTGACCCTTTGTAAGTCACTTAAAATGCCTCGGCCAACACCGGACAGATTCTGCCATAGGAAACAGTGAAGGTTTTCCCCCAGCCTGACCTGTAATAGGCCTGCCTGTGAAGGGTGATTTTAGGAAAACAGTTAAGTGTTCACTGCCATCATCCTAAATCTCTCCCCCGCTCACCTGTGGTTTCCACTCGTTCACTGTGATTCACTGTGACATAGTGGAAAGACATCTGGTTTGGGATTTAGAGTCAGCGAGCCTGCCTCCCTGCCCATTTCCTTCCTTGGCTCTCCTTTCCTTCTGTCCTGGGCTTGATGAAGCCCAGACTGCTTTTTTGCAGCGTTGGAAGAGGTAACCTGAACAGAGTCTTTACTAATTTGGGGTCCCTAACTCAGGAATGCCAACAGACAGTATGCAGATCACTGTTGGGGGCCACCCACCAGTACCCCCTTTCTTCTCCAATAAGAAGAAAGAATCTGTCTGCCACTTGTTGAAGGGAGGAGGGAGGAGAGGAAACAGCATGCTTGTAAAGTAAAAGAGGATCCCAATATGAACCCGAGGCAGGAAGCTTAAGGCCAGTTCTTGCATCCCTACTGGGGCTGTGGAGGCTGGTGGGGGGGAGTGCCTGAGGAAGTGCATTAAGGAGTACTGGCTTCCTCTCCTTTCCATCCATCTGGATTCTAACTTGCCTGAATTCCCTTTTTCTGTTCTGAATGGACGGGGGGGAGGGAGGAGGATGCTGACGGGGGCCCTGTGGGAAGAAAGGATCTCAATATGGGCTCTGAGCAGAAACTCTTATCCTTGAGACTCATGAGTCCCTGTTGAAAAAGACTTCAAGATGGCGTCAGCTAGTCTCAACCACTGGTTGCTATAGTGACCAGTCTGTTTCCATAGAAACCCTGAATCCTGCTGAGATAACTCCAAGAGGAGAGAGGTGGGCTCCTTCCCCCTTTGCTCTAAACAGCCAGGTGGGCTATGCTTCTAAATCCCCAAGTGTCACAAAATAATAGGAACTATGCTCATATACCCATGTTCAAACGTGTGGCTAGAGGGATATGTGTGTGTGTGTGTGTATGTGTGTGTGTGGTATGTATGTATGTATGTATGTGTGTGAGTGTGTGTGTGTGTGTGTGAAGCATCAGCTGATCTAAATCAGTAGTTGCCATGGTCCCCTGTTTGTCTCCAACCAATTCTGTATTGATGCATTGCTGAACCCCATGCCAACTCCTTTGCAGCCCTATGTTATTTTAATATAATTAATATAATTCAATATAATGTTATTAGAATAATACAATTGTAATAATAAACTATAATACTAATGATATTATGTATAATATGATATGACATAATAGAATATGTCATGTAATATAATATTATAATATAGTAACAAAAAGAGGAGGGGGCTTCTGGTTCTGAACAGTTGGAAACAGACAGTAACCACTAACTTGAGATGCTAGTATACAGAAATAGAATTACATTTGAAAACTGGAAGAGGGGCAGCTAGGAGGTGCTGTGGATAGAGCCCCAGCCCGGAAGTCAAGAAGGCCTGAGTTCAAATCTGACACTTAACACTCCCTAGCTGTGTGATCCTGGGCAAGTCTCTTAACCCCAATTGCCTCACACAAAAAAAGCCTGGAAGAAACTGATAAAAATGCAGAAGTAACTTTTACCTCACTCATTTTCTGCTATTCTCTTTCTCAATAAACTGTAGATGAAGCTATCCTTCCCCAGTCCTTCCCAGAGCTCCACAGCTCTGGGAGGTAGTTTTCCTTACAAACCCATTTTCATGGATAATGGAATAATGGAAATCATGGGGAAAAAAGTAGAAGGCTAGTCTGTGAGTCAAACTCTGTCCATTACTTGTAAGGTAGCTCTAAGTGAATATAGCATCGATTCTGGAGTAAAGAAGAAACTCAAGAAGCCTGGATTTTCTGTGGATTTTTCAGGGTTTGTTTTGGACTCTAGTTGCATCATTGCACAAATGTGAATTGCATTGCTACCCTGTCCAGAAATCCGGCCATCATGTCCCAAATTGAAAGCTTATGGGTCATCTGTCAAATCCATTTTACAAATAGGGGAATCAATGATTTGACACCCCCTCCCCCCATCACATAGGTCCTCCTTAATAGGATCAGGATGAGAAGCTCAGTTGTATTAGTAAGCTGAGAGAGAGAGAAAGAGAGAGAGAAAGAGAGAGAGAAGAGAGAGAGAGAGAGAGAGAGAGAGAGAGAGAGAGAGAGAGAGAGAGAGAGAGAGAGAGAGAGAGCTGTCCCTTTTCTAAGTTCCCAGGGCACTTGCTGCTTGGGCAGAGCACTGGGCCAGGACTCAGGAAGACTGTGAAGACCGAGTTAGCACCCTGGATACCTTAGAATCAGCCAGAGTCAGGATAAGCTAAAGTCCTTGATCTTTATTTTTTTGTCCAAGTGAGAGGAATTGATGCAGGAATCTCTACCTTCCTCTCTCGAAGTCACTCTGGCTTCTCTTACTCCACCCTCTAATCCCTCCTACCATTCTCTGTATACACCAACAGATCAAGGCAGCACAGGATAATGGGAAGGACCATTTTCCAAGCAAATGCTAATGGAGTATTGTCCAATGAGTAATTAGCCTTAAGTGTTTGGCTATCCAAGTGCATCTGCTCAGTTTCAGCTCATTACAGAAGATGAGTTCCAATTCAGCTTCAGACACTTCCTAGCTATGTGATCCTAAGCAAATCATTGAATATCTATATGCTTCAGTTTCCTCAAGTGTAAAGGGGGGGGGCTAATAGTAGCACCCACCTCTGAGAGTTGTTTTAAGCTATCTGTGCTGGGCACAACAGTAGATACTCAATAAATGCCCTGCCCATTCCCTTCTCTGCCACCCCCACCTCTCTCGCACACAAATACAATCTGCTGTTGTCAACTAATCCCAACAGCATAGTGATACTTCCAGGTCATATTGCTCAGAAGCGATGGGGCATTAGATTGGAACCCATGTGTTTCAACTTTAGAGATTTTCCTACTGTCCCTGGCCAGGCTCCTACCATGTCAATCAATCAGTCAGTTCAGCATTTGGTTAGGAATTGCCATGCTCTCGTCTGGAGATGATGGAGGCACAGACAAAAGTGAGATCCCAACCATCAAGGGGCTTCTATCCTAATGGGGGAAACTACCTGGACATGAACTGGTCTATAAGGAGCCCAGCAAAATCAAAGCAGGGACGAGATTATAAATCCCTTGGATGTCCTGTCATCTGTGTGGAGGGGCTAAAGGCAGCCCATGAATCTGTTATGCTTCATGGACCACTATCTGGACACTTTAGCATCCCAACTCCAACCAGAGCCAGAGCTGGAAGATGTTGTGACAAAGGCAAAGGTTGTCTATTTCTGTATTCAGTCAGGAGAGAAGGAAAGAAGGAAGGAAGGAAGGAAGGAAGAGAGGGAGGAAGGGAGGGAGGCAGGGAGGCAGAGAAAGAAAGAAGGAAGGAAGGAAAGAAGGAAGGAAGGAGAGAAAGGAGAAAGGAGGGAAGAAGGAAGGAAGAGAAGGAAGGAAGGAAAGAAGAGAAAGAAGAAGGGAGGGAGGAAGGAAGAAAAGGAGGGAAGGAGGGAAAGAGGGAGGAAGATAAGGAGAAAAAGGAAAGGAGACAAAGAAGAAAAGAGGGAAGGAGGAGCAAATGAAAGTAAGAAGGTAGGAAGGAAAAAAGGAAAGAAGAGAAGGAAAAAGAGAAGGAAGAAAGGAAGGAAGGAGAAAAAAGAAAGGAAAGAAAGAAGAAAGGGAAGAAGGAAGGCACAAAAGTAAGAAGATAGGAAGGAAGAAAGGAGGAAAGGAAGGAAGAAAGGAAGAAAAAGGAGGGAAAGAAAAAGGAAGGAAGGAGAAAAAGAAAAGGAGAGAGAAGAAAGGGAAGAAGGGAGGAACGAAAATAAGAAGGTAGGAAGGAAGAAAGGAGGAAAGGAGGAGGGTAGGAAGGAAGGAAGAACAGAAAGAAAGAAGGAAGGAGAGAGGAAGGAAGGAGAACAGGAATGGAAGAGGAAGAAAAAAGCAAGGAGAGAAGAGGAGAAAAAAAGGGAGGAAATAAGCATATATGAATCATGCATCATGTGCCAGGCATGTGATAGCTTTCCAACTGTAATCTCATCTGATCTTCACAACCATCCTAAAAAAGTAGGTACTATTACTATCTCCATTTTACAGTTGAGGAAACTGAGGTACACAGGTAGTGACTTACCCAGGATCACACAGCTAATAAATACCTGACTGCAGACCCAGTGCCATATCTACTGAGCCACTTGGCTTACACCAGATTGCCGGGAGTTACTGACAAGCAGTATCCCTCCAAAGTCCCAGGAAGCTTAGTGACCCCCAGATCACACACCCTGCTCCCATTCCAGTTCCTATAGCCATCATTCAGAGGAAGAAGCCCCGTGAAGAGGTCTGAGGTCCCAACCGCCTGTGGGCAGGTGAGCCCAAGATGCCTTGGAAGGGCATCCCGTTCTAGGCAACTGGCTCAAAGAAAGTCCCCCTGCCAGAGCTGCCATGCGGACCCCATCCGGGACGCTGCCCAAAGCCCAGCTTCCTTAGCAGCCACAGCTACAAAAGAAGCAGAAAGCCAGGTTCTCCTCAAAGTCCTTGCCACCCATCAGATAGTTTTATCAATTGAAATGACACTCGGAAAGATGCATTTCCAACTTTTCCATTTATTTTGACTCGCATCTGAAACTTCCTAATGTACCGTCTCCTTTTTAGAAAGTGAACTCCTTGAAAGCAAAACCTGCCTTCGTTTGCTATTTGGGTCCCAGCACTTAGCACCATGCTTCACACATAGTAAGCACCCCAAAAATGCTCGTCCATTCATCCATGTCCCAAATTTGTTCAAGTCCCAGCTCTGCTGGGCAGGAATAGAACTTCTCTTTGCCTAACTAACACATAATCACCTAATCCATGCACACATAAGGCCAGTCTTGTTCCCAATTCAAGAGCTCACAGCATTTTAGAGCTGAGGGACTCCCAAAATCCAACCCTCATTTCATAAATGAAGAAACTGAGACCGGAGCAATAACTTGTTTAAGATCCCATAGCTTGTTACATTTTGATTACCCTGCCCTCAGTAGCTCTGGACAAGTGACTCAACCCCACTGAGCCTCAGTTTCCTCATCTTCAAACGGGGATCACAGGACTATTAGGAGTATCGAATGAGTTGAACCATGTAAAGTGCTTTGCAAACTTTCCAACCCTTGACAATTCTGAACCATCAGAAAGCAGTGGCAGCAGCCAGCAAGGCCCAGAACAAACTGCAGATTTCTTAAATCCCAGTCTAACACTCTGGTTGATAGAGATCCCCATGGCTGACCACGGGGCACATCAGAAAAGATCGAAAGAAATCAAACCTATTCTCACTGACTTGGAAAGACCCGAAAATCTGATTTAAAAGGCAAACAGACCTTAATAGGAAAAAAATCTCTTATCAAATAAATTGTCAAGGAGGAGTCAGCAGGATGTCACTCAAGGCCAAGAGCAAATAGCTTATGCATTTAGTTGTTTTTTGGAAGAAATACCCAGATTAGAGATAATAGCTTTAGAGGAAATATAAGGCAAAAGTCAGCTCTTTCTATGACTCTGCTTTAAAAGGCTAGAGTCACTTTCTTCCTGTTAACTAGGTCCTTTTTATCTGGAAATCTCTAATTTATGACTGAAGTGCCAGACCAAGTTTTGCATCCCATGACTTCTCCTGAATAGTATTCTTTTCCCCAGCTCATTGAAATGAATAATTTGAATAGGCAATAAACAATAAATAAAATTTATATTCTGAATAATGTATAATTTGGAGGTGTGATTTTAAAAGGGTTGCAATTGTTTTCCCCATCAGATATATATATATATGTATATATGTGCATATATATATATATATATCTATTTTTTTTTTCCCCCTGTACTGGGATTCAATTTCTTTGGACCGCATTTCCCTCTATTTCATTTTTTCCCCCCATAGTTTTTGGAATTTTTATTAAAGCAATAATTTTATAATCCAAATTACATTTCTTTGCTCAGCTATCATTTGTTGTCTAAAACAGTGGTGATATTCTGAGGTTTTCCACGGTAAATAATTAAGAGATTAAAGAGAACCCTTTAAATTTTTGTACTGTACCAAAACCTCCCCCTCCCCCATCAAACATTAATTTCTTTTTATATTTGACTATTTGGGATCACTTTTTGTTTTTGCTTTAAAAGGAATAGGTAATCTAGGACCAGCATTAAGTTTGCTAGACCTGGCATTTGCTGGGTACATCAAGGTCAAAGTTTCCTTTCCATGTATTCTTTATTTCATATTTTGCAATGTTTTTTTTTTTTTTTTTAAATTTTATTTCACAACATTTTAAGTCTTTTGATGTTTCTTTTCTGTGAGGAAGCAGACCTTCCATCCCCCGGTCCCTCATCTTTCCTTTTAGACAGGAGGCACGTCGGGAGCACTGTTGACCGCTTTCTGGGCGGCCTCTTTCGCCTGGTGAGCTTGCAGCACCGCCACCGCTTCGTCGACCTTGGACCGCAGAGACTCCGGGGACTCGAGCATGTGGAGAAGCTCCGAGTTGTCGATCTCCAGCAACATGCCAGTGATCTTACCGGCCAGGGTCGGGTGCATGGCCTGGATGAGCGGGAACAGCCGTTCTCCCAGCATCTGCTTCTGCTCCTGTGGAGGGGCGGCGGCCAACATGGAAGCCGTGAGCGGCTCCTGACCCTGCACGTGGACGGCGGGCTGCTGCAGGGTCACCTGAGGCGGCGGGTTCAGGTGCTGCTGGGGATTGCGCACGCCAGCGGCGTACTTGTACTGGGGCGCCGAACGCACGGCTGGGGTCCCCGCGGAGGCGGACCCCGCGGCCGCGCGGGGGCCCATGCTCTGCGAGGTGGCGTTGGAGACCCGGGAGGACATGGCCCTTGGCACCTGCGAGGAAGACGGCCTCATGGTCCCGAACGGGGGCCTGGGAGCCGCCGGCCGGATGGCCCCGGGCATGTTTTGGAACGGATGAGGCCTGGCCCCCTGGGCCGTCCACCGGGGACTGGGTCTGAGAGGGGCGATCTGGCCGGGGGGATAGTAGGCGGGGCGGTTCTGCGCCTGGGGGATGGCCGCCATGAAGTAGCCCGAGGGAGGCTGGTAAGGGTTGATCACGGGGTTGGGCACGGCCCGGACGCTGGCCATCCTCTGCATGTACTGGTTCGTGAGGTGGGCCTGCCGCTCCTCTTTGCGCTGGGCCAAGGCTATGTACAGGGGCTTGGTGGCCACGATCCGGCCGTTCATCTCCGTGACGGCTTTGGTGGCCTCCTCGGGGGAGGAGAAGCAGACGAAGCCGAAGCCTTTGCTGCGGCCCCCTTCCATCATCACCTTGGCGCTGGTGATGGTCCCGAAGGGGGAGAACTCTTTGCGCAGGCGCTCGTCGTCGATGCCGTCGTCCAGATTCTTCACGTACAGGTTCACCCCCTGGTACCTGGTGATGCGGTCCTGCTTCATCTGCTCGAACTTGCGCTTGAGTTCCGTCTGGCGCTCGACCTTTTTCTGAGCCCGGCCCACGTAGATCTTCTTCCCGTTCAGCTCCTTGCCGTTCATCTCCTCCACGGCCTTCTGGGCGTCCTCGTGCCTCTCGAAGTTCACGAAGCCGAAGCCTTTGGACGTGCCGCTCTCGTCCGTCATGACTTTGACGCTGAGGGCGGGCCCGAACTTACCGAAGAGCCTCTTGAGCCTCAGATCGTCCATGTCCTCCCCGAAGTTCTTGATGTAAACGTTGGTGAACTCTTTGGCCCTGGCCCCCAGCTCGGCCTCCCTCTCTTTGCGGGACTTAAAGCGGCCCACGAAGACCTTGCGGTCGTTCAGGAGCATGCCGTTCATCTTGTCGATGGCCCTCTCGGCCGCCTCGCGGGTCTCGAAGTGCACGAACCCGTAGCCCTTGGAGCCGTTCTCGTCGCACACCACCTTGCAGGACAGGATGTTGCCGAAGGCGGAGAAGGTATCGAACAGAGCCTTGTTGTCGATGGACTTGTCCAGGTTTTTGATGAAGATGTTGCCCACGCCGCTTTTGCGGAGGGAGGGGTCCCTCTGGGACCACATGATGCGCACCGGCTTGCCCTTGATGACATCGAAATTCATGGTCTCCAGGGCTCTCTCGGCATCCGCCGGCTGCTGGAAGTTGACATAGGCGTAGCCCAGGGAGCGCCTGGTGATCATGTCCCTGCAGACGCGGATGGAGAGGATGGGCCCGGCCGGGCTGAACTTCTCGTACAGCATCGCCTCGCTCACCTCGGGGTGCAGGTCCCCCACGTACAGCGAGGCCGTGGGGTAGCTGGGGGCGCTGGGGTGCATCTCGCCGCCCGCCGCGGCCGCCGCCGCCGCCGCCGCCCGAGGAGAAGGAGGAGGAGGAGGAGGAGGAGGAGGAGGAGGAGGAGGAGGAGGAGGTGGAGGAAGAGGAGCAGCAGCAGCAGCAGCAGGAGGAGGAGGAGGAGGAAGAGCAGGAGCTGCGGCGGGAGCAGGAGAAGGACCAGGAGGAAGAGCAGGAGGAGGGCCACGGGCCGCCGCCGCCCGAGCTCTCCGGCAAGAGGTAAGGAACGGCTGGGGGGGCCCGCAGTCTGGAGCCGGGGTGGGGGTTGGGCGGGGGGAGGCCAGGGGAGGGAGGGGAGAGAGGGCGAGCGCGGAGGGACAAAAATCTACGGGAATCGAAAACCGCTCCACGGCGGCGGCGCGGCGGCGGCCGAGGGAGGGGGCGACGGCCGAGGGAGGGAGGGAGGGAGAGAGGGAGCGAGGGGGCGGTGACTGGGCCGGGGGGCCGCGCGATCGGCGCGCGCGTGGAGGCCCAGAGCGGGGAGGTGGCCGAGGTCCAGGCCGGCCTCCCGGGGGGTCCCGCTCCCCTCCCCCTCCCAGTCTCCTGGGATGGAGTCCTAGGAGACCGAGGAGCGAGAAGGAGGGGCTGCGGGGGCGGGGGCTTGAGGGACGGGGGCGGGGCGGGGAGGAGGTTCCCCCAGAGACCCGGCCATTTCTTTCTCAAGCGGCGGAGGGGGCTCGGACTCGAGCGCGCCGCCGAGCTCTGCTGGCGGCCCCGGGTTCTCCGGGATCGGAGGTGCCCGCATCGATTCCCCCACCATGATTATCGGTATGGGGGGTGGAGGGGGGGGGTACAGCCCCGCGCTCCGAGGCTCGAACCCAACCTCGGGCCCGTTGGGTGACTCCGGCCGCACACTCCGCCTGCCGCGCGAAACGGGGAGAACCAGGGTCCCCACCTCCCAGGATCGGGGAGAAAATAACCGTAAAGCGCTCACTGCTTAGCACATAGTAGGTGCCCTTTAAATGCCTGTTTCCTTCCTGCCTGTCTGTCTCCTTTCTTTCTCTCCCTCCTTTCTCCCTTCCTGCTGCTTGACCGTAGGCAAGTCACTTAACCTCAATTTGCTCACCGGTAAAATGGGGGAAATCATTTCAAGTTTTTCAAATCACTCATTTTGGGGCTGAAATAAACCACCGTGTGTGTGTGTGTGTGTGTGTGTGTGTGTGTGTGTACTGGGCACTCACAAAGAATTCCTGGCCACACAGGGAACTTGAAAGGACAAAGGTGACAAAGGATCTTTAAGGGGCTTGCAAAAATGTCAAAAACGATCTTTTATTTTTTTTTTGGAAACAGGCAGCTGGGTGGATAGAGCACGGCCGGGGAACCAAGACTGATTTTCCCAAGTTCAAATCAAGCCTCAGACACTTCCTAGCTGGGTTAGGAAGTCACTTCACCTGGGCAAATCACTTCACCCCGTTTGCTCCGTTTCCTGTCTGCAAAGTGAACTGGAAAAGGAGATGGCAAATCTCCCCCAGCATCTTTTCCAAGAAAATCCCCAAAGGGGTAGCAGGGTTGGACAAGATTGGAAAAAAGCACATTGTCATTGTTAAGTATGTTAAATTCTTTAAAAGGAGACGAAATGGAAAGATAAGAAGCAATTCCAAGACTGGCTAAGATACCCTGAGATTGGGGGTGGGTGCCTACTATCTGACTTAAAGGCAGGTGGTTACTTTACTCGATAAACTTTGAGGAGCTCGGGAGTCTCCTGGACACCATTTAAAAGGGTCAGAAATTTCACTATTAGAATTTCATGGCTTTGGGTGTTGAGATGTAAAAGGAGAATGGCTGGCTGGTCCCATGCTGAGTGGTAAGCCAGGATTTCTTTGGGATAGGGTCACAGGCTGGCTACCTGAAGGGACAGATACAAAAGGGAATTCGGGATGAAGAGTCCCTTTCAACGTCAAGAACATCAGCTACTGGCGTCCATACACTGTTTGGATGGGCTCAGAATGGAAAGTTTCCCCAAACAAGACAGGAAGTGGTCAAGGAAGAGCTTTAAAGGCTAGTAGTGAATGAAATCTGGGGAGCCTTTCACTCTCTTTTCAAATATTAATTTATTTTTCAGATGTAGCCTGGGGCATTAAATCAACTAAAATCAGAGAAGAGCTATGCAAATATTTGTTAGAAATGTAGAGATCATCCGGAACAGTCACTGGTCAGATAAAGGCACATCCTTCTCCTCAAAGCTCTAATCTGCAAAAACAAAATGCACATGCAGAAATATCTCCCCCATTCTTTAATTCTTTTCGGGTTCCCCCCAGTCCATCTTCACAGAGCAAAACATATAAAATTTGGAGGAACCCCTAATATAGGATTTGAGATGAAAAACACAAAATAGAAATTGCCTGCGGTCAGTGCAGATGCAAATCGGGGTACGGTTCCTTTCTGGCTGGTATTTAAAACAGAAAGACTGAGACAGAGAACTAACCGATGCTTGATTCGATGATTCCAAGAACAATTCCAGGCCTCCAAAAGATGATGGCTTCATCATCTGGTCTTGCTATTTTTCACCTTTAGAAAAAGTTGAAATCTTGACATGGGGACTGTGGAAGGTCTCGTTTGTTAAAAAGACAGGCTGGCTAAAAAGCAAGAACATCAAAAGAATGGATCTAACACCCCTCACCCCGATTGTTCAAGCCAATCATGAGGTCAGAGATCCCTGAACAAGACATGTGGTTTAACCTAGACTTTCTTTCTTTTTTTTTTTTTTTTAATAGCCTTTTATTTACAGGTTATATGCATGGGTAACTTTACAGCATTAACAATTGCCAAACCTCTTGTTCCAATTTTTCACCTCTTACCCCCCCCCCACGCCCTCCCCCAGATGGCAGGATGACCAGTAGATGTTAAATATATATTAAAATATAAATTAGATACACAATAAGTCTACGTGACCAAAACGTTATTTTGCTGTACAAAAAGAATCAGACTCTGAAATATTGTACAATTAGCTTGTGAAGGAAATCCAAAATGCAGGTGGGCATAAATATAGGGATTGGGAATTCAATGTAATGGTTTTTAGTCATCTCCCAGAGTTCTTTTTCTGGGCATAGTAACCTAGACTTTCTTAAATGAAGGCTCTTATCTTGTAAGGACCCAATTAAGCCTGAAATTTTTTTTTTCTTGGATCTGTATGAATTCTGAGCAACAAACCCATTCTCTTGCCTTATCTCAGTAACTTTATATTCAAAAGAAAAAAAAAATTGAGATCCAATGAATTATAATGGTTCAAAAGGCCAGTGGCCCATGGGTATGTTCTATCTCCCACCTGGCTATTGGGATTAGTTTTCCCGCTGCCAGGGGCATCAGTAGAATCAGAGTGACTTTAGTAAAACATGGGCAACTTCTCCTTGTGCCTTGAGGCTATTTTGGAAAAAGACAGGGGGGACAGAACAGTTTCTGGTGAGATTTCCAGGTCTGTAGAGACACTTGGAGCACATGGAGAGTAGAGACAATATCTCGTGACTTCAATGTATGCAAGTAGTCCACGAGCCAATATAAGCATTTATTGTCGTCAGTGATGTCTGCTTCTGGTACTGGGGTCCTTTGCCATTTCCATCTCCAGCTCATTTTCCAGATGAGGAATCTCACGAGGCAAGCGGAGGGTCACCCAGCTGGGAAGTGCCTGAGGCTGGCTTTGAATTCGGGTCT